>NC_142584.1:39075083-39375765 GCF_965207765.1 Zootoca vivipara
TTCTCATTGGGACTTCTTCTTCTTTCCATTTTTTTGGGCAAGTAACATTCTTGCAGCTGTAGTTGCATACATAAATAAATTTCTATACTGTTTGGGTAGTTCTACAGCTATAATTGCTAAGAAAAAAAGCTTCTGGTTGTTGTTTTTTTAACAAATGTTATCCTGTTCCTTCTCCTCTCCAATGCTTATTTATGAGGGAGCCAAGGACTTTTTTTTTTTACTCTCTTTCTTGGTAAAGGTAAAGGACCCCTGACAGTTAAGTCCAGTCGCGAACGACTCTGGGGTTGTGGCGCTCATCTCGCTCTATAGGCCGAGGGAGCCAGTGTTTGTCCGCAGACAGCTTCTGGGTCATGTGGCCAGCATGACTAAGCCGCTTCTGGTGAACCAGAGCAGCACACGGAAACACCGTTTACCTTCCCGCCGGAGCGGTACCTATTTATCTACTTGCACTTGATGTGCTTTTGAACTGCTAGGTGGGCAGGAGCTGGGACCAAGCAACGGGAGCTCACCCTTTCACGGGGATTCGAACCGCCGACCTTCTGATTGGCGAGCCCAAGGCTCAGTGGTTTAGACCACAGCGCCACCCACGTCTGTTACATTCCAGAAGACCGTTCGACTTCCAAAACGTTCGACAACCAAGGCACGGCTTCCGATTGATTGCAAGGGCTTCTTGCACTCAAGTGGAAGCCACGTCAGACATTTGGGTTCCGAAAAACGTTCAAAAACCGGAGCATTTACTTCTGGGTATTTGGCATTCAGGAGCCGAAACATTCAAAAACGGAGCCATTCAAGAACCAAGGTTTGACTGTACTAGGTGTCACTGTAGTACCTCTACACAGCAAACAACCTTAGGGACACACCTAACAGAAAATTATTATTTACTTATGACACTTGTACTCTGCTCTTCCACCACAAAAGCCTTAGAGCAGCTTATATGATACAAAGAGACATCCTTTGAGGGCAGCCATTCTTCATTCATCTTCTGTGACTGGAAGAAGCTCTCAAGTCCCACAGGTATGATGCTGAACTTCTTTTAATACAAAACAAGAAACCAGTTGGGGAAGCTAACATGTAGTACTTAGGACAAATAGTCATAAATGCACGTGCAGTAAGCAAACCTGTGTGAATTGTTCAGTGTGGTCGACTGTACCTGGTTCTAAGAGTGTCCAAACAAATTGGCAGATACTTGTCAAACAAAATGGTCAGGTTAGCTCGCTCTGACTGGATTTCTCGTCTGTCAATCCAGCTACTCACGGGAGGATTCCAGCCCAGATCAGCTGGATTGATGTAAAGGATCCCTGGGAATGTGAAATTTCAGAAGTCAGCAAGAGAGTTACCCAGTTTTTCCACATCTAAGTTATAGGTAGTTGAAAGATAATAATAATCTCGTATGATTATGCAGCGACAGCAGCAACTGGATCCTTGGACAAGGTGTCTGCCATCACTAGCATGGCAGCCATGTTAGCTGGGGCTGATGAGGATTGTAGTCCAAAACATCTGGAAGGCAGCTGGTTGGCTACCCTGGCTCCCTTCATGAACCTTAGGCCAAAGCTAACCCCCATTCACTTTCTACCATGCCAAAATGAAATGCCACCCTCTTCCTCTCCCTTGCCACCATCTACCTGCTCTAGAGACAGTGGCAGGAGTGGCAGTCCGCAGGTGACTGATTTCAAACAGCAGCCTCATGGTGGGATTGAGAGGAATCCTTTCATTGCTTGCTAGTGTCAGCACCTGCAAAAGGATAGATCCAATCAGGTTGGGGACACCAAGAGCACTGTGATCTGCAGAGACTTCTCAGAAGCATACTGATTGTATCCAACCCAGGACAATACCTTCCCTGAAACACCTAAACTCTTTATATGGAGTTGCAAAGGTTTCCTCTAATTTTCTCCCAACTGCTCATTTATTTAAAGCATGAGAATAATGCCACTTACATAAAACCCTGTTGATACTATGTCAAAAAACAACAGAGGGCTTGCTTGCTGCTCCTGCTCCTGCCAACATCCCAGGAAGGAAGTGTGCGTTCTTTATTAAAGGCCCTTTCTGTTTCTGGAAACAATCTTTTGATAACTCACAAAAGGCGTAGGGCACCCACCAATACTCTACCCTGGATAATCTTCCCAAATTGCACTCAACTAGGTGCAGGAACCAAATGTGGGGATTGCACAAATACCAAGCGATAACATTTTCTGGATATAGTTGTTGTTGTTGTTCTTCCTTAAACTGCAGGGTTTCCACCCTCAGATTCTTGAAACAAAAGGAGTTGTGAAGGTTTTTCTATAGTAGTTTGGTCCTATGGTTTACATCTGTGTGCCTTTTGGCAAAGGATAGATTGTTCTATGTACTCAAGATTAGTCGTTGCCCTCGGACTTGTGTCTTACCTTATTATCATCCATGACAGTATTAAGAGACTCAATCCACATCGGATCAATATCACCATCCAGCACAATCCATTTGGGGCCATCATGTATAATATTAGCCAGGTCTCGCATAATTGATGAGAACAATCCTAAAGAGATCACAGGCACTGAGTGGGATTCTCAGAGGACTCTGCACACTCCCTTTAATAACATACGAGTGTTTTTGTTGCTGTCGTTAATTCAGCTTGCATACGAACAAGCAAAGCGAAATCTAGATGCAGTTGGTTAAATTTGATAATTACGAAAACAACAGGGTATGAATAGAATCTCCTTCAGGAGATAATGCATAAGCATGATCAAATAATCTCATTGAAAATAATCCCAGACCACTTAATACTGCTGAGAATGGTTAAGGCCAGAGAAGAAGAAGCAACAGCAACAACAAAAAGGGGGAGGAAAAACTGTGATTATGAAAAGCATTTGACTATGACTTTGCTGTTCTCCCTCCCCCCCTCAAGATGACACCATCTTCAAAGAAAGAACATAACCACAGCAAAAGTTTCAGAAGTTTAGATGACAAAGGAGACATAGTACACAGTGGGCTGCCTTTTCCCTTTGTCCAATATAATTTCCCTGCAATTTCCCTTGTAAATGCAGGTACAAACGAAAGGGAGCTAAGGTGTGTCCGTTCAGATGTGGCTGAACTACAGCCACCAGTCCCAGCCAGTATGGCAAGTGATCAAAGATTATGGGATTTGTAGTACCTCTGTTTTAAACAGTTAAAGGTAAAGGTAAAGGGACCCCTGACCATTAGGTCCAGTCGTGACCAACTCTGGGGTTGCGGCACTCATCTCGCATTATTGGCCGAGGGAGCCGGCGTACAGCTTCCAGGTCATGTGCCCAGCATGGCGAACCAGAGCAGCACATGGAAACGCCGTTTACCTTCCCGCTGTATTTATCTACTTGCACTTTTGACGTGCTTTCAAACTGCTAGGTTGGCAGGAGCTGGGACAGAGCAACAGGAGCTCACCTCATCGTGGGGATTTGAACCACCAACCTTCTGATCGGCAAGCCCTAGGCTCTGTGGTTTAACCCACAGCGCCACCCACGCCCCAGTTAGGTACTAACAAAAAGTTACAAACTTAGCATGTACTTGGTTCTGCCCTACACTCTGCTCTCATACTACAGTGTAAAAGCAAGCATACCATGCAATGTTAAACATACTGTATTTCCATGTCTACGGGTCCACATATTAAGTAGCTCAGCACCATAGCAAATTTCTTATTTCAGAGTATCTTGCTAATATTTCGTATTTCCAAGATGAACCAATTGCCTTTTATGAGTATGAGGAACTATTATGTACATGGTGTTAGATTCCGCAATATTTTCATTGCTAAGTGAATGCAATACAATAGTATCGGTATATATATTCTCCTCCTAATCCACAGTTGAAAATCTGAGCCACACCCCAGCTCTCAGTCAGTCATGCCCCTGAGCTGCTTTTCACTCACACTTGTTAAAATTATAAGACACTTCAAGGATGCCAGCTGGAAAACCCAAGAAGATAATAAAGCTTTGGCCTACACTAGTGAGTCTGTCACTGAGAACAATGGCATGGTTATATAGTGTTGAAAAGATATAACATCCCATATCTCTTGATATAAAGGGGTGGGGGGAGGGATAGACCGAGGAGATACTGCAGTGAAGATTAGAATTGCAAAAACTCCAGAAGGTCTTGATCAGGCATCCCCAAACTTCGGCCCTCCAGATGTTTTGGACTACAATTCCCATCATCCCTGACCACTGGTCACTGTCCTCTTAGCTAGGGATCATGGGAGTTGTAAGCCAAAACATCTGGAGAGCCGCAGTTTGGGGATGTCTGGTCTTGATGCACCATAGATGGTCCTGGAGTTTGACAATCCCATAAAGAAAAGAGGGTGTTAGAACTAGGGCAAAGATATTACGCAAGGTTCGTTCTATCCTTACATGCACACACTGGGTAAGAACTGTGAAATGGGGCTGGGGAAGCCCCAAGCTTCTATATAGGAAGCCTGGGAGAGAATTGGTAAGTCAGCAAGTCAAAGTTCACATGTCTCAGAAGGTAGAAAAGAGACAAGGAAGCTCTGGAAAGGCCATTTCCATTTAGATATTGTGGGGTGGCCAAGGAACTCCATAACTGAACAGAAGCACAGAAGCAAGACCAGGCATCCCCAAACTGCGTCCCTCCAGATGTTTTGGCATACAACTCCCGTGATCCCTAGCTAACAGGACCAGTGGTTGGGGAAGATGGGAATTGCAGTCCAAAACATCTGGAGGGCCAAAGTTTGGGGATGCCTGAGCAAGACCAACTTCCATGAAAGAGGACTGGGAAACATACCCTGGTAAGGCCTCAGACTGCTGTGTTCTCTCTCTCTCTCTCTCCCTGGCACCTCAAATTAGATTTAAAAAACAAAACAAAAACATGCCTTGCCTTCTTTCCACAAAGGCCACCTTCTTGCAATAGTTACACTTCAGGGGGCCCAGGCACTGAAAATGTGGAACCATACAATGCATTCCAAAGATTACATATCCAAAGATATTTTTCTTGCAAAAAAAGAGTTGAGTAATATGCGGGGGGGGGGGGGTGCTTATGAACACAAGGAAATTAAGAAAACAAAAGTGCCTCTGGAGAAGTCTGCAAGAAAGTTCAGATGAGAAAAGTACGCAAGAACAATAGCAGCCGTACTGCACAGCACACCAGAGAGAAACACAAGTTATTACTTTTCATGAAAGCCTCATCTATGAAAACAAAAAGCGCTAGAGACATGCAAGAGAAAACGCTGGAAAAGTTCTAACTTGTGATAAGAAAAATCCCATACCTGCAATGAACTCTCAGAGCACATATTCTAGATTAACTGTTTTTGGATTTTTATTTATTTTTAATTTATTGCAAGTTGCATGAAAAGTGTCTCTCTTCCGAGGTTTTGAAGATGTGAGAACACCCTTACCATCCTTCCACTCTCTTGTAGCAGGATTAATGATGCCAAAGAGTTCATCATTGGTAACCGCCTTCGGATTGAGGTCCGTCCAAACAGGCCGCCGCTTCATGATGTGATAGGTCTTGTTGAGAGATTTCAGCACCTGTGACTTGCCTGTACCTGCATTTCCCACCACAAAGACAGAGTGCCGAACTGCCAGGAGCTCTTCCAGCTGCACCACCTACACAAAAAAGCCAACAAGATAAAACCACCATGTTGTGGACAAAAGTACCCACGTCCCATTTTACTAACCATGACAGATTGCTCTCATAATGTAAATTCAGAACAATGTATATGCTTCTCAAGGACTGCAAAAGCTCCACAATAGGCCGCTCGTCATCCGAAGAAAAAAGAAAGGTCCCTTGCAATGTGATGCGTGAATGGCCACAAACCAAGAACAGGAAACAGGCAACAAATGATAAAACAGGTATGGGAAACCTGAGATCCTCCAGATGATGCTGGACTATATCTCCCATCAGCCCCAGCAAGCATAGCCAATGGCCAGGGATGATGGAAGTTGTAGTTCAGCAACATTTGGGGGGAGCCAAAGGTACCCAACACATGCAAAAGTGGCGAAAAGTGAAAAACCTGAACATGCAACAAAAATGCACCAGGGATGCCTTCATGCACATACACCCTTAGCTAAGTTCCTTTTTACAGTAGACAGAGGAGACTCTTTCACAAAAGCATAGAATTGCAGAATTGGAACAAAGATAAGTAAAGAAGATCCCAGAGGACTCCTGCAGCCTAAAGCTTGGGTAGATGAAAGCCGCAACCTTACTTTGAGCACAAAGTTGTCCTCTGGTTGCAACTTGAGTTCCAGCACAGCTTGCTTCACGAAAGATTCGAAACTGAGATCTCGCTTTCTTGGAACATCCAAAGCAGGAAAGAGGTCCCCAATCAGACCCATGAACACTGGCATGTCATCCGTCACAATCTTAGGGATGTTGAAGTCCCGAAGAGAGCGCATCAGCACCTGGTCTTCAGGGCGGTCTGGGTCTCCTCTCTTGAGAGATCCAGCAACAACCAGGACTGACTTAATTGCACGTAAGCCCCAGTCATAGTGATCCTAATGAGAGAGAGGAGGGGATAATGTATTTTTTACTTGGCCCACACATCAAACACTGGAAGTGTATCTGCAGATATCAGCATGTTATCAAAGGAACATAAATTAACTTTCCTCTAACTCTGATCCTCAGCTTCGTGCTGGAATGACTTGAAAGTACAGCCTCCCTAGGCAATAAGCAGTCAATACAGAACCAGCCAGGTGGAAGAAGTGAAGCAAGGAAGTGGAATCCCAAGGGACCTGACCCAGAAATCCTGAGAACCAGCGAGCTGCACAGAAGATCCCATGTTTAGGAACACCAGGACTCACACTAGCCCGCCACCACACCCCATGCATTTGGCATGGGAATGTAATCCCAGGCAGGAGCAAAATAATAACGGAGAGCAGCAGTTCACAAATGTATATTTGATTTTGAAAAGGGAAGAAAGATGTAGATGAGATGCATCATGGAGATGTTCACAAAAGTAAAACATGGCAATACTGTGTGATATCGGATGATAGAGAACAGCTAATGAAATGCAACTCACCTGCTTTGACAGCAGTTCTTTGCATAACTGGTAAAGGGTGATGAACTTCCTAGCTAACAGCCGGGCCTCTATGAATCCTTCTGCCACCAGCATAATTTCACAGATCAGCTCGAAGTCTGGCACAACCATTGCACAGGGCCTAGGAGAGAAACTCAGTGTATGTAACCAAGCCACGCAGGAAGGTGCCTTATACAAGGTCAGGCCATTTATCCATCTAGCACAAGACTGTCCTAATCCAGACATTGGGTGGGCATGTGTGTCTTAATTTTACCCCAAGGGCCTCAGGTAAAGCAAGAGATGAAGAGTTCTGCTTTTGCATAAGAGGCCTGCATTTCAGCCACACACAAGTCACGGGCTTCTACACACATAGAATCATGGAGTTGGAAGGAACCCTGAGGATCATTTAGTCCAACCCCTTGCAATGCATGAATATGCAGGTGTCCCATACTGGGATTGAACCTGCAACCTTGGCATTGTCAGCCCCACACACTAACCACACACACACACACACACACACACACACACACACACACACACACCTTACCCTCCATCACAATTTAGGGGCAAATTATTTAGTTACTTATTCATTATACTTATCATCATCCAGCCAGCCAGCCAGAGGAAGAGCTGCTTGTGGGATTTTCTGCTTCAGGGACCCAAGTAACTCTGCTGGCCATAGATAAAGTGCACCTTGACCTTGGGAGGGGGAATTTGCTCAGGAACTAAGTATCCTGAATAGGAGATACTCACTGAACCATTTTGTTCCAGGCCCCACTTATAGTGATCACATTCAAAATACTATGACTTCCTGAGTATCTCCCACCAGCTCCATAAGCATAACTTCAGGGATACTATGCACACACAGGTGTTTCCTGGAATTTACACAGAGAAGCAAGAGCCTTATGTGCTAGCATAGTCAGAACCTGGATGAAAGGCTCTGACTGAGTCACTTATATAGCCTGCATACTCCAGAGCAGCCCAGACTGGTCACTTTCATCCAAAAACCAGAAGACTAAGCACTGGGCTACACCTTGGAGGGAAAATACTGTGTCTGGTTCATTTGCCCTTGCCAAAATAGAACAAAATACACATGGCAAAGGGAGATATCATGATGAATAGTGTTGGGTATGGAGCAGGGAGTCCCAGATACAATTTCCAGTGCAATGACAAGCTGCCAGATTGTATACCAAAAACCTCAGTTTACGTTCCATAAAATGGGAACAACAGTTACTTACCACAAAATACTCTTGCAGGAAAGAATGAGACAAACATTTTAACGTACTAAAATGTCGAAAGCTAAAAGGAACGTGATCCATATCTTACCTGAAAAGAGCTTTCAAATTCTCAGGCAGCTCCGTACGACCGGCATAGCCAGGATTCATGGTGATGAAAATGCCAACAGAAGGAACTAGTCTAATGTCTTCGCCAAGGAAATTAAAATTCTGCTTTTTGTCCCTTATGGCATCCTGTATGCTTTTCACCTGAAAATGGAAGAAAATTGGGCTTCCTGCATGGATTTTTATAAAGCGTGCTTAATAAAACGTGTGCTAAAAAAGCTATGTGGTATTATGGTACATATTAGAATCAAGCACTTATCTACAC
This sequence comes from Zootoca vivipara, assembly GCF_965207765.1. Classification (NCBI taxonomy): domain Eukaryota; kingdom Metazoa; phylum Chordata; class Lepidosauria; order Squamata; family Lacertidae; genus Zootoca; species Zootoca vivipara. The sequence continues at coordinate 39,083,656 of NC_142584.1, forward strand.
TGCAGCATATCTAAGCAAGAAGATGCCTCCTGTTGGTTGAGAGGGCCGGCATCATCTTTTTTTAGTGATTGCTGTTAAAACAGCTGCCACATTATGAGCAAACTGTAGCTTTATGAGCCACTGTATACTCCCTTTTTTTCCCCAAAAAAGAAGGGGGTAAAAAGGTTGCTCCATGGCTCTATCAGTGTAAATTTTATCTCCATTGAAAGATGACCCCCTTCTGCATCAAGTCATTAGGGCTCCTCCAATCATGTTTCAGACAGTGGCTAACTAACTGCATCCAGGAAGTCCAGAGGCAGGGCACAAGAGCAGCAGCCCTCCCCATTTTTTTGTCCCCAGCACCTGGTATCCAAAGACACATTGCCTCTGAAGAAGATTTTCCACTTGATTCCAAGGTTAATGAGCAATTGATGACCTACCCTTCATGAATTTGTCTAATTCTCTGTTAAAGCCATCTCAATCAGTGGCCATCTCCACCTCTTGCTTCAGTGAATTCTATAAATGAATTATGCTTTTAGGTGAAGAAATACTTTCTTTTGTCTGTCCTGAAACTACAGCCAACTTCATCAGGTGGCCCCCAGTTGTAGTGTTGTAATGGGGGACAGGGGGTGAATAATTTCTTTCTGCCCTCTTTTTTTCCATGCCACGTGTAAGGTTGCATGAACATAAAATTTAGGGCAGAAAGACCCCTGCCTATTATTGACAGAACCTGACAGTTATGTGAGCAGTTCTCATGCAATCCAGGAACAAAATTTAGGATGGGTCCATGGAAGCAGGAATGAGGAAGCCTGTGGCATATCACCACCTTGCAAACCAGGACTATTCCAAACCAGCCAAGACAGGAGCAGCTATATAGATTCATTGATACTGGGATAAAAGAAATGAAAAGCCTTCATGCCATGAAAAATGTCTCTAGCATACATTTATCCCCCTGTGTGATGGCTCTGCATAGCCAACATCATAGGAGTATATTCAAGGCTAAAAGCTAATTAAAACAGAACACCCACTGCTTTGGGCCAACAATGCAATATCTATACATGCTAAGTTATCCAAGGTAGAATTTTAATTGACCTGGAAGTTAAGTGAGATTTTGTGAGTGGCTGCCTTGAATGTTTAATAGCAAGACTGGCACTTTTACTACAACATGCATGACTTGCTAACTTCATGGTCTGCTTTGTTCTGCTGTGTGGCTTGCACCTCTGAAGTACAGATTCATCGTCTTGACTATTATTCTTTGGAGGGCTTAATGTCAAGAATGTTTTTCCTGTTGTGCTGCTTTCTGAGAGGAGAAACAGATCATCAACGCCATGTTTACTGGCTTGAGAGAATCTCTGTGTTAACAGACTGTCTTCAAACACAACCAACACTTGACAAGACACTCAACACTTGACAAGACAAGCATCTGATTAGGGCTTTCCCCACCATCACATTAACATTCCAAATTGTATTTAAAACCACAATGATAAATTTACAGTGGCACTGCTTGTTTTATTTCAGTAGTCTAACTAATGGAAGAAAAAACATGTAATGTTGAATCAACTAGGGACTTCTTGTCTGAGGATACCGTTTCTCCTTTAATCAGATAATACCCCTTTTGTATCTTTTCCTGGGCAGTGCACATTAACAGGCTCAACACTGTCTAATTATCACTACATGGGCTTTTTACACACAGCACACTTAAAATGCACAGGCCTCATATTTTCACAGAGCACTTCTGTACACAGCACTTCGCAACTGTATATACCTTTGCCAAAAAACACTGCCCTAGTAGCAGGAGCTACTATCCATGCTACCTGTCCAGAAAGGAGGAGGGCATATAGCTATGCTACAACTGCCATAGAAGCATTATGTTCTCTATTTCTACTGAGTGCCCCTACAGCAAGATCAAATGCCCCTCAGCTACTGTTCCTCTCAGTACCCTACAGCTTCCAGGTTCTTAATCCATTTATGACACCAGTTCTGCACCTGGAACCAGGCAAAGCTGATATACAGAATTCCCACCTCACCCAACAGCTGCCAAGCACTGGAACTCAACAGAAATAAAAAAGGAATTCTGCTTATAATGGGACCAAATTGCATTTCCAAATAATACAAACACAATACGTTAAAAGCAATATTAAAACCAGTAAACCAAGCCTCCCCCACGTCTTCTGGATCCAGGTAATCCTATCTTGAGGAAATTTGGTAAGTGGCAACCATCCATAGGGCTTTTTCTGAGGTGGTGCCCCATTCATGGAATAACCTCCCAAGAAAGATTAACTTGGCATTAACTCTTATGTTTTAGATGCCAGCTTCAGACCACATTGTCCTCTCTAGCCTTTGATGGTGACTTGCTTTTCTGCTCTTGTCATTGTTGTCCTTTTCAATTGGATTGTGTTTATATTTTATTGTTAATCCGTTTTTATCGTTAGCTCTCTTGAAGACTGATCAGTGGAAAGGTGGAAATAGAATGAATAACATAAAAACAGTGGCCATTTCTGGGCATCACACTAAAATATGGTTTAGCAAGACATAAAGGAGCCTTGCCTCCTTCCAGGCTTGCACTCTCTCTTCCTTCCATGCAGCCAGGAGGAGGAATAGCTTGAAAGCCTTTGCTTCCACTATTCTTTACCCACAGCATGACACATTATTTGGACTGCAACTGTGGTTAAGATTTACTATTGGCAGTTTTAACAAGCCTGCTTCAAAAACTGTAGTTTGAAGTCGGCTTATTTTAAATGAACCATAGTTAACGTTGCCCACAGTTTGTCAGTCTGGACACAGCAATAAACTATGATTAATCGAAAGCAGAAACAGAAGGCCATGCAGGAGGGAGGGGAGGAGAGCCCAGGAGGAGGTTAGGCTCATTCATGTCTCACCAAACCATAGTTTTGTGTGACATCCAAATGCAGCTAAGATCTCAAGGTACATCCCTGCCTTACACTTCTTTCCTACTTATTACTTACCTGTACAGCCACCACTGACAAGACTTCAACAGAAATTCTGTTAAACTCATCAAAACAGCCCCAAGCACCAGTCTGGGAAAGGCCTTTGTAAATGTTCCCACAGGACTGCAACAAAGAAGGGAAAAGGACAGCAAAATTACCCACCTATTTTGCTTCAGTGGAAATGTGTATACAACCTATTTCCAGTCTCATGAGCAATTTGTTCTGTAGGCACTTTCTAAAGAGCAAGGGAATGGAAGGCGGAAGCTAATAACAGCAATGATGAACTTGGATGGGCTTCTCAATTGTACAGTTTTATTGCCTATATGCAATCCGCCCATTTAAAGATGATTGGTACTGGCTGACAGCACTCCGAGCTCAAATAGATGAAGGAATAATTCTAGGGTTGCTTACTTAGATCAATGAGAAGCAATGAAGAGCCATTTAGACAAGGGGTGGGAAACCTGCGGTCCTCCAGAAATGGTTGGACTACAACTCCCATAAGTCCCAGCAAGCACTGTCAGTAGTCAGGAATGATGGAAGTTATGGACTAGCAGTAGCTGCAGAGGCAGGGGGGAAGAGATGTTCCTCATCCCTGCTCTAGTTTAATGAAATGTTTCTTAAGCTTTGATTTCAAAACAGGATAGCGCCCACCTGTGAAATTGTGACTGTGTGAGGCTGTTGTCTCAGCACCTGACTTGAATGTGAAACCACCCACCTACTTTTTGCTGTGCTGCTGCCAACACACGATGCTGACTGCATTGAAGGTGGGTCTAGCATTGTCTGTTGGCCACGATACAGCAATAGTAGGTGAGGCAGTTTCATTTCCAGGTCAGACGCTGAGGCAATCCCCTCAGAATGCCGCAATTCCGCTGGCAGATCCTGAAAGTGTTTCAAATATTTTGGGAATTTCGTTCTTTAAAGCAAAGAACTGGATACAGCCCCACAGCTGATTTTCCCACAAGAGGGAAAATAGTAAGCTTTTGGGAAATGGAACAGAAGTGAACAAGGAGAATAAATCTGCCCTGGGGAGAACTGCAAAGCTTGAGTGTTATCAGAAACAGCCATGATTCACCACAGCACTACTCTGTTTTTGTGCAAATCCCATTCAAATCAATGCAGATTGTGCAGAAAAAACTTCCCAGTGGGATTGCACCCCAAAGAAAGTGGAATGAAAAGTATGTCAGATGCAGTTTCTCCAAACAAACAAAAATGTGTAGCAGTAATTATATGTATTTAGCTTTCTGCAGCGTTTTGGATTTCTAGTCCTCACCATACCTTTTAAGAGAAACTTCCCTAATGAACCAGCATTTAGCTGAGTTACCTCTTTCTCTCTACACAGAATCTTACTGGTATACTATTATTCTTAACTGTTTCTTAAAAGTTACCTTGTAGTCCATTTGCTCTGAACAGTTGAACACATACACCATGATGCCAAGAGCTCGCCCAAGATCCTTAGTAGTCTCTGTCTTCCCAGTGCCAGCGGGCCCTGCAGGAGCCCCACTCATAGTTAGATGCAAGGACTGGGTGAGGGTGATGTAGCATCTTCAAACAGGAAGGAAAACATCGTCATTATCATCATCCTGCCTTCTTCCCATATAGGAACTTAAGGCAACTTAAACAAATTAAAACAAGACAGAAAACACACACACAAAAGCCTAAAAACATATAAAAGATAATCATTTTTTAAAACAATTAAACTGTGATAGAAATCAAAACAATATGAAACAAATATATTGAAATGCAGATAACAAAAACAGCAAAAACAGCACAGCACTATTAAAAACTCTGTCCTTAAAAAAAATCCTTTAAAAAAAAAGACTAGAGCTGCAAAACCATCAAGGCTTTGTGAATTGCACATCAGAAATAGCAAATTTCTGCACAAACAAAATGGGACGGTGGGGAGAACAGATTCTGCGACAAGCTGGCAAACTAAAGCTCCTCCATGAGTGACACCTGTCCCTTGTCTGATACCCCCTTCCAGATACCTACCTGTCTGTCAGAGGAGTGATGACCAGGCGGGGTGTGTTCCCAAGGTATTCATAGGAATACAGAAACTGTGCATCACAAATGTTTGCATAACAGTGCTTCTCCTCATCTGCCCACCTGTGTCGGAGTTGAGACAGCCAAAGAAACACCTGTGCATTGTCCACCTTCAAGAGCAGAACAGAAAGTCAAGATAAAACAGCTTAGGAGGGGGGGCAAATGGTGCAGCTGGAATACCAAGGTGATCTACATACTCCACAGCGATGGTGAGTGCACTTGGGGGAAATGATGTCAATGGCTTTGCACATCTCACCATTCCACAGTGAGACAAGTGCCTTGACAGGAGTGCCAGCCAGGTCGGGTGGAAAATCCCCCAGAGCATTCAGGAATCCACCAGCCTCTGAGACAGACCAACCAGTGGGTCCCCCATCCCTGCAAGTGGAGTAGCTACATTCAGGCCAAACTTCTCCAGGGAATGGTGGGCTCTCCAATCAATGGAGCATTAGCAATCCACTCTAAGGCAAAGACCAGGTCAAGGGCATGCCCAGCTACATGTGTTGGAGCATTAATGTACTGAGAGAGCCCCATGGTTTTCATGGAGGCCATGACGTCTCAAGCTGGTCCATTTGAGGCAGCTTCAGCATAGATACTGAAGTTCCCCAAAAAACAACTGTGTAAGGTTCTCCAACACCACATCAAAGACTTCATCCACCAGCTCGGTCAGGGAGGTTGCAGAACAGTGGGGTAGACGGTACATTAGCGACATCACTGTGCTGTCTCTCTGGCCAAACACCACAAACAACCCCTCAAACCCACACACATTGCCAGTTGGTCTCTTGGTAAGGATGATGAAATTATTATGGATGACTGTAACACCTCCTCCCTCCCCCTCTGACCTGGAATGGTGCTGCACTGAGCCCCCAGCTGGGTCAGCATAGGCCACCCAGCCCATCTGCCAAGGTCAAAGTTATGCATGACAAGTCTACCCCGTCATACACAATCAAATAATGGATGGTCAAAGATGTATTATGGACAGACCTGGCATTTAGCAACTACATGACCAGGCCAGGGGGCCAATTGACCAGTGTCCCCAGATTCTGAAATACAGCAGATAAAGCAGAGTGGGCAAGGGCTTTGATTTAACTTGCCTTACTCCCACCTGTATATTTTTGTCCACTCTTACCTGCCACCACAGCAATGGCAGCATGGCTTCAAAGTAATCCCATTGCTGGTTTAGCCAACTACTCGTCTTCACTAGCAATGCACAAGCTCCCTTCTCAGTAATACTGAGAAAAACAGTATGGAAAAGATCCAGCTGTTTGTGTTGTGCAACAAACCTTCTGAGCAATCATCTTGGCCACCACATCTCGAGCATGCACATCAATGGTGCAGATGGTCATGATCTTCTGCCTGTCGCCCTTTGAGAGATGCCCTATGAGCATGGTGATGAGGGTGTTCAGCTGGGTCACTTGCTTCTTGTAGTACTCCTTCATGGCATTCTCATAGCCTTCTTCCAGCCTGGCAAAGGCAATCCCAACCTCTGTGGTCCACCAAATCTGAGTACAGGTGAGTGCCACCTCGGAAAGAGAAAGAAACTCAGAATACTTTGCAAAGTCAGAAATAAAGGGTGGATTTCTAAGCCACAAGAGTCTAAGGGGTGGGATTCAACTAATGAGTGTGGTCAATGGAAGCCCTGTGGAGGGGCTTCTGCTTCAGCAACAGGGTTTTCCTTCCCTCTCCTTCTGCCCCCACACACATCGGAAATGTGTCAGAGGGGTCAGGAGAATCTGTGGAACAGCATAGGGGGGGGAGATGGGGGTTATTCTGTCTAGCAACCCAAAATATTTGCCCCTATTGATGCTTTTGAATTATGGTGCTGGAGGAGACTCTTGAGAGTCCCATGGACTGCAAGAAGATCAAACCTATCCATTCTGAAGGAAATCAGCCCTGAGTTCTCACTGGAAGGACAGATCGTGAAGCTGAGGTTCCAAAACTTTGGCCACCTCATGAGAAGAGAAGAATCCTTGGAAAAGACCCTGATGTTGGGAAAAATTGAGGGCACTAGGAGAAGGGGACGACAGAGGACGAGATGGTTGGACAGTGTTCTCAAAGCTACGAACATGAGTTTGACCAAACTGCGGGAGGCAGTGCAAGAGAGGAGTGCCTGGCATGCTATGGTCCATGGGGTCACGAAGAGTCAGACACGACTAAACGACTAAACAACAACAACAGAGGGACCTCTGTGTATAGTGTAGTATATAAATTCAATAAATAATAATAGTAATAATCTTCTTAGCATGATGCTGAATCCTCCCAAAATGATTTTTTTTCATTCATAGAAAAACATCCATGAAGAAATATGTGGTTAAAAAAAATGTGTCAGAAAACAAAAGGACACCCAAAATAATTTGTGGATAATTCCTGAAAAGGCTACATGGATTTCGTCTACTGATACAATGCTTTACTACAGGGGTATTCTGCCATCGTATAAAATTGTTACAGATGAATAAGTCCAGAGATACTTCAGGAATTTTCCTTGAGATGTGAGCTGGGACAGATTGCCTATTTCCCATCACTACACCCTCTCCAGCATTAACCAGTGTTTCCCAATTTAATGGGCAAATGTTCCCAGGAGATGGCAACTCATCAAATGAAAAATCCACCAAAGGAAGAAGATAAATTGCAATTACCCTGAAGTAAAAAGACGCCTCAAAGGCCATACCTTCCCACAGGGTTATGGCCACAAAAGATCATGCAGTCATGGCCTAGAATAAAACCTGGGATTTAAACATTGCCGATCCCAAAAAACATCCCCACTGGCCACCTGCATTAGGTAATCTATGAGAAGCCATAAAAATGTGATATATAGGATTATTGCCACTTAAAGGTCAAAAGATAGAAACGGTAGCTTAACAAATATTGCAAGTCAAAATAAATCATCAGGAGGGGGTGCTTTTTCATAAATGAGGGTAAGCAAAAGACCTATGCCATAAAGCTTTGCAAATGATTCTGAAGCAAAAAAAATATTTCCAACTTCTTAAAAAAAACTAAAACTGGTGAAAATACCACCCGTATTTTTTTTCAGTGTCCAAATTCTTAATAAAAATTTGATTTCCATATTGGAAAAACAACCACCACTCAATATTTATTTTTTATTTTTTAAAGGCAAAGCCATGTCCTCCAAGCTTCTATTTATTACATATGGAGAAAATGGCTTTTCTTTTCTTTTCTTCCTTTATAGCAAAACTAAAATCCTCTGAGCTGTAAAAAGCATCTGATAATCTTTAGTCACTGGCAACCCAATTCTTAAAGCACTGACCCAGCTCAAAAGCTATTAAATTGGAGCGGGTGTTTGCAGAGGGTGGAAAATTATAAAAAGTTTAACTGTTAATGCTTTACTGTTAGCCATCGTTTCTTCCAGGGTAGGCGCTGCCTTTTTCACCCAGTTTGCAAAGATCTGAGATATGCAAGCTCCTCATTCTCCCACTGTGGCTCCCCCACAGCAAGGCTCATGTGCTAATGTTCTTTTCAGACTACAGAAGCTTTTTTGTTTTACAGAAAGCTACCATAGGACTCCTATTTCCCAACGATCCATTAGGCTGCACTTCAATTCTGAACTCTGGTAAGCAGTCTACTGCCAAGTAAGTAATTGACGCTTAACAACCAGAAGTAGCATCTGATGAGAATTTCGCAGCCAGGGTGCAAGCGGGTGCCCCAGAGCACTGACACGGCTTTGAAACTCCCATTGTTCTAGGAGCATTTTGTGATAGGGAATTTCATTAGCGTGAGCCGTTTCTGATCTCTGGGCGCTGTACTGGGCCTAAGATTTCAGAATAAAATTGCGGAGTGGAAGGAAAGGAGAACCTGTTTCTGCCTCCCCACTTCTAGCCATAGCTGCCAAGTTATCTCTTTTTTTCAGGGATTTTCCCTTATGCTGAATAGGCTTCCTCGCGAGAAAAGGGAAAACTTGGCAGCTATGCTTCTAGCTACTCTCTGAAGACTGGAGAAGAGACCCTCTTAAGAATATTTTACGGGGGTTGGGCAGGGGAAGGAATAGACCATGTGAAAAATGAATATTATTTCAGCGGCAGTTCATTCATTTTCAGCTTTGTATTCTGGTTATAAAATTCTGTTGTTGTGCCCATAACCCAGGTTTAAGGTGCCATTTAGCTCCTAGCTTTCATACCTGTTTCTAATACTGCCCATCAAATCTGGAAAAAAATGCACTAGTTGCCTATTATCTTCTGGGCCTAATTGAAGGTGTTATGGGGTTTAAAGTCCTAAATGACCTAGGTCCAAAATAACTAAAAGAACGCCTCCTCTCATACTGACCTTCCCAAGTTTTAAAATCTGCAAGGAACCTTTGCTGAGGGTCCCTACACCTAATGAGATTCTGTGGGGTTAAAGACCTGTGGGAAGATTCTCTGTGGTGGCCCCTCACCTTTGAAATGTCCTCTGCTCTGAGGTGTGTCTCACCAAGATACTGCTGTAATTTCATCAGCAGGTGAAATTTGCCCAGGCCTTTGGGATTTTCCATTTCTGTCACTGTTGCTTGTTTTACCTGCAACTAAATTCTGTGCAAGCAACTCCCTGTAGAGAATGGCTACCACTGGTCAGTTATCGTAAGACTGACCAGGGCTGAATCTACACATATATTTAAAAAAAACACTGTGAAATGCTTTTAAAAATATATTTTTAAATGGAATTTACCATTAGCTCACCATCACCATCTTGTGTCACATTTGTATAATGCACTTAAAACATTATATTTGCAGCTATATAGCTAAGTCCCAGGTGCAGCGGAAATGACAGCTACTCAAGCTAAGAAGGCATAAAATGGGATTTGCCCCAGAACCATGCTTAGCCCACCCTACACACCACGGATTGTTCATCTGAAGAGGAAACAGAGCAGTACCTGTGCTGGGTAGTCAAAAAGCCACTGTTCCCTTGCCTTTTCCTCATAAGCCATCACAGCCTCTGTCATCTCGTGTCTCACAGTGGCCCGCATGTGGTCCAACACACGGTTCAGCCAGCTCTCCACCTAGGGGAGAAGAGGAATCCAGGAGGCAATTACCATCAAGCGTTACTCACCCTGGAGGTGGTGGTTCTTCCCTCCCTGAAACTACAAAAAAAGGATTGCTGCTCAAGGCAAGAGGCAACTTGTCTTGTCCCCTGTGGCCCCTAGAAGCACCTCACCACCATTCCATCTTTATGCCATGCTTAAGACAGCAAAATACAAAGGGGGGCATTCTTCGTTATAAAAACTCTCCCACTGGAAAGTGTCCTAAGCGTGAACTTAAGCACTTTTAAAAATCTGGAACACTGGCTCATCTAGCTCTGTATCACTGACACTGGCTTGCAGTAGCTCTCCAGGGCTTCAGATGGCTGTACCTGGAGATGCCAGGGTTCAGCCTGGGACCTTTGGGGTAGAAGGCGTGTGCTTCGCTACTAAGCTGCGGTCCTTTTTCTTCTGAAAGACTTGCCTTTTGGGTGGCCAGAAAATTGCAGGATTTATTTTCCTGTTTGAAGTTGACCTCTTGCTTTATTCTATTTATTCTATTACAGCGGGGTTTTATGCTTATTTCCCGCCCACAAAATTGTAACCAGACCCAACCATTCGAGATGAATCAGGTTATAAATAAATTAGTTTTAAAAGCAGCCTTTCCTCTTGCATGCTCACCGTATAATATTAACATCAGGGTCACTTCATACATAAATGCATTTTTCTACCAAGAGACAATATCACTGTCGAAAAATACGTGTGTATTAAGGGTATTTACATAAGTTAAGAGTTATAGGGAAATTGACTTTATAGATCTAAATATATGTTATCAGAAAATCAAGCAGTGAAATTTAAAAAGAGAGTGAACATCTCTCATGGTTTAAATTTAAAAAAAATCAGATGGTTTGTCTGCTTTTAGTGGAATTGCTCACTGGTCAGTTAAAGAAGGTACTGTAACATAATTTGAAAAAAGGTTTGATAAACATCTCTCTCTCTCTCCATATTATAGACACATATAAGGTATTATGGAATGGTGGTTAACTGGAGCAAGTAAATGAATATACGATGTGCTGGGTTCAGGTTATAAGTGACAATATTCATAAACAAGTTTCAGAATATTTATTAACAACAGTAAGGAAGCTTTCCTTTTAACAAGATGCTACTATTTTCTTGATTATAAAAGCTGTTTATACCAAGTCAGAGAATTAAGTCCATGTAGGTTCAGTAATATTAACACTACTGACTAGCAACAGCTCTCCAGGGCTTCAGGCAGGGGTCTCTGCTAACCGTATCTGGACCAAGGTGTCCTTCTGGAGTTGGCAGCTACTGCTTTGCAGGGGTTCTGCTCTACTTGGATGGCCAACTCTAGGAGGTTTTGGATAATACTGCCCAGTCCTGTAGACTCTCCGGTGTGGAGTTCCACAAAACTCTATATCTTGTCCTCCTTGCTGCATAACATCTAACATGGAACTGCTGAGTGGGGTAATCTGGGGTTTGGAAGTGCACTGCCATAACATGCTGAGGACATGTAGCTCTGCTTCTCATTTTCCTCTTCTGTAGGTGAGGCTTTGGTTACGTTGAACCAGTGCCTGACCACAATAACGTACTAAATGAAGGCCAACTTACTGGAACCCAGTCTAGATGCCGAGTCGGCGGGTCTTATGACCAAACGAGTGATGTTCAACTGGACCCAACTGGTCCTGGATTGGGTAAAAACTGCACCCTGAAGGAATAGGGTCATAGCTTGGGAGCTATCCTGGATCCATTACTGCCACTGGCCTCAGTAGCCTCAGTAGCATGGTGTGCCCCCTCTACCAGCTTCAGCTATCCTATGAGGATAGGGATAACTTGGCTTCAGAGGTCTAGACTCTGTTTACCTCCAGGTTAAATTACTGCTATATGTTATATGCGGAGCTACCTTTAAAGATTGTTTAGAAACTGCAGAATGCAGTGGCCAGAGTAATAATGGAGATCAGATAGTATGACCATATTACATCGATCCTAGTCTAGCCTCAGCAGCTGCCAACATGTTTCCTAGCTCAATTCAAAGTGCTAGTCTTAACCTATAAAACCTTATACCGCTCAAGACCCCAAATCATTCATAGCACCACTCTGACAAGAGCCTGCCCAGACTAAGAAATGATCAGCTGATGTCATGGTGATGTGGGAGAGGGGCTTTTCAGTGGTGGCCCCCTGTCTATACAATGCTCTTTCCAGTGAGGCTCACTTGGCACTGTCATTAATATATTTTCAGTGCCAGATAAAGACCTTCCTCTATTTCCAAGGCATTTGATGGTAACTGTTCTGTTGCTCACATATTATATTCTCTGTTGTGCATAATTCATCAGCTGTTGTAACAAAATGTTATAGGTATTTTGAAGGATAAAATACGTTTTAAAATTGCATTGCTTTGTTCTTCTGTTTCAGTTTTTCCGTGCTCACTGTTTGTAAGCTGCCTTGTGATTGCTCAGGTGTAAGGCATCAAATAAAAAGGTAAGTAAGTAATACTGAATCTAATGTCACCTCAATCCATGCAGAAAAGACTCAAATTGTACAGAGAACTCTTAGGCTGATTGAACTTTCATTTTTGCTTGAATCATGTAACCAGAGTAGGTACATCACAAGGCAACCTGTTTACAGCACCCATTCAGTGTGCCAAATAGGAAATGCTCTGTTATAGTCTGCTCTGTTATAGTCTGAACAAAAACCACAGGCATAGACCTTGTTCACAGAAGGAACATGGGTTTCTTGACATCACTCTAACCTGCCCACTGCAGTCACATGGCTCGCTGAAGTTAACATATTCTTCCTCTTTGCTGTACATCCCTAAGCCCAGCTTGGTCGAACTTTGGTCTGAATCCACCTGAAATTTCATCTTGGCCATATTATCAAAGAGTTTTGAAAGATGTCGCTGGACCTGCAAAATATATATATGTGTATACAATTAGGACTGAGCACCATGCAGCTAGAGCACACAGCACTTTTCCATATTGCTTCCAAGAATAATGGCCCACAGTTAGGAAAACACAGGTGGATACCAGCTATGAACCCACATTTTCTTGCTGCTACCTTTAAAAATAGTACCATTGGACCCCTGCGTCAAAGAGAAAGACATCTTGCTTTTATTGTTCATTGTCTTTAGTTAATGCTCTTTCTCTTAGAGACCTAAGTTTTGTGAAATGCCCAGCAGCCATAATTGGCATTCAGCAGCTTACAGATCCTGAAAGCTCCTTTTATGTACAAAACATCCCTCCTTCCATTTGATAAACTGTATATAAAGCATTCTCATTCTCTACCAACTTGTCCCCTAAAGCTTTCAATTGCACTTAAATCATTGCAAGTCCAACACTAGGCCCACTAAGATAAAATTGTTGTGTATTTAATCCTCCTCCTGGAATCAGCAGACGGAGCTCAGAGACAACAATGGAAAGGCCACAGGTTTATCCATATTTGATTCTACTTGACATTTATTTTGATTTTGCAGCAAATCGCTTTAAATAGGAATAACAGACACAGCTCAAATAATTCCTCCTATCAGTGAGCTTTTCAAGGCAATATTTTCCTTTGTGTTTTCCCGTGTTTTCTGCTGTGTTCAAGGCATTGATCAAATTGAAGTTCTGAGCCCAATAAGTAGCTGAGAAGGATTCTGCGCTGGAGGAAATCAATGCCTTTTTTTGCTTTTTTTCTGTGTGCAGAAGCAGTTAGTTATATAAAGCCTGCAATAGCTTAGAATCCAGTTTAACAGGTGCAAACCTCTAAATGGTATAGGCCTGTGATATTGATGTGTTAAGTGTGGCGACATTTCACCCAATCCACCATTCTTCTGTCATCACAATATACTTTTTCCAGGTGTACTTTGACAAGCACTAAACAAGTGGAACTCAAACACAGATAGTGCTACAAGACCAAATTTTTTCATTTTTCTTTTTAATATAGTTTTTTTGTGGGAGAAAGGGATTCATCCACCGTGGCAAACAAGGAACGGACTTAGGACTCTGTCCTCCATTGTCATCTTAAAGCCCTAAAGGGGTGGAGAACCTCAGAGTAAGGGGTCTTTATCCGATCCTCAGGACTCTCCTCGACTTACACCCCCTCTTTCAAGGAGACAACACCTCAGTTTCCAATCTGCACTCCCCCAAAATGCTTTTCCCTGCTGGAATATGATTTCCTCATACTATGATTGTGCCTCATTTGCTTTGATTAACATTGAAGATGTGTATGTATTGGGGGGGGGAGAGATATAGAAACTCTTGACTTTTGCAATGTAGCCTACTGTACAAAAGTAAGAATCGCATCCCTTGCCACACCCACCATCATTGGAGTTCCTTACCACCTGTATGTCCTGTTATACCAGGCATCCCCAAACTCGGCCCTCCAGATGTTTTGGGACTACAATTCCCATCATCCCTGGCCACTGGTCCTGTTAGCTAGGGGTGATGGGAGTTGTAGTCACAAAACATCTGGAGGGCCAAGTTTGGGGATGCCTGTCCTATACTGTCCGGGAGTTGTTGCGGCTACTCCCGAGTAAAGACGCTCCAGTCCGTTGTGTCTTTAAAGGTTTTATTGTGCATGCTATTTACAGTGCAGAGATAGCAGAAAACATGACCGCCTAGTCACTCTCAGAACCCGGCAATGGCGCCCGTCAGCTTCGAGGCCAGCCTAATAACCTGGGCACCCCGAAACGCCGCCACTTCGCCCTGCGTTTGGGCACGCGCCTCAATTCGGGCGCCGGAAGGAGCGGTGTCCCTTCTTCCCCTTGCTGGCTGGGATGGTGCCTGGGCTCCAACGACTCCCTGAGCCATCCCTCCTCCCCTAGATGGTCAGAGTGGTGCAGGGGCTCTCTGAGCCCTTCCTCCACCGTCTGTTCCCCAGAGCGTTGCCAGGGCTCTGATGCCTCGCTGAGCCTTCCCTCCTCCATTCCGCTTTCCCCTGACCCGCTGCTAGCGCTGTCACTGGGCGAAGTGCTGGTCAGGATGATAGGGGGAGGCTCCCTGTAGGGAGTCCCCCTGACATATACCTTCCAATGAGTTTTTACTTTGTGTGTTCTGCATATTAAATATACATTTCTATATGACAGGAGGAGAGTCACGGCCTGCAGGGACAGAGGCAACCATCATCAGTAAAACACAGCAAGCATGGAAGAAAAGGCCAAGGGGCGTGGGGACAGTGTTGTATTATATTATATTATATTATATTATATTATATTATATTATATTATATTATATTATATTATATTATTATTAGTTCAGGGGGCAAGAATGTCATTGGATGAACTTCACGGATATATGTACACTCCATCAATACAAAGGGAGAAGCCACCTTCTGCTCTGTGTAATTCTCCAAGAAGAGACAGCATTTTGCGATGAGCCGTTAGAAATTGTTAAATCGAAAGAAGACAAGAAGCCCTTGGAACATCCTGTAAGTACAGGTAACTCATAGCCTACGTGAGGGTTCGGTTCGGAAGGTCCACGAATAAACTCAAAATTGCATAAAGCCAGGAAACCCCTGGAACCACCACTTCTCCCACCATCCCTACCTTTATGAAGCAGGCCTTGCCCTGACCACCTCTGGGAAGTACACGGAAGGGTTCTCGGAGTGTCCCAGAGCCCCATAAGCAAGGCAAAGGGCTTTAAAAGCTCCTTCTACAGCAGGTACCCCCTACTCTCTTATTTTCCTGCTGCCCATGTAAAGTTGCAATCGCACAAGTGAAATCAGCTTATGCTGCAAGTTACCCTGTACTTTAACTGTTTCAAAATTATTATTTGTTTCCTCTTCAATAAAACCGTGTTGGGTTTTTAAAGGATGCTTCTTTTTTAAAAAAAAACAATCTGAAAAACGCCACTCCGAAACTGGATGGACCTGCAGGTTAACACATAGCAAACAAGTCACAAACCAGCTCTTGACCATCCTGTCTATTTCTTGCTACTTTAATAATAATAATAATAATAATAATTTATTATTTATACCCCGCCCATCTGCCTGGGTTTCCCAAGCCACTCTGGGCAGCTTCCAACAGAAAAATAAAATACAATGATCTATTAAACATTAAAAGCCTCCCTAAACAGGGCTGCCTTCAGATGTCTTCTAAAAATCTGGTAGCTGTTTTTCTCTTTGACATCTGATGGGAGGGCGTTCCACAGGGCGGGCGCCACTACCGAGAAGGCCCTCTGCCTGGTTCCCTGCAACTTGTCTTCTCGCAAGGGAACCGCCAGAAGGCCCTCGGTGCTGGACCTCAGTGTCTGGGCAGAACAATGGGGGTGGAGACGCTCCTTCATGTTTTGTATTGCTGTACGTTGCACATATGTATTCATGCAAAAATTCCTTTAAAGTAAATAAATGGGAACAACCATTCTGAAGGGCCACGGGTTCCCCCCACCCCACCCCTCCATTACGTCCGGAGGGTTCTTTAAACAAACAAACAAACAAAAAACAACCTTAAAGCTCTCTTTCAATCTCTGTGAATTCCTTATTCTTGTCCAGGCAGAAGCGCTTCCTACCCCACCTTAAAAGAGCATGAGAAAGCAATGCCAAGGAATGAGGGAATCACAGTATAATTTCTGCATTGGACTTTGATATGTTGATCCTGCTACTTCAGTCTGGACTGGCATCAATCAGCAGAAAGATCGGCAGAGTTCCTGTGAGGCTTGCAAGTATTAGTCAGTTGAATCTTTGTGCCCAACACTCAGTAAAACCCTTCATCTGCAAGAATTCTGACACCTGGGTAAGCCCTTTGCTTCTCTCCTTTTGTGAAATGAATGTACAGTACTGACAGAGTTCTATAAAAACCTGGCGTACAGGATGTAGATGCTGCCATCTAGTGGTGTTTTAAAGACTTGCTGCTTCTCGAAAGGAAGCTTTATGGTCAAGGTCACAAACAAAGCACTGGTAGAACAGTGTCTCCTTCCTACAGCAAGTACCTCACAGTTGAATCAAGCACATTCTACCCCCCCCCCCAAAAAAGCCATTTCCATTGGTAGAAAAGCAAGCTGAGGTGTCTTACCAGCTGCGGGTTGGTGCCATTCGAAAGAATATCCAGTAAGTCGGCAGAGGAAATAAAGTAAAACCTAGGAAATGCCAACCGCTTGGTGTCCAAATACTCCGCCAAAGCTTTCTCACACAAAGACAACCTGGCAAAAACAAGCACAAAAGAATGTGCTCAACGTATATAAAAGTGCAGAAAACAAAGAAAAACCAAACATACCTTTAGAAGAAGCACATACTTTGTCTCGCTAACTTTGGGAGGGGAGACACTTTTTGGAGAAGCTTCACTGCTTTCATGTGTTACAAATATGTGTTTTCTGCCACCTGTGCACATCAGAGCCACAACCAATCCCTCTTGGCTGGCATATGCACCTTTAATATGCTCACAGTGGACTGCTTGAGATTGTTGCACACACGTATTACTTTCTGGCAGCGCCACTGCACATTTTAAGAGCACAGTTTCAGAATACAGTGGTACCTCGCAAGACAAAATTAATTCGTTCCATGAGTTGTTTCATGTTGTGATAATTTCATCTTGCGAAGTGTGGTTTCCCATAGGAATGCAGTGAAATTTAATCAATGCGTTCCTATGGGGGGGGAGTGCAAAAAAAGGCGCCGACTCACCCGCCATGGCCGCTCCGGAAGTTCTTAAGGCTCTGGGGAGGGGGAAGCAGGAGGAGGGCCAGGGAGAGGCTTAAGGTGAGTGAGGGGGGATCCGGCTGCTCGAAGCCGGGCGATGGCGGGCGGAGGAAGCACGAGGTGGGTGGGACTTTCGTTTTGCAAAGTTTTCTATGGCACGGCCATAGAACAAGTCATCCATTCATTGTGTGAGGCGTTCGTCTTGCGGGGTACTACTGTATAACATGTGAAACAGCCTGAATGTCCTCAAAATGGCTTTTTTAAAATACATTTTTATTGGGTTTCTTTATTATAACAAATTACAAATACAATTATCCAAACTTTATATTTTACAATCCCCACCCTCCCATTGACTTCCCTCATCTTCCCTTTCTGGTTTATTACATTACTTGTTATTTTCTGCATGTTAAATAACAATACATGTTATTGCTATCTTTCATCTTTTCTACTTAAATAAAGTTGTGGATGTTTATTCAAAGCCTGCCATTGAGTCCATCTCTTTTTTTGTTTCTGTAAGTAAACTGTAAAGGGTTCCCATTCTTTTTTAAAGTCACTAGTGCCCTTTTCATGTAATTTGTCTGTTAACTTTGCTCATTCTGTGTAATTCATCAATTTGATGTCCTCAAAATGGCTCTTAAAGAGATGTAGAACATTTATGATTATCTAAAACCAGAGTTTCCATTACATACATGCAAAAGGAATCCATTCCTAACCAGGAATAGCATTTCAAAAGCTTCTGCCATGCGAGTCCTACCTACCTGCTTTGGATATCTTCCAGTTGCTCATAAAGGCCAGGCTTGTTGGTTGCTTCCACTACATTTGGGGTTCTTTCAGCATCATATGCCAGCTCTTTGAAATCAACATCAATTCCTTCAAAACGCTTGGAATGCTATGGAAGACAAGAAAGACAGGAGGTCCTGCTGCCTTGTCATATATATCCCCAGCTTCAGTATATCCCCTTTCAGTAGCCAGGCAGCTAGGTGCAGCCAGTTTAAATTTGGGTAGAGAATGGTGCCCTAGGAAAGTTGATCTGATGATTGAGGGAGAAGCCTGAGGTCAGATAAGGGAGGATTTCTGAGATTCAAAGGCTCTGGGTCCTATGTGGGGCCTTCAAGGGGGCCATGGCTCTCTCCCCACTGACTTTGTGGAGAACTCTGGACAGGAGGGCCGAGGTGAGTGGGAGGAGAGGCATAAAGGAGACCTGGAAGCAGAGGGGCCTTGTAAAAGTCAGGGCAAGAAGCTTAGGGTCACAAGCCTGGTCCAAAAGTTTGTTATGTATTCTCTGCCTTCCTGCATGGCTGGAGGATATAAACTGGCATATCTGAATGCCTCATCACTCCTCTTGGCCCCGGTCATTTCTCATTAACACAAGAGATTTCTACAGAACTTAGCCAACGGTTCAACATGCTATACCAACTTCTTTTCATCTCCATCACATTAATTAGCAGGAGTGAAGTACATTATTTATATTACCTTTAAGTCACTTCTGCTGTCGTGACTTCCGCTAAAATAGGGATAACAGATAGCTAAGCTGGGCACCATCATATGTTATGGGACTAAAACTCACATTAGCCCCAGCCAGCAGGGCCAATAATCAGGGGTGGTGAGAGTTGCAATCCAGAAACATCTGACACTAACACATGTTAAGTCACTCCTCCACTAAAGAATCGTGGGAACTGCAGTTGGGGAGAGTACTGATACTTCTTTATTGGAGATCCCCCAACCATGACACAAGTTTCAGGGTGCCCTAGTAAACCATCTTAAGCCTATAGACGGGCTCTCCCCAAAATAATAAACAGCAGCAGTCCAACACATGATTTTTTGGGTCTGTGAGAGGGAACTATTTTGTAATTGCAGCTCCCATAATCTGTACCGGGAGCCAGTGCCATGGAGTACCTTGAACAATTATGCAACTGAGTAAGCAGCCTCCCTTAGGTTGATGCTCCCTAGGGAACGGAGAATCACCCTTGGCGCTTTCCTGTAGAAAGCAGATAGGATTTTTATTACCTCCGGAAGTTGTGCCCGGATATCTTCCGATCCAATGAATATGCTTTCCAAGTGAGACCAAGTCCGCTGAACCTCAAACCAGATGGAAATGACGGAGTCTGCCGTAGACAACTTTCTCTGCCAGAAAGACACTTCCTCTAAGAAGAAAGCAATGTATTTGGATGTCATCAGGTTCTGCAGCTGGACTTGGTTGTCTTCAAGGGTCTCAATGAGCTCCTCGTCAGATTTCAGCAGGGGGACATTTGTGCGGGGGTGAGGTTCGTATTGGAATTCCATGCTGGCCCAGGTTGTCTTCAGCTCTTTCACAACCTTCTCCATGCTCATTTCTTTAACTGCTTTGTCCACTATGCTTCTCACCTCATCCTCAAAGTTATGCAGGTTGAGTTTAAGCAGGTCTGCCAGGGTGGTGTCTGCATCCATGGTGAACTGCACACCTGTGGCTTGCATCAGCTGGTTCCAATGCCTCTCTCGGATGGCCGGATTCTGCAGTTCTGACACAGCCCTCAGAGATGTCAGGATGTTTTTCACTTTGTTGTCCAACCCGGAGAAAGCATCCCAGGCCCTCATTTCCTTATCCAGGCTCCGTGTGTCTTTGGCGAACTTCTTGCACTCCAGCTCCATGTTTTCAATGTTAATCTCTCTCCATTTCGTAGTCTCCCAGTCATTCATGCTAGAGAGCACTATGGAGATCATATCCCAGAGTTCTTTAAGAATACGCACTTCCCTTCGGCACTGCTTGAGCTGTTTGTATTCTGGAACACTAACTTCAAACAAATCAGCTGCATCATAAATCGAGGTCATGGTAACTTCCATCTGCATAAGCTCTGTGTGGGATGCATCCAGCATTTGGTAGGGATTTGTTGTGTCAAACCTAGGAAGCAAGTTTTAAACTGCATTCAATCATGACTAATTCCTTCCCTAGAAATGCACTAGATCCCCAAACACTAGCAAGTATGTGTGCAATGAAACATAAATAAAGAGACATACCCAACTGCAAATTGTAAAGAGAGGGCCCACACATTTCTGAATCTTTCCCTCAGACTTTCAGACCTAACGTAGCTGCCCCTCCCACTCTCTCTCTCTCCAGGCGCAACCAAAAACTATTCCAGAACTATAAGCAGGGCTGTCTTAAGCATATGCAGCGCCAAGGTGCAAAGATCCACCCGGCACGCCCCCCCCCCAGGTTGTCCAGTCCCTGGCACACAGGACGGAGCCGGCCAGCCACCTCAGCGTCTCACTGGCTCGGTCGGCCCCCGAACTCGGGGCACAGAGCCACGTGCAGCAGAAGAGCCCATCGCGGTGCTCTGACCAACGGCCAGGCTCTTCCCCGGACTCAACTCTTGGGCCCCAGATTCTCGGCCTAGCGCCCCTGAGAGCCCGGCGCCCAGGTGCCCCCACACCCCTAGCGCCTATGGGTAAGATAGCCGTGACTATAAGCCTTGGACCATACATCTTATCCCCTAGACCATAAAATGAGAGGCAATAAAAGGCAAAAGCAAATTTTTAAAAGGTCACCCAAAAGTGACATTAAGCTTCTATAGAGGCTGTCTCTCATAATCTAACATGACCTGAAGCAAGCCGAGCTGTGCTGCTCAACCCTTCTGGTAGGGTTGCCATATTTTAAAGAGCAAAAAAGAGGACATATTTGCCAGCGCCTGGGGTGGGGGTGCAGTAGAGAAAATGCTGGCCTAGATAGCCCTATGGTTTGGTCCTGTAGGATCCTTTGTATGGCCCCGTGGGCTCAGCCTAGAAACTCTAACCACTGTGTCATGTTGGCTCGCAGCTTAATTGTTGAGATAATCCTCTAAGGCCCTGTTCCCCCACCACCTTAAGCACAGTAGGTGAGCCACAGGATAGGGCAGGCATCCCCAAACCCGGCCCTCCAGATGTTTTGGGACTACAATTCCTATCATCCCTGACCACTGGTCCTGTTACCTAGGGATGATGCGAGTTGTAGTCCCAAAACATCTGGAGGGCCGAGTTTGGGGATGCCTGGGATAGGGGCTTTCTGATGTTGATGATAAGGAAGTTCAGCCTCATCACAGCACTCCTTTTGATGCACAGTTTCCCCCTCCAGCATATTGACTTCTGAGTTTATTGTTGTTTTAGCCTAATTGCATGCATTTTATTGTCTGATATTCTTTTAATTTCCTATCATGTTGTTTGCTCCTTTGATTTATTTTTCTTTTATGACAAAGTCTACATCTGTTGAAAATAAGTAAAGGAATAACCGAACACACGTCTGAATTAGCTCTTGTCCAATTTTAACACTCCTGGAACAGCAGTCCCTGTGTGCGCATGTGCTCCCTTCGTACCAAAGGGAAAAAATGAGGACATTTTGGCAAATTCAAAAAATCCGGCAGGACAGAAATTTTACCCCCGGATTTTTGAATTTGCCAAAATGTCCTCATTTTTTTCCTTTGGACAAGAGCTAATTCAGACGTGTGTTTGGTTATTCCTTTACTTATGGCAACCCTACTTCTGGTGAGAAGAGGAAGAAGTTTTTGACTGAGAAAGCAAAGATGAGGTGGTGGCCAACTCAGGTTATATCATCAACTTAGAATTTTCAATTGAAGCAATGGCTTGAAAAGGTCAAGGACAGAACAATGTTTTCACCAACAATGCATCAAACTTGTGACCCCACCGTAGGGTGCAAAAAAATGGCAATGCAAACCATCCATGCAAAAGGCTTAAACATACAGGTGAAACTCGGAAAATTAGAATATCATCGAAAAGTGCATTTATTTCAGTAACACAACTTAAAAGATGAAACCAATATATGACATAGATACATGACATGCAAAGCAAGATATGTTAAGCCTTTATTTGTTGTAATTGTAATTATTTGTCGTTCGGCAGGTCAATTATAAATGGAATATAATTAATGAAATGTAATAGCGATGTTTATTTTTGTATTATTGTAACTCTTTGTTTTATTACTGTGGAATTTCCCAAAGAAAACATTTGTAAAAATTAAAATTAAAAAAAAGTTGCATTATTGAAATAAATGCACTTTTTGACGATATTCTAATTTTCTGAGTTTCACCTATACATAAATATTCACTCTTCAATGGCTCCTACTGAAAAAAGGGTAAGCAAAGATTACTGTTTTTCACAGTCAAGAGTTGGGCACCAAGGGCACAAGAGATGTCATACTAATAGTATGCTACTGTAGGGAACGGTCCTATTAATGGCCTTTGTTATTTGGCTGATTTTATCTTTCCTTGGTAGCTGAGATGAAAAGGTAAACACTGTCACTGATGAACACACAAGTCCTCCATCTTTTACACTGCTATCTGCTCCAACCTGAACGGTGCCTGTTGGTGAAATCGTTCCCTGAATTTATGTTGCTCCACATCAAACACAGCACACTTCTTGCGGAGAACCGTCACTTCATTTCCCTGCAAAGGAGCTACATGATGCTTCATAGTTATTGCCAGCTTCTTCACATGGCTCCATTTTTCTGGCAGCTCCTAGAAGCAAATTGAGATGACAACAAAGAAAGATGCTGGCGGAGAGCAATCTCAACTTGAACTAACGTGTCTCCAGCCTGTTTGTGTACAGTGTGCACACACTGCTGGAACACACCAAATTTTACCTTTGCAACAGCAAGACCATGATAATTATTTTGCCAGGAAATAATTGGCAACATTATCCCTTGCTAACCAATACATTGTCCTAATTGTTCCTTTCCCTCCTCCCTGATTTGGAGACCACTGGTGACATGCCAAAAGAATTATTTTAGTCCTATATGAAGATGAGGAGTGTATTTGCCATGGTCTTGAGTTATTAAGCACCATGCCTGCATTCTCAGTAGACTAGTACAATTGAAGCTTCTGAATCCCCAACCCACTTAAAAGTTGTTAGAATGCTAATGGGTGAACATGCATGTTTCAAGAAGAACACTGAATAAAAATAAAATATTGCATTAATAGGTGAAAAGAAGTGTTTCAAGAATAGTAATAGATAAAAATAACATATTGAGCCTAAGCTAAAATTCAGCAGCGTCTCTACAAAATATTTTGAAAAGCATCTCAAGACAGGCTTAAACATTGGCATTTCAGCAGCTGAAGTGCAACAAAATTAAATGGACAGCAATGATTTGCTGTCCAATCCTAGGCACATTTCTCAGAAGCAAATCTCACTGATTTCAATGGTACTTATTTCCAAGCAAGTTTGCTTTAGGGCTCCAGACTCAAGGTGTAACATTCAAATTGCTTACTCCAGAATACTTCCCAAATACTTCAATGGAGCTATTACCTGATGTTATCACACTGAGGTGTGCAACTAGGATTTATTATTTTCATATAAGTACTATTTGGGAGTGCTCAGCGCTGCCTGAGATTGTTTAGAAACCAAAAACTACTGTGTTTCATAAATAGATAATATAATTTGCAAGCTTGGGGCCATCACACCTAAAATTGGGTGAAATCATGTTTCTGTCTGCTCTGCCATCTTTATTCAAAATGGCTCCTGGCATCCAAACATCAACGAAAAACCCCACTCTTACCTCTGGAACCCTTGTGCCGAATTTGGTAACAATGTCTTTAGTGGCAGCTAAACCTAAGCCAAAAAAAGGTGAAGCCACATTTCGGTCAGCTATCGTGATTCAAAATGGCAGCCAGAGTCCAAAGGTCAACGAAGAGCTCCACCCTAACCTCGGGAACTCTTACGCCAAGTTTGGCAATTATATCTCAAGAGGTGTCTGAATGTATATAAAACAAACTAATGGACAGACAGACAGACAAACCACTTTACCAAATGTATAGTAGACTAGTGAGAGAGTACAGCAGTGCCCAAGAATTTTTAGAAACCAAAAATTTTAACGGATTGTATAATTTGTCAGTTTGGACCAGTCATGCCAAATATTAGGTGAAGTCACATCAAAATTACATTTTGGTCTCCCATCTTGATTCTAAATGGCGCCAAGCATCCAAACATCAAAGACCCCCACCCCACCCACTCCTCACTTCAAGTACCCCTGTGCCAGGTTTTGCAACAGTATCTTGGGAGGCAGCCAAATTATAGAAAATGAATGTCCAAGCATACAAAACGTTTCCCCCCAAAATAGTATACAGTATTATGGATTGTATCCAACAGTATTCATGCACAAGTGAAAGGGGCTTCCACCTATGCAACAAAACTTCCCTTTCTTCTCTCCCTGTGTGCTCTGCAAATATTCTTTGGAGGGTTGGGAATCCTCTGGAACAGATTGGGATGGCATGGGAGGAGGGGAAGTTTGTTTGCACAACATTGCATACATTGTATTTCTAGCCTATTCTTCCTGCAGAAAAAAGCTCAGAGTTGGTTTCTTCCTAACCAGATGCTGATCAGTTCCACATCTTTGTAGTTCCCCCAGTGCTGTAAGATTGAGTCTTCCCTGAAAATTTGCTTGGGCCATGTAAATGAAAAATATCTCAATGAAACTTTACATTATTGAATTAGACCAGCCCTCCAATAGTTCCTTGCATCATCCATCTATCAGAGCAATCTTCCTACATGTGCTGCATATCTAAAAAGCATGTGTTCTGAGGATAACTCTGTTCACAGATGAATGTAGTTCAGTTTTTAATCTGTCCACACATTTGCATATTAGCAGCATGTTTCCACCTACCTCCAGCTGCTTATAGACTTCCCCTGGCAATTCTTGCTCATAGATCTTCAGCAATTCAATTGTTTGTTTCAAGGGCTCAAACATCTCATCAGTGCTGGTCTGTCTATCTTTAACAGCCAATAGGTGGCCCATAACTTCCACCAAGCCCTCATAATCTCCACTCTCCACCATTTTGCTCAAACCAATCTCAGCAACTTTTACGAACTCTTCAAGGTCAGCCAAACTAAAGACAGTGAAAGAGGACATACATTGAAAACATGTTGAGGATTGTGAATATTAAGCAGCCCTACCACTAACAAGCAGGAGTGGGCAACCTGTGATCTTCCAAATGATGCTGGACTCCAGCTTCCAATGGCTACAGCCAACAAAGCCAACGGGTCAAGGATGATGGAAATTGTAGTGCAGCAACATCTAGAAGGCAGCAGGTTTCCAACTCCCACCCCTAAAGCAAATAACAGGAAGAAGCAAAGAAAGAGTCATTTCTAGTTCTGCCAACCCTGTATAGCCAAAGGGAATCACAATTTCCAAAAAAAATAAAATGGGATTGAAAGTGGCTAACTTTAATAACTTAACTGTTGTGTGGCCTTTCTTCTATCCTTAAACAGGAATCACACAAACCCTAAAGGCTATTTAAGTGGTGCAACAGCGAAACAATGATACCTGTGAGTCACATGATCAATGAGGTGCTGCTTGAACATAAAGCTCCAGTTCTTAATTATACTCAGAAGGGACAACTTGAAGGGGTGGGCATCAACTTTCATCCAGCTGTCAAATACAGTGACTGGCTCCAGGCATCTTACTTCCTCATAGACCTTCTCATAAGAGTCTATCTGCTCTTTGAACTGCTGCAGTGTAGGAGGGCTTTCTGGGACGCCATCCTCAGCATGGGCCTCTATCTCCTCTGCAGTGAGGACATGGCTGTACAACAGGAACTGGCGCATGAATTCTTTCCTGTCATCCACGTAGAGATATGAGTAGTGGTCAAAAGAGCTGCGGTAGTCACAACAAGTTGACATCATCTTCCGGATGCGATCCATTAGGATGTGGCGCATGTCAGCAAGATCAGACATCTCCTCCATGTCATCCTGAAGAGAGAAGGAATACAAAGCTAGGTTACTAAACAGGACTGAAAACAATCACCCAGATGCAAAACAGGACAACAGCCGACCAAGGGCAAGACCTGGTAATGGGAGAAAGTGCTGTGGTCTGCAAGCCTGGGAACCAGGGAAGACACTCGATATATATCATTGACAAGAGCCTCGACCAAATCATAAAAACCATCACAGGCACCAGCATCCAAGGAAGGGCGGAATATCATCTCTGGAACAGACAAATCCAGCTGCACTTTGAAGAGGGGAGCAAGGCCTGCCTTGGAATCTGTAAGACAGAATAAGAAGGTGGACTAAGTTTCAGACAGTTCCTACCAACCTCCCCAATGGAAATTACTAGTGAATATAGAAACACAGACACCAGCATAATAGCAATGACAGAAGCATACTTTTTGATTTGAATGTGTTATTTTTGTCATCAGCAAAGTAAATTAATTTATTTGTGGCATTTCTAGTGAAGGGTCCCAGGGTGAGAATACAACATCCTTAAAATGCAACAGTAAATAAATAAAAATGCAGAGGAAGGTGAGCAGTTTTTACAGGACAAGTATCTTACTTGCTTTCAGTGATTGTATATTGTGTCTAATATATATATATATATATATCTCTCATACACACACACACACACACACACACACACACACACACACACACACTACTTCTGCTACTCCCACATAATCCCAACAGCAACAGAACCACCCTCCTACCCTAGATAAATTGATAAGTAGCTTGCGTGAGCAAGGACAAGTTCACCTGTGTTTTCCAAAAGATACTTCAGTGAACATTCAATGACATTAAAGAATCCATCAAGGACAATCTCATCCACATGCTCCAAATAAGCTTTCCAAATATCAGAAGTTGGATCTGCTGCAAATAGTCTCAAGTTTTCCTAAATATATAGAAGCCACAATCAAATGAAGGTGATCTCAACATTGCAGCATTAACAAAAGGTCAGCTCTTTTGACAGTGATAACCAGTCGCTTGTATTTCTCCTGTTGTCTTACATCGTTCTAATATCCTCAGCTTATGTGCAACTTACTCAGGCTACACAGACTTCACAGTTCAAAAGGTTATTAGTATTTATAAATACTTGGAGAATATACCAGTTCTAGTGCCAACAACTTGCTGGAATACACCACTTGCAACATCTGGGGAGGAATTCAACATACCTGCACATATTGGACATGCCTAAAACAGTCGCTGCCTGTATAGGCTGAGCAACATGTTGAATGCAGATGTCAATGTACAACAAGGTAATAGCAATTTAACAGTCTGACTTATTCATGCCCCTAGGGAAAACCAGACAGCCCCATTGACATTAGCCATTTATGGCCAATTCTGCAATGATGGAAAATAAATAATTGCAGATAGCATTTCCTGGGAGAATCCACATTATAATTTATGTAAAACAAAAAACAAAAAAACTCAACCTTGATTAGTAAATGGATCTTATGCCCCGAATCTGTGATGAGTCGATAGTGTTTGTCCAGTCGTTCATGTCGACCATCTAAGTACAGCAGAGATTCTTTCTTTCCATCTTTTCTTTCAAAAACTGGGAAGACCCAAGTTTTCATGATATTCTGAAGTTCCTCAATGTTATCCTTGGTTTTCTGGATTCTTTGCTCAAGATCTTGCACACTGTGAACTAGTCGTGAAACATGTTCCCAAAGCCCTTTCAACACCAATGGAGAGAAAGTCAGCAAGCATTTAATTGACAACCCAGAAACAAACCAGATAATTTTAAAAGCGCTTTGGTTACTGAATTGCCATAAAGAATCCAGAGAGCATTTCTACCATGAGTACATCTACAGGAAGAAGACTGCAATTTACAGCATTAAACCAGAATGAATCAGTAGAACTTTGGGCCAAGAGATGGCCTAGAGCAGGCATCCCCAAACTGCGGCCCTCCAGATGTTTTGGCCTACAACTCCCATGATCCCTAGCTAACAGGACCAGTGGTTGGGGGAGATGGGAATTGTAGTCCAAAACATCTGGAGGGCCGAAGTTTGGGGATGCCTGCCCTAGATGAAGGAAGAGAAATCTGGGCCTCAAATTATTTTATTTATTTGCTTTTCTGTACACCTTCATCCCTGCTAGGTTCCACAGAACCTATTCCAGAGGTACTTCTTACCTTCTGTTTTCCAGTTCAATGTTTCTTCTGCCTCTCTCAACTGAATATCAATCTCCTGCAACTGGTCCTGTACAAGGGGGTATTCCACCTCCAGGACTGTGAGCAGGATTTTATTGTACCAGGTGACCATCAAGTCTAGGTTGGCTACCAGCTTCCGGAAAGACTCCTTGGAAGAAAAGATTTCTGCTGCTGCCTCTGGTATCTTCCCAGTCTGGCTTGGCCCAAGGTAACTCACTTCTCGCAAAACTGACACCAGCTGCAAAACACATTCACACAAACCTTTGAATTCTTTTTAAAAAGAGTCCTCTTTCTTCTTCTTCTTCATAGCACTGTTTCCTTGTCTAGAATTACTCTAATCTCAAAACTGGAGGAAAGAAAAGTTCCTGCCAGAAAACTGATGTTGATTAGAGACAATCTTGGCGCAGTTCTTAAAGACAGTCTGTTCCTTTAATATCATAAACCAGCGTGAGAGTAAAACTTGGATATCTTAGTTACTAGGACATTGCTTTTCTAGATAAATTTATGGAGGATGGGGGGGGGGGTGCAACCATGCTCCTTCTGTTCGATCTCTCAATGGTTTCCAGTACCATTCAATAACATTCTGGACTTACTAAGTGGAATCGGTATCAGTGCCACTGTGTTGTAGTGACTCTGTTCCTACTTGAGGGATCATGTCCAGAAAGTAGCAATGGGAGTGTGCTCTTTGGACCCTTGCTGTTTTCACCATGGGGGGCCACAATGCACTTTTTGTCCCAAATGCTACCCAACATCTATAACGAAGACGAAGGGAGCAGTCAGTTGAAGTTTGGCAGCAAGCTGTCATCAGTATGCTGATGATATCCAGCTCTATTTCTCCATTGCATCTGATTAAAGGAGAGACCGTGCAAGTCCTGGACTTGTGCATGGATGCAGTGGTGGACTGGAGGAGGGTCAGTAAACTGAGCTTGAATCCTGGAAAGATGGAGGCCTTGTGGGTGGGTGGTTAACTATGACCGGAAGACAGGTCAACTACCTGTCCTGGATCGGGTGGCCCTGCTGTCCGAAGGAACAGATACATTTTCAAGGGTACTCCTTGTGGCCCATCTCTTTCACTTGAGGCCCAAGTGACCTTTGTGGCAAAGTGTGTGTGTGTTTCTACCAGCTCCAGCTAGTGCACTAGCCACTGATGGAGGAAGGGGGTGTGGGGGTGCAGTCTGCCCCAGGTGTCATCCCTGAGGGGGGTGACATCGTCACGCCGCCCCCGTGGGACACTCGCCCTGCCCCCAGGTGCACAGCATGTGCGCTGCTCCAGGTGCCAGAGCAGCTAGCTCCGCCTCTGGCACCAGCAACAATCATTCCTAGACCATGACAACCTGACCACAGTGGTCCAACCACTGGTAACTCGAAGGCTTATTTACTGTAATACACCTTAGGTGGGGCTGCCCTTGTATCTGGTCTGGAAGCTTCAATTACTGCAGAATGGCATGGCCAGACTGCTCACAGAAGCAGAATACAGGCAACACGTAATTCCGCTGCTGTTCTTGTTGTTTTGCCAATTAATTTGTACTGCTTTTCAAAAAATAAAATCAAACAAATGAATGTAAAATTAATTCAAATTTAAAAGTTGACTTCCCACCCACCCCTTTCATGATGTTTCTCTTCCCTCCCTTACTCACTGCTCAGTATAACATACTTTTCCTAATTCCATTTCAATACTTAAAATATTTTAGTATTTTATCATTAATTCCCTCCCCCTTTCTTTGTTGATTCACAAAGCCTTAAACAACTTGAGCTACCTGACTCCTTATGTTTGCATAGGCAACTCGGCCCTCCAGATGTTTTGGGACTACAGCTCCCATCATCCCTGACCACTGGTCCTGTTAGCTGGGGATGATGGGAGTTGTAGTCCCAAAACATCTGGAGGGCCGAGTTTGCCTGTGCCTGCCTTATGCTCTACCTTGATCACTGAGCTTCTCTGACAGGGTACTTATGGTTCCAGGTGCCCCTGAGGTTTGGTTGGTCTCCACTAGGGATCAAGCCTTTTGTGAGGCAGGCCCTGCCATGCGGTATTTCCTTCCAGCAGAAGATAAGCAGGAATTGCATCTGCCTTCTTTCAGATGTCTTTTGAAAACTATTGTTTAGATAGGCCTTTGAAATATTATTATTTCTCATTTTAACCAATCCATTTTTATTCACGTTTTACCAATGTTTTCAATAATGTTTTTATGTATGCTTTTTGCCCGTTTTATATAAGCGCGGGTTATAAATTACTAAGTAAGTAATACATCTTACCTGAGGGTCAAAATTGACAGCAATCAGCTTACTTTCCGAATGCCTTCTGATGATCGGTCGAGTGAGGTTATACTGCGATTTTTCAGACACGGTTTGGAACCACTCCTTATAAAGCTTCTCTTGGTATCTGCCATAAGACCACAACCACCATGTCAGGCTCTGTGAACTGTTAGGTGGCTGCCTGAACCCTTTTTGCTGGAAAATATTTCCTAGCTATGCTGCAAGCAAAGCTGTGGAAAGGAAACTGCAGGTACCAAAAGCAGCACAGGATGGGAGTTCCTGCAGTCGTGTCTCTTATTCTTCAGGGGACGGCTAAAATAACATCTCTAACCCTGTAGAATCTATAAAAGGGGAGGAGGCCTTTCAGGTAATCTTGTTCAGGGTTTTACGTGTTTTAAACAAGAAGCCACTGAACATGGCCTGGTAGGCGATCAGTACAGTGGTACCTCAGTTTATGAACACAATTTGTTCCGGAAGTCTGTTCATAAACTGAAGCGTTCATAAACTGTAGCGAACTTTCCCATTGAAAGTAATGGAAAGTGGATTAATCCATTCCAGATGGGTCCGCAGAGTACTCAACCTGAAGCGTACTTAACCCGAAGCATGGGTGTAATTGGTTCCGGAAGTCTGTTCATAAACTGAAGCGTTCATAAACTGAAGCGAACTTTCCCATTGAAAGTAATGGAAAGTGAATTAATCCGTTCCAGATTATTCGTAAACCGAGGTGTTCAGAAACTGAGGTTCCACTGTAGCTAGTGCAGTTCCCTCAGCAAAAGTATAGGTGTGTGCTGACTGTACTCAACAATCTTGCCACAGCCTTCTACACCAATCCCAAGGGAAACCTTTCTCAATCCGGCCCACAGACGGTCCGGGAATCAGTGTGTTTTTACATTTAGTAGGATGTGTCCTTTTATTTAAAATGCACCTCTGGGTTATTTGTGGGGCATAGGAATTCGTTATTCTTCTTCTTTTTCCAAAATATAGTCCAGCCCCCCACAAGGTCTGAGGGACAGTGGACCGGCCCCCTGCTGAAACAGTTTGCTGACCCCTGCTATAAAGCATGCCTTAATAATGGCTAATATATTCTCAAATCATGCCCTAAACAAACAGACTTACTTTTCTAGCATCTCCATCAGGTCTTCATACTTCTGCACCATTCTTTTGCCTTCAGAAGAGTCTAGGCAACTGCCAAAAAGAAACATCAAAATAAATATTAAGACTATGTGGTGTAATAGACATTATAGGCATGTCAATATTACTTCCTCTTGTTTTTAAGTAGCTTTTTAAAAAGCGCATATCACATTCTAGTCTGAAAGCCCTGAAAAGCCAAATTATATACAAATACCTTTCCTGTCAAATATTTTTTTCTGTCTGACCTCTCAATTTTTCTCCTGTTTCTCAAAGCACAGCTTCCTTTCTCTGTAATTCACAGAGACCTGAATAGCAGCCCTCATTTTCATTCGTTGTCTGGTTTTAAAGAACATGCTTTGTTTGGACAGTATTCCATGATGGCGATTGTTCTGTCTGTGCAAGCATTTCAGCTTGCCAGATGGAACAAGCTCCCCCTCTCCCCTGTGCTGTTGTGGGGGTGCTCCCAACACCTTCGGGGCCAGTTTCAGGGGCCATGCATGGGGGAAGAGAGGGGGCAAACTCTCCTCTGAGCAAGTACAAGTCCTTCCACAGGCCTTCCACTGGCAGGGCTTATTAGGTGAACTCTGCTCACTTCGGCTCCAGGACTAGTTGTAACATTTCATCTCATGTCAGTTTCCTTGTTTCTGCCTCTTCCATTCTGGTTCCATTCACCAACCAGAGCAGGCCACAGACTGATCTAAAGGGGCTTATAGACGGATCAGGACTGGACCTAACCACCAGTATTTGAATGATAGTATCTGGAAATTCAAAATATGCTGCACTTATTTCCTTAGGCGGGATATAAGCATACAAACACACACACACACACACACGTCTTTTATTCCATTTATTCTTCCTTCCATCCTTCCTGCTTTATCAGCTGGATTTTTACCAGTGGACTCTTTGCAAAACAGTGGTACTGCATGATTCTTCCTACTGTGACCTCTGACTGTGCACTGTGACCTCTGACTGTGCACTGGGTATCTATTCTTTACACTCTGTCCATGGTATCCTAGACCTAGTTCTGCTTAGCAAGATTAGATTGTCCTTTAGGAATTATGGAAGGTTTTATCTAAATGCAAAAGCTCTGCAAGTTACGGCTTTGCCTGCCTTATGAAAGCTAAAGATATCCCAGTTCATCCCTAGAAACCACTGTGCAATGTCTTCCTCAGACTTTTGACTCTCTCAACAATCCATTGTCTATGAAAAGCCTGCTTGCATCTTACACAGCCTTGCTAGGATTACTGATGTCAAAACATAAAATTAGGACAAGCCAAGAAACAATTTTCAAGCTTAGCTTGTGACGTTAGACCATGGAGACAACTTTCTCAATTTTCTTTTAAGCCCCAACATCTCTGTAATACAGAAAACAAGGCAGCACACTGATTCACAGGGAAATAAATAAAATGCTTATATCAGTGGCAGAGAACTACCCACTGCCCAAATCCTTATTTTCTTACACCCCCACAGGCCAAGTTTGACACATGAGTAGAGCTGCCCACCTGTCAATCACCTAATATCACAATGACATCTGCTGATTTGGTGCTTGTGACAGGGCTTTGCAGGAACTGGTGACTAGTAGGGCCTACAAAGCCCCTTTGGTTCAAGTCCCACAGCTGACATCATACATATATATATATATATATATATATATATATATATATATATAATATTTTTATTAAAGATTTCTTGAATTACAAAGGTGTGTGCAGTGTCTCTCATATTTTAACATGTATCATTTTTGCAAATCAGTTTCATTTGTTAAGACACTAAGAAGAAAGAGGGAAAAAGCTGACATCATATATGACATCAGGTGTAGCAGGCTTAATTAGGCGCACACATCAGAGGTTCCCACCCCTGGCTTAAATGAAATTAAGATACTCACAAGTGGGTGACATGCCTGAAATTACTAAATGGGATCTGGATCCTGTCTTTTAATTCTTGAGCCCAGCGAATTCCTCCAGCAACCAATGGCATATTCCTGTGCACTGTAGGACAACCTGAGAAAAACAAATTCATCCCGAAGTGAGAAGCGTGAACCAGTGTACTACATGGACCCAGCAACAGAGATTCTCTGATGTAAAACAGTCAACCAAAAAATATGCAAATACCCCTCCTGGGTTGTACTAGGTCAGCCTGCAAGCAACTCTGCACAAAGAAAGCCTACTAGAAAGAAGGGTTTTAGCCTCCCAACAAGCTACGTTTTTGCATACAATGGTTTTTTTCTTCCTATGGGCTTGGAAGAGAACAACTAGCAGCTAGCAGCTCAGCTCCTTCACATTCTGCTCAGGACTCAAGTACAGAGGAAAAGGTTAATAAGAATTCAAATTTCTTTTCCACTCCATATGCAGAAGCTTCAATAGAGGTGGACAGTCACATGACATAAGAAGAATCTGCTGGATCAGGCCAATGAACCATCTAGACCAGCATCCTGTTCTCACCCTGGTCAGCCAGGGGCCTGTGGAGAGCATTCAAGTAGGACCTGAGTGCAACAATGCTCTGTCCGCTTGCGATTCCCAGAAACTCAGAGGCAGACTGCCTCCGACAGTGGATGTGGAGCACAGCCATTGTGGCTAGTAGCCACTGATATGGTGTTATCATCCATTAATTTGTCGAATAGTCTTATAAATACATCCAAGGTGATGGTCATCACTTCCTCCTGCAGGAGGAAGTTCCACTGTTTATTTACGCACTGTGTGAAGAAGTATGTTGACTAGCAGAGAGCAATTGGGCCAGTATCTCGAAAAAGCATTTGTGATAGATAATATGGCGGCCCTTCTCAGGTCCGATGTCTGTTTCCGCCTCTCTGACAGGACTGAATGACACATCAACCACGAGACTTTAAAGCAGAGGTCAGCAAACTTTTTCAGCAGGGGGCCGGTCCACTGTCCCTCAGACCTTCTGGGGGGCCGGACTATATTTTTTGGGGGGGGGGAATAATGAAAGAGCACCATGAGCCCCGGTGGCTGCTTACCTGTGTCTTGCGAGCGGCAGGGGCTGGCGGCGGTGGGACGATGAGCGAAAGGGCTCCGGAGAGGGGCTGCTTAAAATGGCAGCCGTTTGAGCACTGCTGCTGCTGGCACCAACAAAGCCCAGCCCACTTCCTCCTCTAGGTAGGGCAGGGACAAGCCAGGATGAGGGAGGGAGGAGGCACCGCCGCCATGTGAGAGAGAGAGAGGGAGGGAGAGGGAAAGAATGCGCGCGCTGGTGATCCACAAGTCCACAAGCCAGGTCCAGAAGGCAATTGGGCCTGATCCAGCCCACGGGCCTTAGTTTGTTGACCCATGCTTTAAAGTTTATTATTGTAGAGGTAAGGGGGCACAGGAAGCTCTCCTTTCTCAAGTTCTGGAAAGGCTTGTAGGTATTGTAATGAAATGACCTAATACGCTGTAATTTGCACAGCAATCTTGCTTTAATTTATTTATTTATTTATTACATTTTAAAAAAAAAATATGAAGAAGTCTGTCCTACTTAAGCAAAGATTTGCAATATCAATTATGAGTTTTTTTTAAATAAAAAGCGGCTTAAAATAATTGTGCACTTCCTTGCTTTCTAAAGGCATCTTGTTAACTCAAGTTGCTAACAAATACCTAGTTCCAGCTCCTCCTGAATATGTTTCAGGTAGATCAGTTTAGCATCGTCCAGGTCTCTGTCGAACATTGTGATGAGGAGAGGATATTTTGCACAGGCATCTGCTGCTATCAATGGCCGTTCCAATAGACTCCCAAATATGTCTATCAGCTACCATATAGAAAGAAATGGGAAATATCTGTGATTTTGTGTACATGCCCTGGGTCCAAACAAAACCAGCAACCCTTTTCAACACCCACATATTTCTTCAATGGCCCACCTAGTTACTGCAGTTCACCAATCTATCTGATGAATGTACGAAACAGGTTATAATCATAAGCCATGTTTGATATCAGTTACACATTGTAATGGTTGAAATCAGTTGATAAAATGATTCCAATGATGTATTTCCCCTCCCCAAAAGACAGGCATAGGTTCGTTCATTATTTGCCCCACATATTTTTGCAGCAAACACATCCCTTCACTACAATTATTACCAAAGACTGCTTCCGCCTCCCATCTCCCTATGTTTTTATTGTTCTTTTCCTTTCTAACTAAATGTTCTGCATCTCCCACTTCACCCAGCTTTAACTAGTCCTAACTCTCCGACCCCTTGCTGGTAAGCAGCAAATGAATGCTACTAGCCTTTCCTTGAATACTGCAGGAACAAGGATGGGGAAATGAGAGAGGCAATTCCTGCTCTGTGAGATCTAGCAATTTGAGGTTTTAACCTATCTGGAAAATTTCCTTCACCAGATAAAACAGTGGCCACAAATCATTTTATCACAACTTGGAACTAAGAAATCCAGGCTAAAGGGTGGCTTCAGGCCTCCAAATCAATGTGGCTCTCCCTCCCTTTGCAAGGAAGCCTTTGGAGCAGCATCTAGAAACAAAAAAATGAGCCAGCACTGTGTGCTTAGCGAATGCAGATAAGGTAAAGGTAAAGGACCCCTGGATGGCTAAGTCCAGTCAAAGGGTTGTGGCGCTCATCTCTCTTCAAGCCGAGGGAGCCGGCGTTTGTCCACAAATAGCTTTCCAAGTCATGTGGCCAGCATGACTAAACCGCTTCTGGCGCAATGGAACACCATGGCAATAGCCAGAGCGCACGGAAATGTAGAAAACACATGCAACTTTTTACATGGCCATATATTATTTGTTGGATTTTTCCTTTTTATTATTATTAAAGTAAAATTGTTTGGTTTTATAATCTCTTTCTGAATGCTCAGCAACTGCAATTTGAACCCATGGAGCTCTACAGCTCTGAAGGTCACCAATTCAAGCCAAGGGCCTATTCACATGATGAATGGGATGCAATTAAGATCTTAAAAGTGGTAGGGTGAAATATAAAATAGCATTAACTGAAAACTCTTCAGGGCATTTGTAAGAAAAGAAAAGCTTTGTGTATTGAAAAATAGGGCACATTCACTACACACTGCATTGTCCTAGTACAACAAATACAAACCTTGAATGCGTGCTCTATGCTA
Organism: Zootoca vivipara; assembly: GCF_965207765.1. Lineage (NCBI taxonomy): Eukaryota > Metazoa > Chordata > Lepidosauria > Squamata > Lacertidae > Zootoca > Zootoca vivipara. Next base: position 39,120,505 of record NC_142584.1, read on the forward strand.
GCTGCATCATCGAAAGCCTGGGCAAAAGCAGTCCCTAGCCTCCGATCCATATCTTCCACTTTCTCCTTGAAGTCACACACATCATCTTCAAATTCCTAACAGAACCAAACAACAACCCAATGAATTCATGTCACAGATGATTCAGCAGTTTCTGGAAGCAACTCTCCCCAAATACCAAACTCTTCAGCGCTAAGCTCCTAAAACCCTCTTTTGGTAGAAACATTCAGCATAAAGATGAGATGAGTTATTATGGAATCCAGAACCACCTACCATGTTGGCCACATCCAAGCAGTCATATGTACGATCTGAAAACACTTTATAAACCTCTTGGAACTCTTCATACATGCTCAGGACTTGCTGGCTCAGAGGTTTCCCTTTTATGCCACTGAATTCAAGCTTCTCCAATTTCTCTAGGTCCAACGCAGTCACCAGAAGGTCCTACAAATTGGGATAATTAACAGTTATTACTCACAACAGATTTTGGCACTGCTTCCCAACAAGTGGACTAGGCCAGGCTAGACCCATGACTGCCTCATGCTGGTGCCTGAGACAAAGAGAAGATAGAGTTTATTTTTCATAATGTTATAGGTCAACGCTAGCCATACCACCTTCATTATCATCCCTAAACTTAAGACGTATATAACTTATAAATACATATTTTTAAATAGTTAAGTGACTAAGACTGTTGTTGAGTTACTGCTGGTGTGGGTCAGGCGGGGGCATTAAACTCAATGAAATACAAATCGCTAACATCTCTGTTTGTCTTTCTCTCATTAGATCAGCTCCTGTCTAGGCTACAATCATTTAGCTTACTTCCTAGCAAGACCTATTGGAAAATATCAATATGGCTTTAAAGAGGCATTGATTATTGCTGTGCTTTCTGCAAGGTTAATTAAAGGGGTGTATAAAAATGCTGCAGCCCCCTCCCCTCCAATCAATACTACTTTGCATTCAACTGAGATTCTGTGCTTTAAGACAAGAAGAGACCAAAAAAAAAATCTAATTGAAGCCATTTTTCAAGAGAACTGGAGCATGTGTCAGCCGCCTATATTATACTTCTGAAGTCTTTCAGTTTGGGGTAGGAAAGGAATGAAAAACTCGCTTTTATTGCAGCCAACCAAAAATCTTCTTAACCTGTGAAATCCCATGGTGTGGTGGCCGTTTGAAACTAATGGAAAATCTGACAAGTGGAAAACAAATTGCAGCCAAAATGCTTACATACAAAAGTTGTATAATGTGAGGAAATTGTGAGCCAGGAATTTCTATACATTTTACAGGGAGATTCAGGAACCCATGTAAAGCCAAAGAGATATAGAATACCCCACAGATACCACATCTGTCAGCAACAGGTCAGCACTAGGCTTTCTGTAACATTCCACATGTGCTGATCCAGTGCATCATATCCCTGTGTGTCTCACACAATTGTGCTAACCTCTAGCAGTCTACATGGCTGACCAACGAAGTTGGGGTGGGTGGGGAATGAATGCTGGTTTAGCATCAGATTAGGAAGCTGTACACCGGCTCCCTCGGCCAATAATGCGAGATGAGCGCCGCAACCACAGAGTCGGTCACAACTGGACCTAATGGTCAGGGGTCCCTTTACCTATTTATATGCAATTTGAGAAGGCTTCCCCAAATGATGTACAGCACATTGACTTCTCAGATCTGATGGGCAGCAGATCAGCATTTGCTTCTTTTGAAACTATATTGTCCAGAATATATTTCACTCTTCTTAACAGCTGACAATGTTGAGACCTACAGAAACGTTCTCGTTTTAAAACCACGCGAATGGAACATTGTGCTTCATTCAGATTTGGGGAAGCAAAAGTCTGCTCATGCAATGGGGGTTTCTTGAGCCCTCATTGTGCCAACACTTCCCTCAAAAAAAGTCAGAGGACTCTAAATAAAGGTTTGGGGTGGGGGTGGGGAGGGGCAAGAGGAAAGTGGTGAAAATCAGCAGAAGGACTTCTGTTGAACATCTCTAGATCTAATTGCTATATCCTAACTGTCCTTATGCCATAAATGTCATGAGCTACATACTACTATTGTCTCTCTACACCCAGGAAATGTCTATTTTGTACACATATATAAAGCTCAAAGTTAAATACAATTATTTAGGAAGTTGGCACATTACTACTGTGGATTTTTTTTGGTTGGGGGAGGTCTTAATATCTGAGCAAGGAAAGGGGCAATTTCCATGTTATATTTGAAAAAAAGAGAATCTGAGCCTGGGAAATTGGGTCATGCCTAAAAAAAACAACAGCCAGGGTAAAAGCTGTAGAACAAGATGCCGTTGTAAGAACAAAGCAGATTCTGATTAAGTGTGGGAGGCATGCCCTATAAATACACACGGCATTGGGCTGCTCTGGGGATCTTTTAATCTGTACCTAGCCCCATTTTATCAATGTAACCTTCAAGGACGAGGAAGAAGATAACAAAAAGGTAACTTGAAGGGTGAGGAGGCCTATGCATCAAGAAGAGCATCGCCGTCAGCTCTTGCTCAGAAATCCTGACAGCTTTTGCAGATCTCCTGTAGCAGAAATCTGCATTGGTGAGGCAAATGCCTGAGAATTCAGGAACTCCTTGGGTGAAAAATTCAACCACATATTAAACAATAGTATTATTTATGTACCATATTTGTGTCCCACCTTTCTTCAAAGGAGCTCAGGGTAGCCTATGTAAGGTTTATCCCGCTTAAAACCCTGCAATACAGAAAAGGCTGAAAAGCAATGGCTTGATCAGTCATGCCTGCAAGCTCCATGATGGAGTGGGGTGTTGAACCCATGTCTTCCCCAGCTAGATCCCCTAGATAGACACCAGGAATCCTGAACCCCTGGAAGCAAAGAGTCAAGGGAAGGAGACAAGTTACACTAATTTATCTCTGACATTATATACATTGTTCTCTATATACATCAGCATCTGTAATATTCCATGATACTTACATTTACCACGTGGAGCCTCTCTAGAAAATTATCCAATCGTGCAAAAACCATTACAGAAGGGAAATCCCACTCCTTTGCCTCTAGGCCTGGCTGAAAGTAAGTGGTAAGATTGTCTCTTCTTTCCTCGAAGGTCTGCTTGAAATAGTTGAAAATATCAAAAGTTGTCTGCACTTTGCTCAGACTTTCTTCAGTTTCTGCTTTAAGCAGATCTTCTGCATTGAGGTAAGTCCTAGCCTAGGTAGACAGAGAAGGGCAACAAATCTTGTCGTTTCAGTGGTATGGTTTGCTTGTGTTTTTTTTTTAAAAAAAAAGGAAGAGAAAATGAAACAGGCACAGAAAGACCGAGTATTCAACATAAGAGGCCTAATCCTAACTTAAATTGTTCATTTGGAAAACTGACAACGGTTCAACGGGATTGGTACACACAACACAATAGGAGGAGGCATAACTGTCCACATATCTGTCAAAGGGAAGAGTAAGGGACAAGTGCCTCTTTTATAACATTTCCTACAAAAGCATAACACTGACAAGGTGTCTAAAAAACAGAAGGGACTGCCTTCTAAAGAAAAGGTAGCGTTCCTATATTTAAACCTCCAGCACTTGCTGGGATTTGCAGAGAAACAGGGCATCTCTCTGGATTTCCATTTTGCCGCTCCATTTAAAAAAGGCTCTATGCATATCCAGGGCTGTTTAACATGAGACCCTCTCATCATGCCACAGTACTCCTCATTGTCAAGGTACCTCTCCTCTCACTTACCACTGCACTGGAATGACAACTGTGGGAGGCACACATGCCCGCTGAGGGCAACCGAAACACAAGGGCTGAAGCTTTACAGTGACAAAGTGTGTGTTGCAACCTGTAGACCCCAAAGCATTATTGGAGCCCTCATACTGTGTCTGCACGAAACAGCAGTACTGTATATTATTTTCTCCATTTTGCAGGGGGTGAGAAGAACCACCACATGGCCTACCTGCTGAATGAGGAGGTTGCAGATTTCCTGAAGCAGCACAATTATCCTTGCAGGTGTGCTGTAATATTTGGACGTGGCCCAGATTAAGCACACCACATGAAGCACTCGGTTTAGTAATGGCTTCAACTCGTTGAATTCCACATTTTCTATTTCCTCTAGAGGGCGCTCTAGGGGCTTTAGGTGCGCATTTATATCGTGGGCCTCAACCAAAGCTGTGATTTTGAAAGAAAAAGAAAAGTTCCACACAAGAGAAGTTAGGGAAAGGTGCCGTACATTATTCAGGAGACCTTAAATATACGTCAGTGGAAGCAATTCTGGTTTAATTCAACTGGGCTTACTTTCAAGCATGTATATTTCTGAAATACAGTGCACATTAAACTCATTTTACACACCACAGGGCAAAAACTGAAAACTAAAAGTGTGACAGAGAAAAACCCTAAAGAATACAACAACACATAAGACAAAATATGTGCAGCTCCCTCCTCCTGAGAAATTTCTGCCGCTCTTCATCTACTATTTCGACAAGAACTGAAGAAGCTGATCTCCACATAGGCCAACCAGGAGCGGTTAGTGATCTGTGAATAAACATTATAGCACAAATTTTCAAAATCTCACCTGCTTCTACATCTCTGAAAATTGACCTGAATGCTGGAAAGTAGGTGCTCTGCACTCTGTCAAGAAGCTCCATCATGGTCAAAACCCTTCTGGTTTTCAGCTGGCTGTAAATGCACTGCAGATCTTCAAATCTACAGGGAACACAAAATGGTGAGGCAGTGAGCAAAGGCACATTTCATGTCAAATATCCAGGCAACATACACCCCCTTACAGCAAATCTAGGTTATGCATTTGCCAGTTTTTAAGAGAAGACTCCCTGGAAAAGACCCTGATGCTGGGAAAGATTGAGGGCACTGGGAGAAGGGGACGACAGAAGATGAGATGGTTGGACAGTGTTCTCGAAGCTATGAACATGAGTTTGACCAACTGCAGGAGGCAGTGGAAGACAGGAGTGCCTGGCATGCTCTGGTCCATGGGGTCACAAAGAGTCGGACACGACTAAACAACTAAACAACAACAACAAGATATTCCTAGGCAAAACAGTTTCCAGGGCAGAAATTTATTTATTGTGCTAATCAGAAAGTGGTCCATGGGGTCACGAAGAGTCGGACACGACTAAACGACTAAACAACAACAACAAATCAGAAAGTAAACAGTTGTACAGGTGACGTAAACAGCAGTGGGTGTTTCCACATCAACTAGAGTCCAGCTCAAACCAAAGAGTTAGTTCTGCAATTGCCCTTTCGCTACTCTGCTTACGTCTTCAATGCAGAATGAAGCTATAAATGTACCTGCTTTTCCAGAAAGCCAGCTCCACCTTTGGACTAGGATCTTGGCCTTGCAAAAGTGGTTCTGAAGACTCTCTCTTTAGAACTCCCTGAATCTGGTGGGTCCATTCAATGACAGCTGATTCAATTGCATGGACAATAGATTTATCCACAAGTTCAGTGCTACGGAAAGCAAACATATCAGCAGATTAGTTTTACTTCCCATCTGACAGTGGTAGATAAAAAGGCAGATCTAAAAAACAAATACAACATGAAGTCCTATCTGGAATGAAGCACTAGGACGCTTATCACAGTATAATCTATGGTTCACTTTATTGACCCATGTTATTTCTGTTCCTGGTGTGCCATACTTTTCCACACTTCTTTCTATTACAGTAACTACATAGTGTAAAAACCTTTAAATAAAGCACCTCAGTACAATGGTATCTGACGAAGTGTGCATGCACACGAAAGCTCATACCAAAATAAAACTTAGTTGGTCTTTAAGGTGCTACTGAAGGAATTTTTTAATTTTGCTTAGTACAATTGATTCAACACCACATTATTACCAGCAATAACTATCAAAGGCTTACCGTAATATGGAATGGTGGGAGTATACTACAGTGCTTTGAACAAAAGATCAAGCAAAACTGACAGATGCTAAAGTAAGAGACTAGTTGGCACCTGGTACACTGGCAATGAAAACACACAATCATAATGTCCAAAATTGCACTGAAGACCAACATCGTTTACCAAAAAAGTAGTTCATTCTAACTAGTAAAAACAACCAGCCAACACAAAGCACAAAACAAAACACGGTGGTTTAAATTGGGGGAGGAGGGGGAGGCTATGCTAAGTCGCAGCAAAAAGACCAGCTGTTAATGAAAACTGAGTTGTTGCTAACAGGACCAGTGGTCAGGGATGATGGGAATTGTAGTCTCAAAACATCTGGAAGGCCGAGTTTGTCTATGCCTGGCCTAGAAGAAAAGCAATACTGCAGTCACTGAGTACATTTAAAATGACCATTCATGTCAATTACTACTTACGTTTTCTCATTGTCAGAATCTATATACGAGTCTCTTTCAGGGTCAGTAGGGAGCGGCAGCAAAGTCTTGCCTTTAATTTGTCCAATAACTACAAAAACACTACTTTTCAGATTGCAGATGTGGTGGACGATATCCTGTGACACCACATGGGGCCAGCTGGGATGGTTTTTCTGGTTCCCCAAGAGTGGCACCACTACCTAGAAGACATATTAGGTTGAGAAAATTTCAGAGCCCCTGGTTTGCTAGGTTACATCAATCGCAACAAAACTTAAAAGTTTTACTTGTAAGTTTTATAAGTCCCATATTAATTCTTGAATCCTTAGGAGATGCTTGCTCTGATGTTCCCTGAACTAAAGAAAATGGATCAATTTGGAGAACCTAGAAAAACACTTCAAACCTCTGAAGCTCAGATCATCACTGTGAGTCACTGCAAGGAAAGAAGTCTGGTGAGCAAATAAGTCACTTATCCATGAAGAACAGGAAGCTAGGAGTTAATCTACTTTCATTTAATTTGTTTCCTACATCTCTCACCTCTTTCCTTTATTCAAAGTCAATTTCTTTAAGGTAACAGGAGCTGTAACTATGTTTTTACAAATAAGCTAACAAAAAACACACAAAACAATGGTGAGAAGCAGGTATGTGTCATTCCTACAAAGGACTCCCAAGGCATGCTACCAACCTGTTGCAAATATACATAAAGGGATCATTTTTTTATTTTTAAAAATGGCTGGATTTTGCAGACAACCATTTGTTTCTATCGTTCCAGTGGCAGACCTGACACTTTGACACTTTGAAACTCTTTGACACTTACAGACCTGAGAATCTGTCTTGCACCATGTCAGACCACACTGGCACATATATGCCCAGTTACTCAGACTAGTAGTAGTAGTTCTCCAGGCCCAGGTAGAAGCCATTCCCATTACCTGGTAGCAGAGATAATTTAACGGTAGGTTCTAGGGATCCATGCCTAGTTACGGCCTCTCCCTTTCACAAACAAATTTGAATGGGTGCTATGTCTTCATTTCCTCATTTTGTGGGTTTGGGTTTTGCATTCTTGTTCCTCAGCAACTTTCTGAATAAAAGTGGATCACCTCCATTTAAGTGTAGGCTAGGTTTGTTATTATTATTTCATTACTATTGTACTGTCAGTCACCACATTGCTGCCATCAATAAAGCCAGTTCTTTCCAAAGGTAAACATACCATGTTTATCGACAGTGACCTGTGATCTCCAGTTTTTCAATGCTGAGCTGTTGTAATGTGATTGCTCTATTTTGTATTTTAATTACGGGTGTTTATATTTTAATATTTGCATAACTGGTTGGTATACTGTATAAACTCCTAATTTAGTTGTGTTGGTACTAAACAGTAGATAAATTTATAAATAATAATGACAATCTCCTCCCCCGAGTCCCCTCACAGGGCTAATATACAGAGACTAATTCAGATTCTTTTTACCTTCAACTTAAAGAGTACGTTTATATGCTTGCCTCTCTCTCTTCCCCACACAAGGCAGTGTGTAGTTCTTTCTATGAAGAATTTGTGAAGATGAACCCTCTATTGCATGAGTTTCAAACATCTGTCCAAGCCCAGGAGCTGAAGTGCTTGGAAAACGGATGGCCAATGAGCTAATGTGAGAGCAGGAAACTCAAATTATACTGGACCTGACAGCAAGGAAAACTCCAGTACTCACCATGACTGGGATAGAAAAGGAACCAGGCGCTTTTTGGCTAGCTGCTCACCCACCTGGCACTCCCCCCTCCCTTTGCAAACCAATAATAAAAACAGGATGGTGAATGTTCATCACTCTGATGAAAATTATGGTGAAAACGCTTATTACAAAAAGTTGAAGGCACCAGTAGCATAAACATACAAAGCTACCTTAATAGCAGACCTGACCCCAGTCATCCAGGTAGCTCCAAAATGTCAACCTCCAAAGGCAACAGCTCTCCATAGATTGTAGAATTGTACCTCCAGTCCAATGCAAGGGTAGAGGCTTGTTTCCCAGAAAGGTTCCCTAAAACCCTGTTAACAGAGGGTGCTGGGGACCAAACCGGGGACCTTCCTGAGGACCCTGAGTAATATAACCCCTCTCCTGTTCAGAGGGCCACCCCTCTTCTTATTACATGCTGCTACCCAGTGCTTTCTTCTGGGGGGACGCAGGGGGACGCATAACCCTAAACATTTTGTGAATCTTTGTACTTTTGTCCATTTACTCTATTTATTTTTCCCGATTTGAACTATAAAATGGTGATTTTCTTGAGTCAAAATGAGAGTACTCCTAATTTTTTTAAAAGAAAAAAGAAAAAAAAGCACTGCTGGGTCTTGGCACTAAAAGAAGGCGATGCTTTCTCGCCTGTTCCCCCTTTTTTTCTGTCAGGGTCCTAAGTTTAGCAGCTTCTTGGCAGACCAAAAAGGAGGGGGGGGTCAGCAAGGGAAACTACTCACCTGCTGGACATACAACTGGTATGCAGCTGCTGCTACAGCTATGAGGTTGAGGGGGGGAATGCCCACCCCCTTATGCCAGACCTCTGACCCGCATTCAGCCCTCCCCAGAGCGCCCGGCCCCTTTGAGCAGCCCTACCTCCTCCACGAGGGCAGCGAGGTGCTCCAGGGGCACGGAGGACAGGTCCCCATAGAGCAGGTGCCCGGGAGCCGGCGGGGAGCGCAGCGGCCCGGGGGCGAGGCGCAGCAGGAAGACCCCCTTGCCAGAGCGCCCGGTGCCGGGCGCCGGAGCCAGCCGGTCGGCCAGCGCCAACTGGCCCCCTGCGCCCGGCGTGACGAGCAGCAGCCGCTTGGCCGGGTCGCCGTCGAGGAAAGCGCGCAGGAGCGGCCGCGCTTCGGAGCTCCCCGCGCAACGCTCCCAGCGCTCGGGCTCCACGCGCAGGCTGCTTGCCACGCGCGCCCCCAGCAGCCGAGCCCGGGGGTCCGTCTCGGGGGCGCTCTCGAAGTCTGGCTCGGGCTCCTCGCCCCCCATGCTGGCTGCCGGCACTTCCTCCGGCCACTGTTTGCGGGGCGGAGCCGCTGTTGCTTTGGGGACGGAGGACGCCGCTTCGCCGCCGCCTCCTGAGAGGCCGGCGGAGGAGCGAGGGGACTTGGCGCGCCGCCTCCTTGCGCTCCACTCCACCCTCCTCTTCCACTTCTGATTAAAAAAACGGCGACGCGAGGGAAAGTGCGAATGTGCTGCAGCTGGCGACGGATTTAGTCATTTCAGCCCCCTGGACTCGGTGCCGAAGCGTCTGCAGCACATGCGAGGCTGCTTTTTAGCCGTTTAATCTTGAATGCATTTTAAATCCACAGGTACCAAAGGCTTGTTCCGCCTTCCCGCTTCCTTTCCAAAGCCCTGCTATTAAGTACTGTACTATACACCACTCGCAGGCGATAATTTTGAGAATTAAAACCATTAAGTCTACTGAAAGCAACAAGTCTTTCTCTTCATTAGAAAGGGAACTGGCGCTCCATGGAAATTGAAATAGATCAGGAGACGGAGTACGGTATTACGGCGCTCTCTTTTTTCTTGAAAATAGCACCAATGAAACGGAAAACTCTTCCAAACTCATTTTATGCAACCACTTCAAAAACAGAGACAAAATGGTCTTCACACTGGGTGTCTTCTCAATCCCTGCGTGCTACTGCCATTTTTATGTTACTCTTCCTTTTATGTTACTTCTAAATATAATGGTATATTTTAAAACTTTGGCAGTTAAAGGTCCTTATCAGCTGAAAAGACTTTTTAATTGATGGGAGTCCTGTTGACAAAGGAGCAAATAAAAGCCCAGCTTGGTGATGATCCTCTCATATAGTTTCATGAATTTCAAATCTGTTCCTTAGCTCAATTTGGCCTGAGACATTGATCAATCTTGTTCATATATATTTTTTTTTTATTTCTCTTAGCAGGCAGACTAGAGGTAGCAAGACACTGGTGTCACAACACTTCCTTCTCTGCAGGAAGATACTGCTCTAATGGAAAAGCTGACTGATGTGAGCAGGATTGATAGAGGAATAAATAACTACACAACCTTTAGAAGACATCTGAAGGTGGCCCTGTATATTTTAAATGTTTATATGTGTGTGTGTGTAATGTTGGAAGTCACCCAGAGTGGCTGGAGCAAAGCAGTCGGGGTACAAATATAAAATTATTAATGAGTTAAAGATACTGTTGTTGTTGTTTAGTCGTTTAGTCGTGTCCGACTCTTCGTGACCCCATGGACCATAGCACGCCAGGCACTCCTGTCTTGCACTGCCTCCCGCAGTTTGGTCAAACTCATGTTCGTAGCTTCGAGAACACTGTCCAACCATCTTGTCCTCTGTCGTCCCCTTCTCCTAGTGCCCTCAATCTTTCCCAACATCAGGGTCTTTTCCAAGGATTCTTCTCTTCTCATGAGGTGGCCAAAGTATTGGAGCCTCAGCTTCAGGATCTGTCCTTCCAGTGAGCACTCAGGGCTGATTTCCTTCAGAATTGATAGGTTTGATCTTCTTGCAGTCCATGGGACTCTCAAGAGTCTCCTCCAGCACCATAATTCAAAAGCATCAATTCTTCGGCGATCAGCCTTCTTTATGGTCCATGATACTACCTGCTAACAAATGCATCCGCTTACTGTGTATGCTCTTTGTGCCTGTCTCTAAATTCGCGTTTTCCTCTTTTACTGCTTTTGCTATGTCAACCCATGTATTGTACCCATTATGATGTACATAGCATGTTGTAGCTCGTTACTGTATTTTGGACAAGCACCTTTAGTAAAAATTTAATGCTTAAAAAGAGAAGGAATATTGTACAGATTGGAAAGATGCAAGAGCAACCAGTGATCTGTTTTATGAGGGAAGGTTGGGGGGTAAAGTAAGAGAGGACATGGTAAAGGGGTACAAAATTATGCACAATGTGGAAGAGTGGATAGAAATAGGTTTCTCCCTAATAATCCTAGAACCAGGAATCATCCACTGAAGCTGCACAGTGGGAGATTCGGGACAGACAGAAGGAAGCAATTCTTCGCACAATGCAGTTAAACCGCGGCCGTTGCACCTCCAAGATGCGGTGGTGACCAACAACAGATTTGTAAAGGGAATTAGACAAATTCATGGCGGATAAACCTAAAAGTAGTTGCTATTTCCAGGATCAGCACCAGCAAGTCTCTGCATACCAGTTACAGGTGAACGTTGAGTAGGAGATGGCTATTGCTCTTACGTCGTATGTGGATTTGGATGCTGGACAATATGGGCTTTTGGTCTAACCCAGCAGAGCTTTTCTTCTGACATGTTTACTCCAAAATGAATCAAAAAGGCAAGTTTGTAAGTTACAATAGTTATGCTTCCAACACACACACACACACACACACACACACAGGTATTTGGTAAATATGATTTACTGGTTCTATTCTTTTAAAAAAATACAAGGAAGGATGACCTACAGCATCAATGCTGTAAATACCAAAGTGGTGGTGAGTTCTGCAAGATGTATCCTAGGTATCTTGTATTACTGCTGCAAGCATGCATAGCTACAACACATCACATTACATCCTCTTCCATAGTGAAGTATTTCCCCACTAAAAATGATAAATATTTAGGAAATCGCAAAATAGAGAGAATCACCCCTTATTCCAGAGGTCCTATCCCCATTTGTTAAAATATCCTGATTTCCCTTGGTCTTAATCAGTGGTTGCCAAACTCCCCTGCTTCCACAGACCACCTGAAAATTGCTGAGGGTCTTGGTGGACCACTTAGTGATTTTTCTGCCTGTTGCAGCAATTGTAACACACTGTGCTAGATGATACATGTTTTTTACTGCATTTTTAGAGAGACACCGCGGATTATCTGAATGAAGCTCCATGGACCACACGTTAGGAACTCCGTCATTTGCTTTTATCTGCCTCAAAGTTTATAAAACGGAAAAATAAAATATTTCTAGCAAACAATCAGACAAGCCATTAGACTAGATCTGCACATTGTAGCCAGGAAGCACATTTTGCCAGCTGTGCTAGTCGTGTGTCCAGCAGGAATTGCACCTGTAGAAGCAGTACAGGTAATTTACCAGACAGAGGCCAACCAAATTTGGCTAAGCTCAAGTGTGCAGCTGCCTTCCAGAATCTTCCGTGCTGTGCATACCATGTCATGCATAAGTCACTCTCCCTGTCAGAAAGGCACAAAGGCAGCTGTCTGCTGCTGTGCTCAGCTGTGAGTTTTTTGTTTTTTGTTTGGAGCTCCGTTAGAATCCTCGGTGTGTTCCAATTTCATTTTGGCTGGTGCCTTGTTCTCAACAACAGCCCGGGCCTCTGAAGCTTTAATTGCCTCTTGGAGAAGACGCAGCTCCCGCTTCTCCCTCCGCTCTTCCATCTCCCCAATCTCATCTGCAAACAAGGCTTTCAGCGGCAGGATCAGTTTTGGAATAGCAGCAAAATCGCCAAAACGCACCTGGTGACAAAGGCGAATATTAGAGCAGCAGGAATTATGCAGTATCTCCCACTCACCCACAGCCAATAATAAACCAGGAATAGCTAACCTGTGGCCCTCCAGCTGTTGTTGGACTACAATTCCCACCATCCTAGATTATTGGCCATGCTGGCTGGGGCAGATGGGAACTGGGAGTCCAACAAACATCTGGTGGGCTACAGATTTTCTGTCCCTGCTATAAACTATTGTAATAGAGGAGATATGTGCATAGCATTCTCTTGGTTGTGAACAAAAATGAGTTCCTTTTCCCAACCTTCAACTCCCCTTGACCTGTGTAGGGCACACGAAAGGAAGGTTCAGTGCAAGTCTCTGGAGCCCCAACATACTTTTCCAATGTAAGTAAGTTGGGATCCCCAGCAAAGACCACCCAACAAAAGCTGGTGTATGGCTGGGGAATGCTAGGAGCCAGCCCAATGTGGGTTTGATAAAGGAAGGTGAAACAAGCATCTCTGATCCCACTTACTCTTGTTCTGTATGGTATGCCCTCTTTGTAGATGCTAAAAGCCTGATTTAGTAAATATTTTCAAGGGAGAATAAAAAAATTCCCTCAAATTACATGAAAATGTGGAGCTCTCTTATACCTCAAAGCTCAACTTCTTCACTCACCTGCATGTGATCAAACGCAATTCCAACTTTCTCACTGAAATCGTCACTGAAGAGAGGGATTTTGGCATAGCGCTGGCTGAAGTGATTGAGCATGATGAAGTCTGCATTCATCTTCATCCCAACTTCAATTGCTTGGGAGGTAGTACTATAGAAAGGGAGAACAGTAAAACAAAAGCAATATGAATTGCAAAAGGCTCCCCTCAGGTATCATAATACAGTGGTACCTCGGTTTATGAACACAATTGGTTCCGGAAGTCTGTTCATAAACTGAAGCGAACTTTCCCATTGAAAGTAATGGAAAGTGAATTAATCCGTTCCAGGTGGGTCCGCGGCGTTCGTAAACCGAAAATTCGTGAACCGAGGTGTTCGTAAACCGAGGTTCCACTGTAGCCAATACCCAGCATAAAAGAAAATACTAAGAGGAGTGGAAAACGTATTATAACCCTGCAGGAACAATATTTTATGAGCTGAAACTTCCTATGCAGTTTAATTATTTCAGTTGCTATTATACAGGTGAAACTCGGAAAATTAGAATATCATCGAAAAGTGCATTTATTTCAGTAATGCAACTTATTATTTTTTCTTTCTTTTAATTTTTACAAATGCTTTCTTTTGGAAATTTCACAGTAATAAAACAAATAGTTATAATACTACAAAAATAAAAACAAACATCGCTATTACATTTTATTAATTACATTCCATTTATAATTGACCCGCCTAACAACAAATAATTACAATTACAACAAATAAAGTCTTGACATATCTTGCTTTGCATGTCATGCATCTATCTCATATATTGGTTTCACCTTTTAAGTTGCATTACTGAAATAAATGCACTTTTTGATGATATTCTAATTTTCCGAGTTTCACCGGTATATAACAAGCAAGCAGAAATACCCATCTCAACATGAAATGAAATGAGTTTGGGTCTTAGTAGTCCATAGCTTCCCTCCTGAGTTATGCTCTGGAACAGACTGTCATTTCATATCGTTTGGCTTCAATCTGTGGACATCCTGCCAAAAAGCCAAAGCTAATTCTGCTAGAGATTGGGAAAGGGTACAACTTTTCACTGCAATTATTTACTTTCCCAGTAGAAAGCTATATTATTTCAAAACACATAACCCTATCATTCACCCTTTTAAAAACATTTAAGATAAAAACAAGATAGGCCCAGACCTAAATAAAGCCTGACCCACAAAAGTGCCGAAGGCAGAAACAGCCAGTTGGTATCTGCACCAATCTTACACAATTACTAGAGCAGGGATGTCCAACAGGTTGATCCGTGATCTACTGGTAGATCCCCATGAGGTTTTGGTAGATCACGGTTGATCTCTGGCTCCCTTTCCTTAGCCTCGCTAAAACTGACTCCTGCACCACCCCCTCGCCCCGCCCGCCACTGTTGTTTGATCTCTGGAAGGGAAGACGGAGCTTTCCCTGTGCTGCTTTTTTCACCCCTGAAAAACGGAGCCTTCCTTCCCAAAAAAAGCTCAACAACTTTGAGCAGAACTCCCCACTGCCAGCTTCTAATTCTGAAAGTGAATCACAGTCTCTTGAGAGTTGGCCACCCCTGTACTAGAGGAACACAAGGTGCCTCTACATATTTCCCATTACTACTTCGATTTAAGGAAGTACTGCCTTTTCATTTCATTTATGTCACTCTAAGAAAATGCCAATGCCACTCCCCCTTCTATAATTTACCTGTGCGTCTTCTCTATAGCTTCCTCTTCTAACCCATCTTCCAGTGTAGCTTCATGTATCAGCAGAGAAGCATTTTTCCCTGTAAAAATGATTAGTCACATTTTAGGGGGAAGGGGGAGAAGGAAAATACTTAAACAAAGAGACATTTGGCTTTCCACACAGCATTCCCAAAAATTATCAGATAATCTAGGACCATTGACAAAAAAAACCAAAAACCACTTACCCATTTCGACTAAAGCATCACATGGCATAGTGTCACCAGAATATACTATTTTCCACCCAGATTTGTGAACCATGGAACAAGCAAAGGCATTCTTACAGTGCCGGACCTCACATGTCTGAAACTGAAAAGCACAACATGCTGGTCACTGGGATTCTCCTGTAGGGGAGAGAGCTTGCTTCCCTCACTGGAGGTCAATAAGGCAAGGTAAAGTAATCAATCACATTTGCTTGTATGTACAAAGTAGCAGCCCCAATGTGGAAGTCACTACAAGGATTCAAACGCAATACAAGCATAGATACAACGATGTAAAAATCATCAAACCCACCCCTTCATTATGTTAGTTTAAAACAGTTGCAAAGCATTATTTAGCAACGCTAACCAATTAGCAGCTGACACCTTTTGACACGTGCAATTTGTCCACGTTGTTACTACCCTAATTTTACAGCATCAGCTATTCAGTAGTGCTTAATCTGCAATTCTCTTTGAAGCTTCTACAGCATTATTTGTTGCATTCCCAAGGCTGCCTTATCTTTAGTCCCTATTCAATCACATAAATTGTGGCCTTGTTTCTTTCAAGCTGGCTGTTTCTAAGCAAAGACAATTTAGCTAAACAATTTAACTATTTCGGTCTCTGCACTCCCACAGGCACTTCCTTTCTACCCCCATCCCACCTCGAACCTGCCTTACCTTTGCAAAGTCGTATTTCTCCATAAGCAAGCTAATGAAAGCCTTTGCTTTAGGTTTAAATACATCAGAATCTTCTATTAAGAACCGTGCAGGAATCAAGCTGCAAGGGGGGAGGGGGTGAAAGACACAATATGATTATGCCAAGATTTTTCCCTCCACCCCAGAATTACCAAAAGAATAAGAACAGCAGTACCACCTAGTTCAGTCAAAGGAGCAGCAATTAACCTCTTGAAACCTCCCCCATCTGCCTTCATAATCCCCTATTTGCCACTTGCTCCCAGATTTTGTGACGGTGGTGATGACTGGAATCAGATGGTGGGCAGGGGGGTTCGACTGGCTTTCTTCAGAAATCAACAGTCTGAACAATTATCTGATTGATAGATAGGCATTACTCCTGTGCTACGGACAAAAACCACTCATCACAGAGTTTGCAGTGCTCTCTGGAATATGTAAGATATGGTTCTTATTAGCCAATACAAGAGAAACAGAGCAAGTGATCAGACTAAAAAAAAAATCCAAGCTTTATGGCTGCTTGCTAGTGGGGCAGAAAACCCAAGGAAACCCCGTCTCATGGGTAAGAAAAGATGGGAAGCATGCATTAATATGGACTGAAGTAAATACACCTTAGCCTATAAGGGAGCATGAATTGCTAGACAATGGACACGAGCATTTGCTACTAAACTAGGAACTATGATGGTCTTGAAGGTTTGGATGAAATTAGATACTTCAACCCAAACTTGACTGCTATCTAAAAACATTTCCCACTTTAAGAGAGCTTAAAAACAGACTCCTTCAGAGGCAGGACAGTGAGACATAGCAGAGGCCTGCAAAAAAAGCAACAGAAAACACATTTCTGCAGCTGCATACCATGCATTGGGGTAAAGCATGGCAGCTGCATCTGAGAGGAGATGCAGTGTTCCATAGCAAAACAAGACACCTGGTGTATCTACTCACTTGATGTGCCCCAAGATTTCTTGGCAATGGTCATGGTACTGGTGCAGCCATGTCATGATTAATGTGGGTGCAACCAGCAACAGCGGGCTGGAGGGCTGACCCAGGGTCATCTGAAGTAAGAGAGAAGCAAAGGTCGGAGATCTTGCAAGGCTAAGTAAATAGGAAGCATGCATCAGATCAGATGCAAGGCAAGGACTGACTCAGTGCTGCCACCGGTCACTGCCAAGACACCCTCACAAAGTTGAGCTCTAGCTTTAAGGCTGACATACTTACAAGCGCCCGATGTCTCTGCAACAATATATTCAACAAGCCCTAGGAGAGAGGAGAGAGGCCCATTGTAAACAGGACATCTGGCTGTACACTTGTCCATAAGGAACCCTAAACAAAAACTGAAATGAAGTACAGTGGTACCTCTACTAACAGACGCAATCCGTTCCGGGGTGCCGTTCGCAACCCAAAAAGTCCATAAGTAGAGCGCCACTTCCGCGTGTGAGGCAATAGAGCGCTCCTGCACATGCGCAAAGTGCGCAGAACACTTCTGCACGTGCGGCTTCTAGAGGTATGACTGTACTACACCAATCTATTTGCTTTAAAGGGGGGGGACTACTGCTTGAAAAAGAAAGGGAATGTTGCCGTGTAATGTACTTCCAAATATGTGGAGACTGCGCACAGGAAAGACAAAGTAGCTTTTCCCAATGTTAAATGTCAGGTACGTTTTTTAAAAAAATTCATATATATATATAATTGAAGTGTACTTACCACTACAAATTCTAACTTACTACACCTCAAGACAAGGATTTGCTTCCAAACATTTATTTTATGGAAAGAAAAATGTCCCTGTAGCATTTCAAAGATGTCAACAAATTGGGTTAGTTAGCTGCTCAGCCACACAGTATCATCGTAACTTCATAATGGCTGTCACCAAGAAAAAATTAGCTACACCAAGCCACCTTTTTAAAGGTTGGTAGAAAAAATGAAGGTGCAGAGGAGGACATATGGTAAAAACTAGACACTTCCCCTGAGGACATTAACATATAGTGGAAGGAAAAGAATGCTGTAGTGCCCATCCCTATACAATACTCACTGTATGATGGTCAGCATGTATATGAGACACAAACACAGCTGCAATGTTACACAGGATTCGGTCAATTTCATCTCCATAATGACGGCAAAGCTGGCCAAATGTTCCTTCACCGCAATCCAGAAGCAGAGACTGGGTAGGGCTAGCAAGAGAGTGAGTACAGGTTTGTACCACATTCACTAGCGTCAGTGTACTGAGATATCCGTCCAGCATCCAAGGAAACAAAGGCCAGCAAAAGCTTATGATGCTGACAGGATGCAGCATCCCATGATACAACTTCAGGGAAAAGGGCAAAGACAGTGATTCCCAATTAGCTAAGTACTGCATACCCCGTTTATCAGAAGCCAAGCCATGGACCCCGTACTTATATCTATGGTAGTTCTTCTTATGTGAACAGTGCCACAGTCCCCCTGGGTAGGTTACGTGGACCACATAGGAACCACTGAGCTAAGATATCAAGTAAGGAGATGCTGATGCATGTTCCGGCACCATCCGATTAGCTCAGGAAAGCACAAAAGGGCTTTCTCCATTGTTGTGCCTAGGCTGCCTTTGGGACATCCATCTGGCCCACTCCTCCTTCGTGGCTTTTCAATCGTCAAGACTTCATTTCAGCTTGGCCAGGCCTGACTTTATGCCTATCTCATGCGTCTGTCTTTGTTCCATTTTTCCACCTTCTCCTTTTTTTAGGTTTGTGATGGAAGCTGCTTAAGCATTTCAATTTGACACAGAAAGGCAGGGTTTTAAATTAATAAAGTTTCACACATGCAGCTTGCTCAAAATGCAACAAGCAGCATGTGCTACAGCAGGAAGATAAAAGAAGTCTTAGAATAAGCAATTGCTCGTCACATACTAAGGAGCTATCTGCTTAAAGCATCATCACTTGAGTGAAACTTCAGAGAAGGAATGCGGTGGTAAGCCTATAGGTGTGATTGCTGGGTACTGCTTGATGGCTACAATAGCTGGGAACAAGGTTAAAAAGATTTTATTAGCCCTCACAACTTGGCACTGGATGTTATTTGTCAATGATTCCTTAAAAGAGAACCTGCCCCCACAGGGCACTCATGTATTTGTACCTACCTAAGGTTTACCAGTGTAGAGCTAACGTTTCGGATTTTCATTGGGATTGCAGAGCCTGTTCCTAAGAAAACAACTTCTGGGTAGGAGCCAGTGGTTCCTAGAAACAGGTAGAAAAGAACATGAATCCTGCAGACTCCTACACTGCGACAGCTTACAATGATTTTATTATTTATACCCCGCCCATCTGGCTGGGTTTCTACCTCTACTTCATCTGGAAAACAAAACACAGCCCTCCAGAAGGAACAAGAAGTTAAACCCCAACAGTGTTAGAAGGTCTGGATTCTGGCCATTTTCAGGTCAAGTGAAATAACTTTCTAGTGAATAAGCGGTGTGATTTTTAATATGTTTTTTAAGCTTTCTCTTTCAACTGGAAAACACAGTCCTAAAAACATAATGGCAACTGATATGCTGCATAGCAAACAGTGAGAAGTGGAGGTGTCCACTCTACACCCCACTAGCTGCAGCCCAGCACACCACACACTACACCTTAAGCAAAGTTACACTGTTTGCTGGCAAATGCTTGTTGCGGTACAGCCAAGCACTGTATCCCCCAACCTTGCTCAATTATTAATTCTGAAGTTTTATCCTCCGCCTTTTCATTGAAATGCTTCTCAAAATGGCTTACGACAGGCTGTAATTAGACAAAACGAAATCCCACTCAGACACACAATCTAGCAGTCCCCTGACTGTTGGATGTGGTCATTTGCTGCAACTAAGCAGTGGACCTTTACAAGCACAACTCAGCAGACAGGACCAGGAAGAAAAACTAAGAAAGGGGGCCAGGCGGGAGACAGGAAGAAAACATTCCTTATTGCAGATGTTCTCAAGGGATGTAAACATTACAGAAAATCAAGGAAGTAGGAAAATTATGTCTAACATCCCTTCAAAGACAATGGTAAACTTTTCAGGCATTAAATAGTTATTATTTGTTGCTGCCTTTAGCCTCCAAAAGAAGGTTGTATCACCCTCCCCCGAGCTATCTTATTAGCCCTTTCCAAGCAGAGGCAACGTACTCACCTGATGAGGCTGGTAAGCTCTCTTTGCACTTCTGCACACAATCCTGGAAGTGAGGGAGCTCCAAGGCTTCAGCTACAAACTCAGCAGGATTACAAGCAAGAACAGCCTCCCTGAAAGAACAGAAAGTCAAAAGTGGAGCAGGGGAGGGGGAAAGAGAAAAACAACAGCCATTAATTTCAAAATCAAAGTACCTAATTACTTCTCCCAAACATCCTGATTGCTCCTTCCGTTCAATAAAATTTACCAGCACCAAGAAAGCATTTTTAATCTTACACCTGCAAGCACCAGGTGCTCTGGACCAAATCCCTTGGACGTCCACTCACCAGACGAGCATCAACTTAAACCAAAGGAGCCCTTTGCAATCTGCCTACCCTTCAATGCTCCATGTATCCCTCATCTCAACCAGCCTACCTCACAAAGCTTTATTCCCCACTGCTACTGAAACCACTGTCTCAGTGTCTAAGTTAACAAGTAGCACTGGGGGCAGAAATAGGTATTAGACAACATGGAGCTGCCACTTGTCTCGAGTCTAACCTCTTTCCTCACACCAGGGGGAAACCCATGAATTGTGTACTACAACTCCCATCAGCTTCTGTGGGTCATGCTGGCTGGGGCTGATGAGAATTGGAGTCAACACCATCTGGCACCACATTTGCTACTCCTGCTCTGGTTTAGTATGTGACATTAGAGTATTAGACCAACACACCATTCCACCCCTAGAAGTCAATAATTTGGGAAGGACAGGGTAACTCCCTGCCCAATAGTGTTATGTCATGCACTGTGTCAAAAAAAATTTTTTTATTGACTTTAAAATTAAAATTAACTAGACCTTATTTGGAATAGGACATAAAAAGAAATGGAAAGGCAGGAGCTCCATGCCTCTCATAGTATCTACTTCTACAGAAGCGAAGAAAGTCAGGATTGTTATTTTAGTATTTAAATATTGGGGGGGGGAGATAAACCACAGGATTATTTTTAAACAAACAACTCAGCAGTGTACATAAAATAATTGCAGTGGTACCTGGGTTTACAAACAGTCCTGTTTACGAACTATTCAGTTTACAAACTCCACAAAACAGGAAGTAGTGTTCTGGTTTGCGAACTTTACCTCAGTCTACAAACGGAAGCCAAAGGGTGGAAGGGCATTGGCAGCGGGAAGCCTCATTAGGGAAAGCATGCCTCGGTTTAAGAATGGATTTGGTTTGAGAACGAACTTCAGAAAAGGATTAGGTTCGTAAACTGAGGTACCACTGTATCTGAAAGTAATTCTTTCAGTAGCACCTTATCCGATAAATGGACATAAATCTGACATCAGGAACCATAAGACTGAAAAACCAGTAGGAGAACACTTCAATCTCCCAGGACATTCTATACAAGATCTCAAAGCAGCTGTTTTATTACAGAGAAATTTCAGGAACAGACTGGAAAGGGAAGTTGCTGAATTGGAAATCATTACCAAGCTTAAAACCATGGAAGCACCTGGGATGAATAGAGACATCAGATTCTTATCTCATTATGCATGATCAAGCTTTCTTTAGCACCTCAGCCCAGGACTAATTGCAGCCATCAGCAGCCATTAACATCCATCTACAGGTTTACCACTTCCATCAGCCCATCTCCCATTCCCACCCACCCCCACCACCCTCTGTATATATATAGGGTCTGACACTTCTGTTTCTAGTGTATCTGAAGAAGTGTGCATGCACACGAAAGCTCATACCAAAATATAAACTTAGTTGGTCTTTAAGGTGCTACTGAAGGAATTTTTTTATTTTGCTTCGACTCAGACCAACACGGCTACCTACCTGTAACTGAAAGTAATTCTGAAGGCCTTATGCCCCTATCCAAGGACAAGTTCTAAGTGCTCACCTACCTCTGCCATTCTGATTTGGGCCTCAGCTGGTACCTGAGGAGGCACTCTCCGCGTGTGACAGGTACATCGAACGTGGCCTCTTCTTCCTGCTGGGCAGACAGAAAAATATCAAAAACTGTGCTACCAAAAAAGTTGTGCAAAAGAAAGGCACGCCCCTTGCTTTCACACTCTGAAATCAAGAAGAAACTTCACCTTGCTATTGTAGGAGGTAAGCAGCGGGAAGATCTCTGGGTGGATGATGTTGAGCTGGGTCTGAATCTTGTGGCTACGGAGTTGGTGCACCGAACGGCAATTCTCATTGAGTATCAGGTGCTGAGTACTGGCTCCAAATCTGGTGGGATAAGAAAAACCAAGCACACAGCTCTAGCGGGTTTAAACTTGAGGTTACTATTAGAATTTTTAAATGAGGAGGGCAGTTTTGACTAGAATTGTGCCATCTTGGTAGAGTCCCTCAATGTTCTGCACAGTTCACATTACTTACAATGTATTGACCTTGTCAGGTCTTGCTCCTTACTGTGTTCCCAGTCTGAACACGGTTTCCCTAGGTTTAGCCCTGCTAGGATACTTGACCTGTCTCTCAGGCTACAAGGACAGGGTTTGTTTATCTCGCCTCCCATATTTTTTTTAAATTTTATTTCCCTACAAGTTGTGTTACTGAATACACACAGGAGAACAGCACAAATTACATCAGCAAGAAAAAAAGCAAACTGGGGAAAGGAGTGCCTAAGAATATGACAGGCTTTGCTTGCAGACAGGAGTTGCAGCTAATTCACAGAATTTTTATCCAGATAAGATTTGCAAGAGGAGTAGATTTAAGCAGGGAACCTTGAAAGCTGATATACTGTAGTGACCTTAAAACCACAAGCTAAGTGGTCCCTTGGACTTAGAAGGCAGCTTATCTTCCACAATTTAAGCCCAGTCATGTGCCAACTGAGAGGAATGTAGCTGGCATGTGCACAAGCATCTAGGAGGTGGGACTGCCCCAGATGTTCAGTACCCATGGGAACATCTGAACAGGGCTACAGACAGTATATAATTCCAGCCAACGCACATACCTTTCTAGCCACTGCTTATACCGGCTGTCCTTCAGAATATGTTCTGGAGTTATATGAACAACTAAAGCCACAGGAGTCTCCTGTTTTCCTTCTTGATACCTGCAAACAAAACCAACAGTTAAAAGCAGTGGTTCTAACATGTAGGGACAGATCAACCAACTCACAGAGCAGGGGGTGGAGGTGAAGCTCCAGGGAGGGAGGGATGGGCTCCCAAGGTAGATGATAACTTCTTATAAAGAGCAGACCTGCTGGATCAGGTAAAAGGATCCTCTAGTTCAGCACCCTGTTCTCACACAGTGGCCAAGCAGGTGCATTATCAGGTAAATACCGCTAGCAGTAGGCCCTTATGACAGGGCTTCTGGGAATGGCTGCATTGTTAGTGCCAGTGTGATTTGGGAAGACTGGAGTTACTGTTTTGCTCTTCTGTTTTCCTACATATGACTTCAGAAGGGAAGCAGAGAGATCTAATGTCAATATGAGATTACCATCCCACTCTACAGACAACTGTATGCACATGACTGCACACAATCATCTCCAAACACATTGGTGGCCCAGATGGCTGGGTAGCAGCCCAGAAGGCAGAATAACTTTAAAGCATTCACACACAAAACTGAGAATTCAAGTAATTAAAGAGGTACCAATAGAAAGCATCAGCTGCAACATTTTTGCAACATTTCCTCTAGGATCAGCAACATGGAAAGCAAAGTGAATACTTGACACAAGCCC
Organism: Zootoca vivipara; assembly: GCF_965207765.1. NCBI lineage: Eukaryota > Metazoa > Chordata > Lepidosauria > Squamata > Lacertidae > Zootoca > Zootoca vivipara. The sequence goes on from NC_142584.1 coordinate 39,144,225, forward strand.
AGTGGAAGCCTTTGACAAGCTTCTTCAAAGTGGGTCGACTACTTCTGGTCAGACAGTAGAATACTTTCATACCACTTCCAAGATGGCCAAACACAGAACACAGAAGGAGCCATGCAAGCTGCAGGCAAATGTGCGAAGTGCAGTAAGCCCTTAGTTGAAGAGCTATTTTCTGCAGCCACAGTGTCAGAGCAGAAGAGTGAAGCTCACACGGAAATATCCTTCAGACACCTCAGAACAGTGGGCCTAGGCTCCTCCACTCTTACAAGTCCGTCTGGGCAGGACCACTGGTGATCTAGAATAGCACTAGTGATCTCCTAGCAATTCCACAATGCCAATTCCCACAGATCATTGGTTTCTAGCCAGTTGCCCACTATTTTGTTCATGTGCACTGCATCTTTCCGTCCTACCCACAAAAATTACTTCTTGCTAGAGCTCTTGCAAGTCACACATCAGCTCCAATACGCTGTTGGCAGGGAATGCCAACTGCACAGGAAGGCACACACCCCGCCCCACATACTGAATATAAAGGTAGACATGCACATTCTTAACCATACCTTCGCAGTGTGTCATTTTCACAGACTGCATCTATAAAACCTTCATGAGGACACTCCACTATTATGAAAACTGCTCCTGGGTCTGTAGGTGTGCAAATTTCTTCAGCCAAGATCTGGAACAATCATACATCTCAGTATACACTATTTAACATGCACGAACAACACAAAATTCAAGGACTATGTATTTGGTGTCCCAAGCTGACAATTTGAAAGCTACACCTAAAGAGTCAAGGGAAGACTGGCATGAAGCAATTCTTGTCATCTATGCAAATACTTCACGGGAAGACTTGGCCTCAGAAAGTCAGTCACTTGGATCCACCATGGTGAAAAGATCCAGTGCTTCCCTCCAACTCTAATTTGTGAAGCCATTTCATGCCTTTTCCGACTTTATAAGAACAAATCAATATACCCATAACCAGTGTAGCTTCATATGCAGAGATCCCCAGTGATAAAAGACAAAATGTTTTAGGTTGTGCTCCCTCCAGCCAATCAAGTACAAACCCTGTTCAGTTACATCCAAAAGGCAGTGACTCACAACAAGAAGCAGGGTCAGACCACTGGGGCGAAAGAATTTGTCCTAAGAGCCATACCTCTCTGCCTTCAAATGTGATGTTCTCTCCATCTTTCACAGCTGCTATGATGGGAGCAATTGCTGCAGTGCCCCTAAAAATAAATTATAAAAAGTTAGCCAACCTCAGAGGGATTAATATGTGGGGGAAAGCTCATTAGAAACCCTTCTGTACTTACACAGGTAAGCCAAGCGCCTTTGCTTTCATGACCAAGAAGTTCCCTTTCTTTGGATGGAGCTGCAGTTAAACAAAGCACATTTAGTCGCAAGTTGTTACATCAGAAACTCCCTTCAAGACATCTATCTACAAACTGATATTAAAATACAAGGGAATGAGAGAAAGAGACTTGTCTGACATGTCTCCAGGCAGAAACTGGAGGGGTGGGAAGTCTCATTTGGAATGAAGTCGACATCTGGAGTGAGGTGTATCAAAAAATACTGAATCCTCCCAATAGGTAGCCAGCTTCATAAGAAAGCAACCTAAAGCTGTAATCCTAAAAACACTTATAGTGGTACCTCGAGTTAAGAACTTAATTCGTTCTGGAGGTCCGTTCTTAACCTGAAACTGTTCTTAACCTGAGGTACCACTTTAGCTAATGGGGCTTCCCGCTGCCACCGCACCGCGATTTCTGTTCTTATCCTGAAGTAAAGTTCTTAACCCGAGGTACTATTTTTGGGTCAACAGAGTCTGTAACCTGAGGCATCTGTAACCCGAAGTACCACTGTACTAGGGAGTAACACCACTGACCACAGTGGGACTTGCTTCCAAGCAGGCAGGCATAGACTTGTGCTGCATGTATTTTAATAACCACAACTTTTAGGCATTTCACAGTCAAAATTCTCACTAGTCAATGTGAAACATTTCCAAGGAAGCCAATCATTCATATATATATATATATATATATATATATATATATATATATATATATGGGGGGTCTCTCACACACGTATAATAAATCCTGATACAATACAATCATAAGAATATCTATTAAGAACTGTGCTTAAGCCTGCAATCTTAAACATTCCTCAACTTCCCATAAGCCGGAAAAGTGAGAAAAGCAAATGACCACTAACTCAGATAGGCCCCCTCCTAATAGCAAAGCACCAGGCTAGTATTCAACCTCAACTGTTCTCCACTTCTGAGCTGTGACATGAAGTCTTTATCCAGGAAGCCCCCAAGTTCCTGGGAAGCATCATTCTGTACAAAGGTGATGAACCTGCAATGCCACTTATGGTGCCCCCTCCCTTAAATCTTCCCTCATTTGAAATAAGGTCCTAATGTTCAGGAAGCGGGAATAAGTGCTTCTTGTGACAGCACACTGCCAGAGGAAGAAAAGGCACCTTTGCGGGGTAAACAGAGGGCTTTTTATCCCAATCTGACACCGAACTCAGAGGAGAGATTACTCTCTTTCTACCTAGCGCTGGCATGGGGAGTAAAGACACAGTGTGTGTGTGTACCTATGTGCACATGTGACTGAAGGCATTAGTGGTGAGTGTGTTCTGTACATGCAAGTGTGGGCCGTATATGTGTTCAATGTGCAGCCAGTGTTTGCATGTGAGTGTGTGTGCTTAAGATACTTTGACCACACTGCTGGCATGTAGCCCTCGCAGGGTTAGCTAAACATCAGTACCACAAAAAGGTTAGCCACCCTTGCTGTACATAGAAGCCAGATGTAAAATAGCCACCTTATTATTCTTACCTTACAAATGAATGCAACAACAAGTGATGGGTCCCTCTGACCGATGCGCCAGCTACTATCTTAAATGCAAGAAAAGAAACCCTGTGTTTAAGATTCAAGTGGTTTGCACAACTTTAAAATTATGAAGGCAAATCAAATTCTCCGCCAAAATTAACAAGCTAGCATGCCTTGACAATGGGCCATAGCTCAGTGGTAGAGCAACTGCTTTGCTTGCAGAAGGTCCCAGGTTCAGAAGGTCCCCTGCATCTCCAAACAGAACTGAGGGAGACTCCCTACCTAAAAAGCTGGAAAGCTGCTGCCAGTCAAGTGTAGACAGTAGCAAGGTAGATGGACCATTGGTCTGACTCAGTACAAGGCAGCGTCCTATGACCCCATGATATTCAGCTGACATGGTCCCCAATACTGAAAAGCCCACCCTTGGAGAACCCAAGGCCCAGCTGCTGCCCCAAGCTTTTCCATTTCTGTTGGAGGGGACAGACACAACATCAATGTTGTCCACTCTTCTCCAATCTGGTGCCAGGTTATGGACAACAACTCCCATCATCCCAGCTAGCACGGCCATTGGTCAGGGATAATAAGACTTGTAGCCCAAAACATCTGGAAGACTTCAGAATGAAAAAGGTTGTTGCAGTGTACTATTAGATGTAAAGCTCCCCAAGGATCCTTCCAGCTCAAAACAGGAATAATAAAATCGAATGAATAAATAATTAAACTCCAGAGAGAAACACCTTACCCTAATTTAATATTAGTTATACCAGAAACAATATTTTGCTTTACCCTCTGCTACCATGCAGCTTAAACTTAGCGCTGAGGACTTAGTGCTCCTAATTTCCAGGCAGCCCTCCTTCAATATATCTGTAACTAACTGGTGGGTCCTGACACATTCTTGGAATCAATGAGAAGCAAGGCTTCCTCACCCATTTTCTCAGGGGATTCTTTACTCCTGTTACCCTGCACAGACTGCTGCTCCACAGAGGGAGATCTCCGTCCTGCGAGGCACTTTTGTTCAGCCTCACCAGCTGGTGACTCAGGCCTTGGATATAGCCTTTGCTCAACTTCTGGCTTTTTGCCTGTTCCAAAAAATAAAATGGGGAGAGGGGTTAAATTAGTGCATATGCACACACACACGCCCGTGTACCCTGGAGACACTATTTAAACTGGAAATAAGGACGTATTCAACTGTTTTCATGTCCTACTGTGAATATCTTTATGTGGAAAATTGGTACTCAACTTGTTAGCTGCTGCAAATTATTATCAGCCAAAGCTCACTGCTACCATCCAGAAATAGTCCCAATGATGCTCCCAAAGTATCTGAATTCTCACCACAATTACCCATTTGGCACAACACCATTTCAATGGAAACAAAATAAAAAAATTCCTTCCAGTAGCACCTTAGAGACCAACTAAGTTTGTCATTGGTATGAGCTTTCGTGTGCATGCACACTTCTTCAGATATCAATGGGGATATTATAGGAAAAAGACAAGGGTAGAATACAGGACAGGACCTACTTAAGGCAAAGAATTAACTACTGGAGGACATTTTTGTGGGTCAGTCTTTACAATTAGGGAGTAAATACTCCCTGTTAAGACATAATGGTGCAGGTTCAACTAACTGGTCCTGTTAGCAGTGCCTGCACTATGCCTTCTGCTAGTGCAAAGGGGCTTCCCCCACCTTCCTCCCTCCAAAAAAGAACTGGCTTAGGGGTGCTGGGAGAGCCCCTAGAACAGCACATGGGTGGAGGAGATAACTGCATTAGGCAAAAAGAAATGCTTGTGCTGTTGGAGCAATCTCCTTAGTACTACACTGAAACCTCCTCAGCATTCTGTGTGGCCTGGGTAGATCTGTCTCAGTCATGTCTACCCTTTGCAAGGAAGTGTGGAGATGAACGAAATAAATCATACAGCACTCCTTATGTTATGGAAGCCATTAAGCAGCAGGAAAGGAAAGTTATAGAATGAAATGAAAAGTGGCACTTTTCATTATGGCACTGTACTCACCTACCAGGGGAACCTGATAAACTGTCATTGTCTCATCCCGATATTCCGGATCAGAATGGGGCCGTACAGCTATTAACAAAACAGACAAAATACGATTCAGTGGGATGATACTGTTAGTGCATATTCTTTCTACGAATAAGAGAACATAAGATTATTTCAAAGTTGGATAAAACATGCCCAAATCAAAATCTATGGAACACAAATCCTATCCTCAGACTTCAGCTGGCTCCTTGCTAGATGCCTCTGAAGAAGATGGTGAGGTCAACAACATTAAGGAAGTTGCTGCAGGGGAATTCAGCATCAAAGACAACAGCAAAGATGTGGAACAGGTTTCTGCTCTAGCTAGACAATTTTTCCATCCAATCAGACTGCAGCAATGATGTATTATAAGCACACACACAAACCTGCAGTACATACCTATGTCTATTCCTTTTAATGGACCAGAAAATACTTTGATTGCCTCCAAGTAGTTTTGCTGGAATATATACATGAGTGGGGTGGGGGGTGGAGAGAGAGAGAGAGAATGTCAAAATTACAGCATTGCACAGGTTTTTTCTAGCAAGACAATAGCATGGATTACTCTTATGTTTCCTATTTAACCATATGCACCCCCAAACTGCACACACAACTTTTAGCAGTTCAAGAAATGTAACTTATACAAGTGGAGAAGAGGGCAACAACTCAGACTAGAATCAACTTAGTTCAAGTTGCAGACATTAAGAAGGAAGCCATATTTCCTGAAAGTAAGGAATAAGTTTTAAGTTCTCAAGTTTGCCCTCCTGACAGTACATACAGTACCACAAAAGCTTAAAGCTGCAATCCTATACAGTCGTACCTCGGGTTACGAACACCTCGGTTTGCGAACAGTTCGGGTTACGAACTGCGCAAACCCGGAAGTGGTTTTGGTGCACGCGGTCTGCGCATGCGCAAAGCACGAAAATGGCGCTTCGGGTCGCGTTCGGTTTACGAACTATTCGGGTTACGAACTGCGATCCGGAACGGATCGCGTTCGTAACCCGAGGTATTACTGTACAGATATATTTGGGGGAAAGTCACACTGAACACAATGGGACCTACTTCTGAGTCAACATATACAGAATTGCACTATTATACAACCTCAGGGCTCTTACAAACCTTGTTGTTCTCTGTCACAGAGCACAGCTCTCAGCTGGGATGTGTTTGAGCCCACCATAACCCCTGACAACGAGGGGTGCATTAGTTCAAACAGTTTATCCAAGAGTACTGTAATGGCATTAAGGGATGAAGGATCTGACAGGCAAACCCTGTAGGAACAGCATCACTCACCAGCTGTGGTGGCCCAGAAAGCACACACCTTGGAACCCCTGTTTCTTTTAAGGTAAGAATCATTCCTGGAAGAGAAAACAAGAGCTTGCTTTCAGTATGGAACTGCAAAAGGCCCTTGAATGTTTTGAAACCCAAATAAGTCTTCCTACTTCTACCAGAGCACTAGTTTACTAGCTTACTTTTCAGAACTACTTGCAGCCTATCCATAACATCTGCATTATCCTTCTACTAAAGAACTCAAAACAGCCAAATTAAAACAAAGAATATATTGCCTAGTTGAACTCACCTGACAAGCCACCAACATTTGCCCAGTTCATTCTGGTGATGAAGATATTGTCTACGCGAGCCACTTTTAACCTGTGGCGAAGACAAGAATTCAAATAATTTGCGTGCTAGGATTCTGGCCACCTGTGCACCCAACCTCAATCCCAATTATTATACTTACTTGTGTTCTTGCATAAGGCGCTGTACTCCTTCCCCACAATTAAAAAGATACCTGGAATGTAATGTTTTAGTTTTTAAAATTTTCAGATTTATGAAAACAACAACAAATCTAAAACATCCAGGACTGGCCCAAGAAGTGAAGTACGAGACAGCTCTCCCTCCCCAGTTCACATACAGTAGCCAGCTGATTGGCAGCTGAATCTAACCATGGCGATAAGGTGGTACTGGAGGCAGCAGATCAGTTTAGAGGACCCGGAACAGGCTGCATGGTAGCAGAGGGTAAAGCCTGGGGGAGCTCAGAGCAAACAAAAAGGGGACTCTACTGCTCCCCCACAACATGAGCTGTCACAGCACTCAGGCTAATGAAAGGGCCAGCCGTCAAGATGGCCTGGTTGCACCTTGTATCCAGCAAAGCCTCATAAACTGGGTGCGTCTACCTCTGACACGCATCATATGCGGCAGACTGGAGGGGCGCTCCTGGGGGAGGGCTGGGTGTGCCCTGGCCGTCTTGCCTGCTCCACCGCTATACAACTGGGCGTGATCACGCCTGCCAGTCCTAATGCAGCGGGCGATGGGGAGAGGGGCCAGGTGTGCTGCCTGGTGGGCTGTCTGCACTAACTAACAAGGCCGAGATCGGCAGGAAAGGAAAGGTCATTTAAGAAGGAAGCTGCGCTGGAAAGAACCGCGTTGAGCGAAGAGAAGCGTCGCTCCTCTTCCATGCGGCCAGGGAGAAATAAAAACCGGGAAGAAGGCGCTTTATTTAGGGGAGGCTCTCGGGACACCACTAACCGGTTATACTCGGAGAACACATAGAGCGCGGCTCCCGCATCCCGCGTCCCGGCCGCCGCCACTTGCAAGAAGACGGTCCTGGGCCCCGAGGACTGGAAGGGCCCCGTGGCTCCCTGGCGCTTCTCTCGCGAGCGCAGGTGCCGCAGCGAGTCCTTCGGCGGGCGCTGGCGACGGAAGGAGCCGCCGCCGGACATGGCTCTGACCGTCACCCGCAGGAGACCCCTCCACATCCAGCCACCGTGCTCCGCCGCTCCTCAGGAGACGCAGCCAACTAGCTGCTAGCTCCACTCCACACCGCCGTCGAGCGCACGTTGCCCAGATTCCCCGCCCACTTGACCGCTCGCGGGCCAATCTCGTCCTTGGGCCCAGCTCGCGAGCGTCCCAGCAGCCAATAGCCAGAAAGAGAACCATGCACCATGTGAGGCAGCCCGGCCAGTAGGAAACTAACTGTAACCCGATTTCCTCGTTTCATGTGACGAAGCCTTGGCCACGCAGATTTCGTATGGCTTAACAGACAAGAAACCATCGAGATGATTGAATTTGTCGCCTAGTCGCTGGCGCAATACCGCGATCCTCATTGCGCTTCCGGTCTGGATTTTAACTACTTCCGCTCTAACTTCCGTGGTGCACATCGCATCCTGCGCGCATTGATAATTATGGCCAATGGGGTGTTTGGTATAAAGCCGGAATCTGTAGCAGTCTAATTATTTTCTCTCCGTATGTTCCACTTCACATAAATAAGTTTTTTCTCCCTATTATGTCTTCGATTTTACGAAAGAAAAAAGTTTCTTCACAACTGGGAAATACCGAAGCTCCATTTCCTAATGTAAAAACCTGCTTCGTAAATAGTTGTATTTTGTTTTTGAGTTTCGGCCCTGGTTAGGGAAAAGTTGTGAAAAACAATGCAACCCCAATAAAGGTAAAGGGACCCCTGACCATTAGGTCCAGTCGTGACCGACTGGGGTTGCGCGCTCATCTCGCATTATTGGCCGAGGGAGCCGGTGTATAGCTTCCAGGTCATGTGGCCAGCATGACAAAGCCACTTCTGGCAAACCAGAGCAGCACACGGAAACACCGTTTACCTTCCCACTGTAGCGGTTCCTATTTATCTACTTGCATTTTGACGTGCTTTCGAACTGCTAGGTTGGCAGGAGCTGGGACCAAGCAATGGGAGCTCACCCCGTCACAGGGATTCGAACCGCCAACCTTCTGATCAGCAAGCCGGTGGGTTTGCAATGTGAAAGGTGGTTATTATCCCATGTGGGATAGTGTTTATGTAAACAAATTTCGTTATTTATTGATTTCCAAACTCAGCACCCTCACCAGTACAACGGAGTTTTTAAAGGACACAGCAGAAAGGGGCAAGAAACCTACAATGTGGCAATGAATTATTTTGTGGCTTAACAAGCCAATTGCAGAAACATTGATTAACTTTATTGGTGAAACAATATAGTATGTATTGCATATTTGTGAAGGTTGATTCACAATGTTTGCACAATGCAAATATTTGGAGGTCATAATATTTTGTGCTTACCATTGCAGATAGAAAACAATAAAGAAAAATCCAAAGAAAACTAATCAGTCCAGAAAATATTTTATTCAACACAACCCAGAAAGATTACCAATTACACGCATGAGCAATGCTTTGCTTTAAACCCAGAACAGCCACTGATACTATTACTAAAAGTAGTGCACACACAGCTGAAATTAATAAATAAGTTTACATCTGTTTGTTTTTAGTGTAAAATCAATTCAAAAATATCAGGAAACACTGTAGAGGAATGTTAAGTAAAAGCCAGAATTGGTGTAAAACCAATTCAAAAATATCAGGAAACACTGTAGAGGAATGTTAAGTAAAAGCCAATTCAGTATTTGACATGAGCATGCATTCTCAGAATAATGCCTCTCTCACCTGGTAATATTAGGCATAGTGTTTGTTCATATGTATAATTCCATCCTAATCCCAATATTAGACATATCCTAGGAGCTCTGGATCAGTTTGCAGAATTCACAAAATGCTGTAACTGAATTAATTACGGTATGTAAGGAGAACAGGAAACTGATATGCATAATGGCCACAAGAGGGAACCTAGTTGCATGTATTCGGCATGAGTACCAGCAATGAACCAGAAAGGAACTGTGACAATACCTGCAGTGAACATGTACCAGTCCAAACCACCAAACAAGAATACTAGAATAAAATTAAGTAACTTATGCATGCTACTTTTACATATGCCTCTTCCTCCATTTCCAATTTAACCCTGCATCACACAACCAACATGAGGGCAGCTGCCACCTGGACAGAGAATTAATGCTAGAAGTAAACTATTTTAATATCTGTTTGGTCTTGTAAGTCACTGCCAGGCTAGTGAAGAAACTGAATCACGTAAGACAGAATTTTACTGCAATATTACTTTGAGGAGGATGTGCTGCAACAGCATTTTGGTTAGAATTAGGGTTGCCAAGTTTTTTTCTGGCTAGGTTCTTGTGCCTTAACAACTGTAGGACACGTAAAAGATCAAAAAGCAAACTTTTCCCAGCAGGAAGATGTTGCACTGAGGAAAGACTTTGCCTGTCATTTTACACTTAAATCATGAGAGCCCTGTTGGAAAAGGAGTTGGCAATCCTACACAAAAATGTGGTCCTAAAATGGAGAACAGTCTAAGTGTTATGATGCCTTCCTCAAAATGTGTGTCGCATTCCCAAACTATTGGGTAAGGGGAAACACTTGAATGAGAGTGCATTTTCACTGTATTACTATCTGCCAGAAAGCATTTCACTTCATTTTACCAATACTCAGGAGGAGCATAGGAAACTCTTAAGGAATGAATTAAAAGGCATAGAGCCTACCTAGCAAGCTGCCATAAGAAACTAAGTCTGATGAGACAGCCAAATATGCCTATAAATGACCAGTTAGTTCACCAGGGACTGGAAGCACATTACAAGTCAGCAGATTATTCAGGGAGGCAAGATCATGCTGGCTAGCAATGGACTCTAGCTGGAGGCTGATAGATGAAACTTAATGGCATGGAAGCAGGTTACCATAAACTGTGGTCCATACAAACTTGTTCAGTCCAATTGCTACAGATGTACTAAGACAAACTTGCAATACTAATTGGGGACGGGGGACGGGGGGACTATTGAAGCCACCTAGACTGGAACCCTTTATCTTCCCACGTGGAATGAAGTCCCCAGAGACTCAATATATGCTTCCAAATCTATTTCCAATTCCAGTTCTATTTAGAACACGACTGCTATATTCCTTTGGTATCTGTCACCAAAAGCTAAGTAGGAGGACAAGAAAAAATCTTTCCATTGACTAAGACTGTAAATTTTCCTTTGACTGTATATGTATGAACATAGCTAGCAGGTTGCTACTTGTTCTAATGCGCTGCTTGGATTTCTCCCTCTCTTTGGCATTAAAAATTTATTCCAAACTATTTGCACAGCAGGAATTTCCCCCTAGATCAATTTCCACCTCAAAGCAAAACCTCTTTCACGCAAATCAAAGGTTTGTTACCTCCTTGGGCAACTCTCTGATAAACTGCAAGAATAGGACACCAAACCCAGGGCACAGGATGACTTGGCCTTTAGCTGTGGAAAGAGGGTGGAAGCTCAGGTTCTATTACAGGATATACACATTAGCACAGTTGAAACCCCATGGTGCGTGTATATGTGTATATATTTTCCAAAACAGGGAAATAAAACCTACAGGTAGGAATTCAGTTGACCAAATTCCTCATTATATTGATAGATGAACCTCTGTACCCTCCTCCAAAATGATTCCAATGGTTCATATAGTGAAATAGCTGGTACAGCTTGAGCCGTTTATCAAACCCTGGTGCTTTGGGGATTTTGCTGTGGTAGGCAGAATAAAATGAACCACTAAAGCCACCAAACATCCCAGCAATTGCTAACTCATACTCAGAGTGACCATAGAAAGCTGCAGGGTCAAAGATAACTGGACCAGAGTCATCTTCAGCTACATTTCCTCCCCACAGATCCCCATGTAGAAGAGCAGGAACTATTTCCATATCGCCAAACAAACTGGGCATCTTCAGCTGAAAAAGAAAGCAGGAGTTGCTAAAGTTAATTGTAAGGAGGTGGGGTGTTCTAATTTGTGGCTTTAAGCAGTAGACACATCAAATCCCAATACTGTATAGAGAAAAAGAGACAAACCTAATTTCAATGGGTGTGGACAACCTAGGCGCAGAGGACTTGAATTAAAGTAACATGAACAGTAGGGGGCACATCACATTCAAAAATGAAGTACTGTAACAGGATTTTCCAGAGTCTTGTTAGCATTTTAACCAGATATCTGAGGTACTACTTTATCAAAAGGCTTAAGGAAGATTTTTAAGCCTTTTGTATTTAAATTTTAAAAAATTCTCAAACATTCCTTCTTACATTATATAGCCACATGATATCAGTGTTTATTTCAATGAAGAGAATGCTTATTTTAGTCTTTAATTGTTTTTAAAATGTACTATTGTATATTCAAATAGCTCCTCCTCTCCCCACAAATATTATTTGGTCCTTTCCACATGAGGTCTCTTCAGTGGTGCTACGGTATTGTTCTTCCACAATTAGTAGAGACCTCAGAGAGAGGTTGGTGAAAAGACTCTTTTCCACTAGTTTATTAGGTTCTGAGGAGAAGGGGATCATGACATTTGCACAGACAGTGTAGGTATTACAGAAACTTTACACAAATTTGAGAACAACCCCACTTCTACAAATGAGACAATTCCCTCTATGGTCCCCATGGGACATCGTTACCTGGAGTTTTGCCCAAAGTTCTCTTGCTTCCCTGTCTCCAGAGTTCTTCTCAATCATGTCCATCTGAGGTTGAATTCGTTGCCTGGCAAAGAAAGTCACCCAATCCTGTTGCCAGTCATTCACCTAAACAAGCAAGTAGTCAAAAATTCAGCCAGTTTGGCTCTATGAGAGGATGCCTTAAAGAAGGCCCTTTGATGGAAATAAGACAAGCAATTCATAAACCAATTAAGCCATACCATTTGTATGGAGACTCATCTAGACATACTTACTTCTCTGGTGCTGAAACTGATTTAAATGGTTTGTGGATGAGACTGACAGACTATTACGGACTTTACAAAAATATGGAATTTTACACTTCTATATATAAAAAGAAGACTCTTGCTGTGTTAATTAGCTGTTACTAACACCAACTCTTGATATTGCGTAAGGCACAGCAGTTGTTTTCAGGGGCATTCACGGGTGCAGCCATGGGCGTACCCAGGATCAAAACTAGGGGGGGCAAGGGGAGGGGCCAAGGCACGGAAGGGGAGGGGCCACAAAGTGGGCGGGAACAGCGAACTCGCGCTCCGCCGGGCTGTGCCCCTCCCTAGCAGCAGGGCTGGTGGGCGGAGGCGGAGCCCAGCCCAGCGGAGCGCGAGTTCAGCGTTCCTGCCCGCCGCGCCGCGCTCTCTGGTTCCCCGCCGCGCTTGGCCTTGCCAGAGGGCGCGACGGGGAGCTGGAGGGAGGGCGCAGCGCGGCGGGCGGGAACGGCGAACTCGCGCTCCTTCGGGCTGTGCTCCTCCCTAGCAGCAGGGCTGGTGGGCGGAGGCGGAGCCCAGCCCAGCGGAGCGCGAGTTCGGCGTTCCCGCCCACCGCGCCGCGCTCCCTGGTTCCCCGCCGCGCTTGGCCTTGCCTGAGGGCGCGCCGGGGAGCTGGAGGGAGGGTGCGGCGCGGTGCGGCGGGAATGGCGAACTCGCGCTCCGCCGGGCTGTGCTCCGCCTCTGCCCACCAGCCCTGCTTCTAGAGTAGGGCAGCTGCCCTAACTTGCCGCATGGTGGGTACGCCCTTGGGTGCAGCTGTAACACCGACATTTGCTGCTGTGTTAGCTGAAAGGTGAAGATCGGTTGCTAATACCAAAAGTTATGACAATAGCCCTGGAATCTTCATACCTAGTTACAGTTCTCTGAATTAATATTTAAAAGTCCTCTTATTCAAACAAATTCAGACTTTCCCAATTAAAGGAAAATTAGAAGTAAACAAAAAACTGGAAGATTTGTTCAATGCGGAAGAGCCATTAGTTCAGATCATACCTGTGGAAGATAGCCACAACATGTAACAGTGTGGAACCCGAATTTTTCCACAAACTGGACCCCCGTTTGTTCTTCACCTTTACCTATTAAAACAGAGAGAAGTGGTGAATATCTGTTCTGAACAGAATAGCTTTCTAAACATAGGAAACTATATTATGCTATGATTTAAAAACCTCCATTCTAAATAGAATGGATTGTATTATTATTATTATTATTATCATCATCATCATCATCAATTGAATTTATATACCGCTCTATTCCCACAGGTCTCAGCTGCCACTAGCATTAGAACCATAAACTTAAAAACCTTAAAAACCTGGAAAACATGTAGTTCTAACTAAGTTTCTATGTTTTCAGTTTTCAGCTACGACAAATACTGTAAAGTAAGATTCTGAGAAGCATGCAGTTGCTACAACTGGAGACAAAATCATGATCTGAATCAGGGGTGAGAAACCTCAAGCCTGGGTGCCAAATGCAGCTGCCCAGTGCTTTTTTTCAAGGGGTACTCAATGATACGCAGTACCGGCACCTATTTTGTTGTTTAAAAGTGTGACACTTACTGTAACAACTTCATGGGGAGGAATTTTCAAGGAGGGGGCGACTTGCCCCATCTTGTTGGCATTTTTATATCTCTTTATGGATGCAATGAAGAGTTTCTAGGGGTTCTGCTATAGTTGGAGCAAAACAGCTAGGGGCATTGGCAAGTCATGGACAGCTGGGTACTTTACCAACAGTGTTTGCATCTTTCTTCAGCTTCTCCCCAAGTTTTTGATTGTGAAGATGAAGATCAGCCAACTGTGTTCCAAGTTTTTCCGCATGTCTAGTGATGTAAAAAAAAAAAACAACTTTTACAAAGCAACAAAAAATTGATGGTTTCACTATGAAACAGCATCTGGGAGGGCACATGTTTTATCCAACCGCAATTTAAGAGGTACCTATCTCTAAAGGACAGAAAGAAAGTTGTCTCATCCAGCACCTCAGCACATTCACTGCATGCATTCAAGACACTATGATCCCTTATAACACTAAGCCTCAGTGTTGCATGTGATGGAACCCCAAATATGTGCTTGTTTACCATACAGTGTTAAGTTACCTTGGACTTTGGGCAAGTAACTATGCAAACTCCAGGTTTGGAGTTCTTGAAAGAAGAAGTATGTGTTGCCTCGATCAGCATAAACTTTTGACCTGTTGGAAACTCAGCCAGCAATAGAGGAGGAATTTTGGTCTAGTGAGATGTCCCGTGATGAGAAGCTGTTCTGGAGGATTTAGGTGCAATTTGGCTTTGAGTGTGTGTCTCTGAAGTAATATGGGTTCTATATCAAAACTGATAAATTTCTAACCAAACTGATTTGTTTGATTACAATAAAATTGATTTATTGCATCAACTCCAAGTTTCCATTCCAAAATAAAAGATTAAAAGACTGTCAAGCTGTTACCAGCATTCCAGCAGACTCACCTATTGGGAAAGTTCCCAAGAAAATTAAAATGACACACTATGACTGTAAATCTATGCATTCAAAGTCAATGAGATCCTATACACAAGTAAATGCATACATAATTAATTAATATATTAACATTGAAATCTCAACAAATATATTAAAGAGCCAACACAGTAACTTGGAAAATGTTGTCTGTACCAAAGTTCATAAAGGAAGTTCAGTAAGATCAGGGTAATTTACCCTCCCATCCCAAACAAAGTTATAGCTTTATTATTTAGAGCAGAATGCTCTGGGCTTTTCTGTTTGGCCCTATTTGGACTCTCTCTTGTCATGCACCTTCCCAGTCCACAACCATCACAGGGCCTGCTCCACACTCTAATGTGCTTTTGCCTGGCTGCAAAGTTCTTGAACTGTGATAAGCCCCTTGTCCACCTGGAAAAATGGAGAGGTGAGAAATTGTCTGAGTTTTGCACATAGCCTACGCCACGACCCTGAACGTCATATCCATGGTTCTACCCACTTTTGCTTCTGTCCCCAGTCACCACTGGCATTCAACCTCTGGAAGGTTGAGTCCTATGGAATGCAGCCATCAGGCTGAAGGAGATACCCCAACCCAACCCTAATTTAGAATACATAGCAGCATGCTGGTTGCAGCTCAGACTGAAGCAAAGCAATAATAAATTTAACATTTTTGAATAAACACTTGGGTCTTCTTTCTCCTCTTTAGAAGACTTCATAAAACACTTATGGGCCAAAATGTTACCCAACTAGTTCACGTCATTGCATAAATGAATAGTAAATCTGATTAACTTGTATTAACTTGTTTTCTTCAATGTGGTTTACATGATACTGATTTTCCTCCTCAAATGTGCAAGTAAATTGCAGCAAGAAATTGAGAGAGATTACCTGTTCAAACCCCTCATATCCAAATGCTCCATCACAAACAGAGTACCACCAGCTGGCAGATCAATAACTTTTATAGGTTTAGGAACTTTCACTGTCTTCGTTTGCAGGATAGCTGTTAAACTTGCCATTTCTCCATCAAACATTCTCCTTGCCTGTCAAGATAAAATAGAGGGTGGGGACTTCTGTAAACACTTTCACATACAAAACTTTCCAGCATATGTCAGATTTAAAAGAAAAATAATAATCTTAGGAGCCTGCATACACAGCACATTTGCCCCTTTCTGGGCACATCCGCCCTTTCAGCACTGAATCAGAGAATAATTCACAACACAGCACAGCAGCTATTATTTAGCAAACTGCCAAGCCATGTCTGCTCATTTCTTCATTAACACTAGCTATCAAAAGCTCTGCCAATCACGCCTCGCAAGTGGCCATTATCTGACAGAAGAGCTGGCATAAAAAGAATGCCCAGCACAAATCCTGTTACCTAGGCAAGCTGGTTTCCTAGCGGAAACAAGGCACCCTGCACGTGATCACCGGCACTCTCATTTACTATTTCACATGTTTCGCAGTGTAGACAAAACCGTAGCTTTTTAAATGGGCTCCTAAGGCCCTGGCTCAGATTAAAGCCCTGCCAAGATGTCCTGTTAGACCAGGCATCCCCCAACTCGGCCCTCCAGATGTTTTGGGACTACAACTCCCATCATCCCTAGCTAACAGGACTAGTAGTCAGGGATGATAGGAATTGTAGTCCCAAAATATCTGGAGGGCCGAGTTGGGGGATTCCTGTGTTAAGACACTTCCTCAAAAGTAAACTTTCACTTCGCTGCAGTGGCGGGGCCCACGGAGATGGATGGCGAGAAAGCCCCTCTCCAGCTCCGACTTTAGCAAGTCCGCCAACGAACAGGCAGCCAGGGGCACCGCAACTAGTCTCTGGCTCGTCTGCAGGCCAGGCGCTTTCTTTCGGCTGCGGCCCCATTGCTTTTTTAAACAGCTGCCTGCAGGGCAGGAGAAATAAACTATTAACATAGCCTCGTCCTCGCGTCACTGTGACGGGTTTCGAGCTCGCTCTGTGCATTTGCGCCTATGTCAGGCCACTTTGCAAAAAAAGAAAAAGCAAACAACATGGGAGTGCTATTCAGCAATGGGGAGTAAACAACAATTCGCCTTCTGGCTGCACGGCTTTTATTCGACCCTTTTTCACTTCACTCCCCATCACCCACACCCGCCTTCCCCACCGGGAGTAGCATTACCCGCCGGTGCTTCCCCCCCCCCCGGTTCTTTCCCCCACCTCTGCGCGGGAGTTGCTTTTCACGAAGACGCGCTCGTGGTCGGTGTGGAAACTCTCGCCGTGGCTAATGCAGCCGCCCCCCGAGTGGCCCGTAGGCCGGAGCGCCGAAGTGCCCAGCTCCCGCCGCAGAGCCTCCTCCATCCCTCCGCAGAGCCCCGGGGAGAAAGAGGCCAGCCGCTAAGACTCGCCCCGCCCTCGGAGTCGCAGGCCCCGCCCCCTCCGGAGGCCTCCGTGCTCGCCGCTGCCTGCTGAAATGGCGGGGTGGTAGCAAGCGCCCGCCAGGAAAGAGCGCGCGCCTCTTGGCAGGGCGGCGCCTGCGAAAGGGCGGCTCACTGCCTTTGAGGGAAACGGGAGCAGTGACCCTTTTCTCCCCTTTCCTTCTGGTTCACGCGTTTCGTGTGGGGAGGCCGCCCATAGCTGCCAAGTTATCCCTTTTTTTCAGGGATTTTCCCTTATGCTGAATAGGCTTCCTCGCGAGAAAAGGGAAAACTTGGCAGCTATGGGAGGCCGTATTTTAAAGGAGTGGCTTGGTTGCTATTTGAGGTCTCCAGCATTTAGGTCCGCACTTGTGCTGGATAAATATGTAGAACTATAAAGTGCATGTGTATATTTTTTACTGTATTTTAATTGGAAGGTCATATGTATGGTGTGCCTCAGTCAAACCCACCATTAAATGGACTCAGGGGTGCCAGCTTGAATAAAATATTTGGGGAGGGGCAGGTAAACCTCGCCCTGCATAATGGATCACATGCACACCAAATGCATAGCAATGCCCATCAGCGGGGGGGGGGCTCAAATATTTTATTGGGGGGGCAAGGGACCTTGGACTCTATGAACTGGTTGGGGAAAATGGAGTTGCAAGCCAAATTTGAACCAAAATGGTGATTCAGTACAGTTGCAAAGTTGCACAGGTAGCCCTCCTAGGTCCTGTTGTGTACCCATTGGCTTGCCAGTGAGTTAAGAGATGCTGTGTGGCTTGCTAGTAGGGGGGTATTTGTCAAGCCTCAGGGCTGCTATGCGTCTGGGATTTCCCCAGACCTTACCAGGATGTAGTGATATGGGGGGGGGGTGTTTCTGGAAGGCAGTGGTTTGTCCTAGAGTGTCTGGGGGTGTCTGGATTTTTACTTCTTGAAATACAGTATGGCAACCCTATTAAGCCCAACATTCTAACTCCTCTGACTTACACTTAAATACACACATACACACAGCACTATTCATTGCTGTGTTGAGCTTCAGACTAATATTTGGAATACAGTCCAACCCTGTCTTTTTTCCACCCTTATGAGGATGTCTTTCTAGGACACAGTGACATTCCAGGGACATCCCTACTGGTCAGCTTTCTGTTTAATTAAGGTTTATTTCTGTAGAGCAGCTGGCTTCCTGGGCTGGAATTATTTGGTGAGTCATCAGTTAATATATACATACCAAAATAAAAAAGGACAGCAGCTGTGTACTGGCTGACAATATCTACCAGAAAAGAGAAGGTAATTGGTATGTGCTGCCTTTCATTTGCTAGGTTTAGATGTATAAATGGAAAATATTTCTTATCTTTTTCTACTGAAAGCACCACTCTATGTGCATGTTCATGCTAAAGTATGTCTTCTGGGTAGCTTGAAGGTTAGTTCAGGAAGGATGCAAGCATTTTTACAAGCCATCTCCCAATCTTGTTAGTTTCCTGTGCACAGAAAGCATTCAAACATAAAATCCCCCATCTCCTTTCTAAATTGTACAGTGACATACCCTTTAGTAATGTATAAATCATTCTTCCGACCAATGAGATGTTAAAGATCAGTGACTCAGCTAATTTATGAGAAAAGATAGTATTGTGAAATGAAAAAGCACGACAATAAGAAAAATAATAGAGTTTGAAATTTGTGCCTTCATTTTATTCTTATCTGCATGGATGTGGATCTTTCTTTCCAAGTCTTCTTCTCCTCAGTTCCTCTCATGCCTGTTGACAGCACTATTTGCCTTACTGATAAGGGACACAGCCTAGACTTCATAGGTTATTTTTTCTTTTCCTTTGCTCTTAACATTCGTCCCATTGCCAAGTTTTGCTAATTCTCTTTTATAAATACACCCATTCTCTTCTGTCCCTTTTAGTTCATGCTAGATTATTTCATGCCCTTACCATTGCCAGCTTCTCTTCTCTAGCCTTCCTCTTTCATTCTTCAATTCTTACCTCTATCCAAAATTCGACATCCAAATGTATTTCATCTCTATTGCAATAAAACACCCTCTTCAAACCACTTCTGACTTCTCATACTTATCTGCTATGTGTGTGTGTCCTGTTATTAACTTTAAAAGCTACCCACCACTTTGACCACACCAAGCTCTTGACCCTGGCTTCTCCCTAAATCTCCACCTATGACCTCTGCTTCTCCAACCCTACCAATCTCATCCAACCAAAGGTCTCATGCTTCTTTCAGTTATATGCCCATTCCTCCTTGCTGCCCCCACAACATAGGATGAATACATATTGCAGTTGTCCGTTCCTTTCTTATATCTCATCTTCCATGTGGCCTTTGATTTACCCTTTTAATATACATTCCCAACTGCAACCAAGTTTTAAGTACATGCAACATTTGCCCACACCACTGTTGGAGGCAGAATTTACCGGTAAGTGATGTGATTCTACATTTGTCCTTATGAATGCCATTCTGGAATAGTTTGCTAGCAGAATCGTATATTCTACTGCCTCTTAACCCTGCTCTGACATTTCGTTCTGCACGCTGCAGTTCCATCAGTCATTACCCTTATTCAGAGGCCACAATTTTCTCTATTTTGTAAGCCCCAGTTCGACAAACGTGGGCTGGAGGCTGGACTCCAACCATAGCTGCCAAGTTTTCCCTTTTCTCACGAGGAAGCCTATTCAGCATAAGGGAAAATCCCTTAAAAAAAAGGGATGACTTGGCAGCTATGACTCCAACTGGAGAGCGCTAAAGCGCGCTCACGCGTAACTGCACAGCAGAGCACATGCCTCATCCTCCGATGTGTAAACACAGCCGCGCAGCGCCGCAGTGACGGGCGTGCGCGCCAGCCAATACCGCGGAAGAAATACCCCAGCAACTGAATTGTTGGTGCCTGAGGGGGCGGGTGCGTGCCCGCCAATGCCTTCGGAGAGGTGGCGTTCGGAAGCCCAGCTGTACCAATGGGAAAAAAGGAGGGTGGGGGCGGGGCCCTTCTTTTCCAATGGCAGCGGCGGAGGGCGTGGCCTCGGGAGCCGCACCCCCATGGGCACAGGAGGGTAGGTGTTGGTTGGAGAGGCTGTCACTGGGTGTTGCGCTGGGAGCGAACTCGGTCGGTGGGGAGGCGGCGGCAGCAGCAGCGACGGCAACGGCGCCTCTCGAGGGGCTCGAGCAGTGGCGAAGAGTTGTGGCGGCGGCAGCCGAGAGGGTCCCCCGTTGCCTTCCTTGGGAAGCACAGATCCTATTCCCCCTGTGGCCGTTCGGCGCACCCGCTCCTCCTCTGTGGTGACGGGCTTTCCCCTTCTTCTCTTTCGCTGCGACTGAGCGCGCCCAGCCAGGCAGGTTGGACGGGAGCGGCCGCCTTCGGTTCTTTTGGTCGTCGGCCTCGTCGGTGCGTGGCCGCGGATGGCGCCGTTGAAAAGTCCTCCTCCGCTGTCACGGTTGCGTGGGAGCCTTGCGGCGCCCACTGCCTCTTGCCTCCCACTGCTGGCACCGTGAGGCGACCCCCTCTTCCTCCTCTTCCTCTCCTCCTCCTCCTGGCAGCAACCCACCTGAACCTGCTGCGAGCTCCCGCCGCGATCTCGGCTGCTGCCCCCGGCGACGCGCTCCGCGGGGCGGCTTCTTCGAACATGCCTTTGCGCCTGTGCTGCTGCCCCCGCCGCTGCTGCTGCTCTCCGTCGCCGTCGCCGCCCGTGACGCTCTCAGTGCCGCCACAGCTGCTCGTTGGGTGCCTCTCATGGGCGCTGGGAACTGACTCCCCGCAGGGACTTCTGTGAGGCCGAAGAGAGAGGAGGAGCGCGGAGCGGTGGCGAAAGAGGATGAACCACGTGGGCAGCCCTGTGAAAGCTTATGACTTCTTGCTGAAATTCCTGCTGGTGGGCGACAGCGACGTGGGCAAAGGAGAGATACTAGCCAGCCTGGAGGATGGAGCCACCGAGTCGCCTTACGGGTACAATATGGGTAAGCAGCAACGGGGGAGCCTGCGGGGGTTGTACCTGCGGCCAAGCTCTAGGCTAGCCTCGGTTATTGGGCGGCAGGTAGCTCTTTCTTACACCTGTAGACTGCACGGAGGAAGGTAGTGTTTGTGCAGGGCTGCCTTTCGCGATTACTGAGTCACCGCAGACACCTCCCACACCTTGGCAGTTATAGGGCAGGGCTTCCATGACAGGGCATGATCTGCCTTCCCAAGTGCCTTGAGCTCTCTGGTAGCCTTCTTTAGAAACTGCAATGGCAGGAAAGCCCATCGGCTACTAGCTGCCGTGTTGCCGTCATCTGCTTTGATTATGCTTCCCTACGATCCACGTTTAGGTTATTGCAAATAATCAGGTTTCACACACCTCCCTTAACGTTAGAAGGTTGCCCATTCCTGTCAACTGAATTACAAGGTGTGAGCCCAAATGCACTGTAAAATTTCCTTATGAGTCAGTAAAGTTAAATGTCATGTAGATGTAATGACCATGGTCAGACTAGCTTGGTGAAACTAAGTGTTCTGTAGACCCAGCAGAGCTACAGGCAGAAGAACTAAAGCACATACAAGGACACAGCCAAACAATTTTATTTGGTCCTCTTAAAGTCATTTAATCCTAGTGCTAAAATGAACTGCTGCCTCCACTTTGTTTTCTTGAAATCATGACGACAGTGATGCTCATATTCTCACCAAATTAAAGGATGCACACTAAATGGAGGAGATTAACATTTTGCTGTGCATATTTCATTGAAGAAGAGGAATGGTGTAAGTTTGTATTTGGGGTTTGTGTTCTGTGCCAGGTCAGCAAGCTTGTGCTTTACAACTGCTTTGAGAAGCTACGAAGAATACCTCTTCTTAAATAGAGACTGGAAAGGTTTGCTATACAGATCTTGTGCTTCTTTCAGTTTGCTTAGAGCGACCATCGGGAATGCTGAGTATTGGTGGAGATTTTTATTTTTTGAAAAATTAATCACTTTTTGAGTTCTTGAAGGTAGCTGTCTGCTGTTTTAAAAGTACAGTATAAACTATGTAACCATATGCAGCAGAGTGGGGAACTTTATAAAAAAGTTGAGTACCACATTTCCTCAGGGAAAATGCTCTCTGGCTGCCTGCTTACTGGCAGTAGATACACTGGCGGAGGAAGGGGGTGCAATCCGCACCGGGTGTCAAGCCTGAGGGGGGTTGGCATTGCAGTGCCACCCCCTGGGACGCTCACCACGGGCTGCGCCCCTCTGGGACACATATGCGCTGCTCCGGGTGCCAGAGCAGCTAGCTCCACCTCTGACTGGATAGGTCTGAAGCCAAAAGTGGCTGGGGATACCCCATTTACACACATCCACTGTGAACCTCCCTTTTAAACTTTACCTTACACCCACCAATGCACTCATTCATTCATTCTCACACTGCCCCCATGCATGTACAGCCATGCACCTTCCTTTCTCAGCATCCGGAATGCTATCTCTTCCTCCACTGGTAGCTCACTTGGTTTCCGTGGTGGACACTGAAAAACATACTTTACTTATCAGCACCTGACAGGGAAATGGTCATGTGATCGTTTCTTCCATCGTTTCTAGGGTAAAGACCAATAAAAACAATGTACATTACCCCAATGTAGCATGTATCTTTCTTCTTGTAGCTGAAAACATGGTGACTGGGGCCCATTTTTCTGACTGCGTGGAAGAGCAAATGCTTCCAGCTCACCCACTGCCAAGACAAGGTGTCTAGTACTCAAAGGTAGTCAATTTATTTTGCACCTGTGGCAGAAAATCCCACAAGTACCGTATCTCTCCCCTTCTCAGCAGTAAAAATACAACGGCAAATTAAATAACTTTCAATTTACTACCCTTTCATGACACCCCATAGCCGTCTAAGGCAGCTGTCTCTGCTTAATGGTAGAGCTGGCCCTCACAGGAGGTTAAGCATAGGTTCTGAATGGTATTACCCTAACAAACAGAGAGTGAAAAATTCACCACATATATCTGAATCAATATGATGAATCTTTTTAGCCTGCTGATATGCTAAATATTTAGAACAGTGCAAGACATCTGGACATCTGCCTAAAAGTAGTAAAGGTGGATGAGGGTCTGATTTATGTTCTTTTAAAAAAGGAAGAGACAAGAATAAGTATAGCACAAGATTATAATAGTACTACCAAGTGTTTCTGAAGAACTGATATGGATAGGATGAGTATTTTTGGCATTAACACTGGAACATTTATTTATAGTTCATTCCTTCATTGAACTTGACAAATGAGAGGCTCAGACCATGTCAGATGCAGCTGAAAACCTGAACCTATGCATATCTTTAATTTGATTTAATTCAAAGCAAAATAAAATCTTCCTCAGAATATGATTCCACATCAAAAATTTAATGAGTTCATTTTTGACAATGACTACACCACCCAATGACAGACTTGTCACTGACTTCAGTAGCAGCAGGACTGCACCCATGCAGTCCAGTTCTAAACATTATTCAAATGTGATTAATGGGACTAACATATTTGTAAATAAGCATGGATTTACAGTACAGCATCATGGTATGTAGACACCATCCTTCCTCTTGCCAGGAGAGATGGGGATTCACTTTTTGGTCATTCTTCCCAGCATATTCTTATTGTAGCTATTTGCAAATATTCAGCTAATAGTTTCAGCTCATGAGTTTTTTGTGAGTAGATTCAGCCTGCCATTTGAAATTGAGTCCTTCCCATCAAGCTGATCTGCCAATTGGTACCAAATCAGCTGGTAGCTGAAAAGATGGACATTTCAAGTTGCAAACTGCAATAGACTTTAGATCTAGCTTTTCTTATGTCTGTTGATAAATGGGAAAATGAACCCATAGAAATGAAGCACTAAGCATTGACTCTGCTCAAGGTGCTATACTAGGCAATGCTCAGGACATATCCCAGGGAAAAAGATGATACAACTTTGTGCACACCATTTTGCAGATAATTTCAATCTCCTTTCAAAGCGAAACTTTTTTTTCATTTGCTTTATGCTTGAGGGGAAAATGCTGCCTGTGCCATTAAATAAAAATAATTATAACTACTTGGGGCAAAGCTGGTAATTATTTTCTGCATGCACCCATTTGTATTGGGTGCCAGAAGCCTTGAAGGCATGGGGCAATGGTAGGGTCAGGGTGGAGATGTCTGAAGAAGAAACATTTTAAGAAATGTGCTGCCTTTCTGACAGCAAATATGTACATCATACACACCACCCAGTAGAAAAGTTCGTCTTAGTTATTTCTGTATCCGGAACAGTGTATTAGGGAGTAGAAAGTGTACAAGAGACGATCTGATTCACAATGGCTCAGTTCAGACGGCGGAAGTGGGTCTCCTCGTTTCCGGTCTGGCTTCCCTCCTGCCGTGGGAGGGGAGGGAGAGAGGGGAAGAGAAAAGGAGGCGTCCTTGCGACCTTCTTCCTTTTGGCTTTCGCTTATTTATTGCTTTTAAGGGACATTCGCCCTTTTTCATCCGGAAATTCGAGGGAGTGGGTTTCTCGCTTCACCATCAGGAAGTGCCGTGTTCTCACTTCCAGTCCTCTCTCTTACCTCGCAGCACCCTCCTCTCCACTTTTTCTCTTTTCCTACCTACAACCTTCTCCCCCGAGAAAGCTGCCCTCCCAAAATGGCGCCCCTGGACTTGGACAAGTATGTGGAGATTGCGCGGCTTTGCAAGTATCTGCCCGAGAACGACCTCAAGCGCTTGTGTGACTACGTCTGTGACCTCCTCCTAGAAGAATCTAACGTGCAGCCATTGTCTACACCAGTTACAGTCTGCGGCGACATACATGGACAGTTTTATGATTTATGCGAATTGTTCAGAACTGGAGGTCAGGTTCCTGACACAAACTATATATTTATGGGTGACTTTGTAGACAGAGGCTATTATAGCCTTGAGACGTTTACCTATCTTCTTGCCCTAAAAGCAAAATGGCCTGATCGCATCACACTTTTACGTGGGAACCATGAGAGCAGACAGATAACTCAAGTGTATGGATTTTATGATGAATGCCAAACCAAATATGGTAATGCTAATGCCTGGAGATACTGCACCAAAGTTTTTGACATGCTCACAGTAGCAGCGTTAATAGATGAGCAAATCCTCTGTGTACATGGGGGCCTGTCTCCAGACATAAAAACACTGGACCAGATTCGGACTATTGAGCGCAACCAAGAGATCCCACACAAAGGAGCTTTTTGTGACCTTGTTTGGTCTGACCCAGAAGATGTGGACACCTGGGCCATAAGTCCCCGAGGTGCAGGCTGGCTGTTTGGGGCAAAAGTCACAAATGAGTTTGTCCATATCAACAACTTAAAGCTCATCTGCCGAGCCCACCAGCTGGTACATGAAGGTTATAAATTTATGTTTGATGAGAAGTTGGTCACAGTGTGGTCTGCTCCGAACTACTGCTACCGCTGTGGAAATATTGCCTCAATCATGGTATTTAAAGATGTAAATACAAGGGAACCAAAGCTCTTCCGTGCAGTTCCAGACTCAGAACGTGTGATCCCCCCAAGAACAACCACACCGTATTTCCTCTGAGCTGTGGCTTTGCCCTTTTCTTTTGTGACATACCCTTTTAGCACTTTGCTGCTAAAATGCTGCCTCTTGCCATTTATATTCTTAAATTATCTAAATGTGTTGTTTATTGTCAATAGGGATGCATATTTAAATCTCTCTCCCTCCTCTTATCCCTACCCTACCTTACTTGCCACTTTTGAAATGTCTCTGAGCACCCACCCACCTAGCTACCTGATTTGTCGTACTTGTGATTTATTATTTTTAGTTCAGTTCTTTTTTATAGGGACCTGCATTTTCCCTTTAAAGAAATAAATCTAAACATCAGAACAGGTCTGATCTTTCATTCAGGGGGGTTGACTTTGGGGAGGCTATTTTTTTTTTAAATAAGCTCTCAAAATTTCAGCAGCAAAGTTGTATTTGGTGTGCATGATGGGACTGCCCAAGCCCTGCTAGTGAGTACATTTCCAAGATGTAAAAGAATGTCCTGGTTTATATTTTGTTTTAAGTCAGCATAAATAAATGGTGTTAATGGCTGCCCCTGATCTCCCTCCACAAGGGTGCTTTTTTTTTTTTAGGATTTAAACTAAAATGCAAAGCCTCGTACAGGTAAATGAATTTGTTCTGATTTTTCTCAGATATTTTGTCTTTTTAATAAAGTCATATCTCAGTCTATAGGTTAAGCATTCAAAATAAAGCCCTACGTTGTGTTTTTTTTTTTAAAAAAAAACACCAAACAAACACAATGGCTCAGTTCAGACGCCATATTTGTACAGTGGTACCTTGGGTTACAGATGCTTCAGGTTACAGACTCCGCTAACCCAGAAATAGTACCTCAGGTTAAGAACTTTGCTTCAGGATGAGAACTGAAATTGCGTGGCAGTGGCGCGGCAGCAGCATGAGGCCTCATTAGCTAAAGTGGTACCTCAGGTTAAGAAGTTTCAGGTTAAGAACAGACCTCCAGAACAAATTAAGTTCTTAACCCAAGGTACCACTGTAATGGTTTGGAGAGTTAGGAACATGCCAGAAGTTCACTTACACCCTCTCCTTTCTCCGCTGAGCTCCTTCATCTGTTCCTGGTTTTCCTCATTAGAATCGATGTGAGGGCTAAAGAGGGAAATCTTTATCTCAGAAGCCTACAAATCCACTTTAAATATTGGTTTGTTTTTAAAATATATATATCTAAAGTCTCTGCCTATCCCTTCCCAGGTACACACGTCTTTTTTTTTAATGTAATGGGGTATAACAGCTATTTTTCCTATTTATTATACAGACTATTGCACTAAAGGCATTTGAAAATAATGTGAAGCAGTATCAGGCAAA
This sequence comes from Zootoca vivipara, assembly GCF_965207765.1. Classification (NCBI taxonomy): domain Eukaryota; kingdom Metazoa; phylum Chordata; class Lepidosauria; order Squamata; family Lacertidae; genus Zootoca; species Zootoca vivipara. The sequence continues at coordinate 39,171,278 of NC_142584.1, forward strand.
GGCTAAACTGTTGTTGGGGCACATGTCAGAAATGTCATTGGTCTGTGGGTTAGAAACAAAACAAAATGGTCAGACATCACTTAGGCCCATAATGCTGAAGCCTGTTCTTCCCTAATTACCACAGTTCCTTTGTGGGTGACTTGCTTTTTTGAACCTAAGTTATGTGGTAATTTTTTGACCGTTATCGGGCCTAGTAAACACAGTGCATTGTCATCAAATGTTAGACTGCATTGGCAGGTTTTTCAGGTTTTACTGTTGAGTAATGTATGGGAGAGTTAAGAAGTAAAATGCACTCATCACAGAAAGCATATTCTCCTTTTATGTGCAATGAGTTCACACAGGTCTTTTATAATTAGAAGACTAACAATGCAATCTGGTACATGTCTATTCAAAAGTAACTCCCATTGTGGTTTATTTATTATAAATATTTTAATAAATATAAATAATAGTGTCTTCTGGCTTCTCATGGGGACCCTGTGCATTGATTAAAACAATATACTCTCCATAAAATAATAAAGACTAAACTTAGAACTAAACTAAAAACTAGAAGCCATACGTTAAAATATGTGGGGAAGGGGGGAGAGACAAAACCAAACTGAAAGACATGGCAAAACAACAAGGTTTTGTAGCACACTGAAATGCAAATAGGTAAGTCATGAATCAGACAGGCATCCACTAGAATCCTAGTGCTGGGAGCTCCTCAACCTGGCCACTCTGGTTGAAAATGCCCACTCAAGGATGATTAAGATAGACTTCCAATGATTACTGCAAGTGGAAGGAAAGCTCAAGCGAGAGATGGTGGTTCTTCACTCATCCTGGTCCCCAATTGTTTTAAGACTTTATAGGCAGTTACTACTACTTTGAATTGTGCTAAGAAACAAACTGGGAAAGAATGCAGAGTTCTGAAAGGGAAACCCTAGATGCAATCTAGACTGCTGCGTTTTGCACCAGCTGACGTTTGCATGGATGGAATGTAAACTACTGGAGAAATGTAAGAATCCACATGCCTTGCTGTGCCTACTTTTACACCTGGCTCCACCCACCAATGGAGTGCAGCCCCCACAGGGGACCCAGGAGGGAATGTGATCTTCAGGCTGTGAAAGGGTCCCCTTCCTGCAATAGGACATGATCTCACAAGCTATCACCTTAGACAGGTATCCTTTACCACACTTGCAGAAAGCAGGATTCTATCCTACACCTTAAAAGCTACTTTATGATGATCATAGAATCAGAGAATTGTGGAGTTGGAAGGGATCCCATGGGTCATCTAGTCCAATCCCCTGCAATGCCAGAATCACAGCTATCATGGTATATAAAATTTGTAATAAAGCTATTATCCTGGTATTATCCCGATATGCCAAGGCAGTAATCCTGGCTGGGTCAAAGCAGGGAAATTGCTGTCTTTGCTTGGTAGCCATTATGAATTCCCAGAAGGATTCTAAGATTTTAAGAGAAAGCACTGGTCATAGTAACGGAGGAAGCTGCCTTATACTGAGTCCATCTGTTTCAGTACTGTCCAAATTGACTGGCAGTGGCTGCAAAGGGAGATGATTTCTGGAAACACATGTTCTCCTCATACAAGGGGTATAGAGCCTGATAACTAGTGATTTACTGTCAGTAAAAGTGAGCTTCTTTCTGGCAACTAAGCACAGGCATGGGCATGCTATTCTTAATTTTAAAAATGGTTTTGCTAGTTACAGCACGAATCAAACACCTACTTGCTCATTTGTTGTGCTGCATTGGGTGTTGCAATCTATTACAGATGCAAATCATCTCATGCTAGGCATAATTGCCAAATGTGGCAGAATTTTTGGAATAGGTGCAATGAATCATGCTTAAAACGAGATAATGACTAATGGCTTATGAGCTCAGGGAAGAGAATAAAACAACAGAGTTTAGTCTGTAAAATCTGTGCACAATATTTGAAGGAAGCTCCATCTTCAAAGCATGTCTGTTAACATATTTCAAAGAATGGCACTTACATTACTGAAAACCTCTGTGGTTGGTCTGTGGTAATTTTATACCTCAGTAACTCTTGTTTTTAAAATTAAAAGTTTTGTGTCTATTCAAAACAGCTGTTGAAAAGTCCAGTTCTTCCTCCCCTTTCTGATGGCACTTAAGACTCATAGTTATCAAAAGTAAACTTACTTTGTAATTTTTTAGTTATAAAATTATTAACATATGCTCCTAGGCCATTGTACAGAAATAAGTCCCCGTTTAGCAGAAGCTATGAAGAAACAAAAGGGAAGGGAAGTGGAGCTGCACTATCTGAAAGAAGGAAAGCGTTAAAAGACTACAGTAATGAACTTTAGAAGTAAGGAAGAAACAAACAAAAAAAATCCAAATAGCACATCAAGACAGAAGTTTTTAAAACTGTTTCTTCATTAGATGATGGGGCTGGGCAAAAATGTAAAGGGAAAATAGTCCTAGACATAAAAAAGAAAGCATGGGTTTAAGAAATATAACTATATAGTAGAGATTTAATTAAAAATAACAGTGCTTTATTAACTGAGTTACCAAAGACAAAAATGGAAGGCAACAGATAGAAAAGGGGGCAAAAACATGAACAGGTGTAACCTTCATATCTAATCATATTCTTGCCCTTTTTTTCTATCAGTATTCCTTCCTGTATTGCTTTATACAAAGTTTAAACTTCTTTTCTTAACCTTTAAGAAGTTTAAACTTCATGAAGCCTGTGAAGGGAAATATATAGAGAGGTATAAAATGACTGAAGAAAGCAGAAAAGAGAAAACAGAAATAATATGTTTAAATTGAGAAACAGGAAGATCAGTGAACAAGACATTTTAGTAGTTAACACAAGGTAGGCTGTAGGTCTGAACAAGAATGTTAGCTGACATAAAGAACAAATTTAGAAATCTTATAGAAATTAAATTGGCAGACCTTAAGTAGACATGTGAGCCGAAATAGAAAGAGATCAAAGATAACACCAAAACTCTTGAAGGTTGGTGCCAATTGGAACTTTGGAAGAGAAGGCAAAGTATCTTTTGCACAGTGACATCCAGGCAGATACAGACAATTTGAAATAAGGTATTGGTAAAGGGGAGAGAAGGACCAAACAATAGAGCCTGAAATCATTTGTATAATGGTGGCACATTGCAAGACACAAGAATAAATTGGATTGCTAAGAGAAAGCATATAAAGAGTGAAGAGAAGAGGGCTTAGAATAATAATTGAGGAAGACTTAAAAGAAGCTTTCATGACACAGGAGTGAAAGCAGGAGAGGATGGTACTGTCCAGTCCCAAAGAACTGTAAAAGAAGCAGAGTGATCACCTGTACCCAAAACTGATGAAAGTACATACAGAGAAAGCTGGTGTCTTTCAGCACATAATACCACTTTAGATTTTCCACAGAGCAGTCACACTAGAATGTTTGAATCAAAAACCAGCTGAAAAGGACCATAAAAAATTAGATGAAAGAAAACTGTCACATTTAGATAAGATTAAGAGGAGCAGTTAAGTCCCCCCTGATCTAAATCCAGTTTAGTAATTATTGGGCCCTCACCACCACACACAATTTACCTCTTGTTTCCCTCAAGGGTTGTCACATCTTGCTTTAAAAATCCTAGCTTCCCAAAGTCAGGGGCGGGGGGCGGGAATATATGTGGACATTTTTATGACTGTTGGACACTAGCATGTTCAAAGCAAGAAGAAACAACACTTGAAGAAAGGTATAGGTAAGAGAAAAACAAATCAATATTTACTAAAATGGGAGAGGGAATTGGATCAAGAGGATAAGCAGTACATTGAAGTGAAGAAAGAATAGAGACTTCCGGTTGGTCGCGTCGCCATCGAGGTTGGAGGTCCGTTCAGCGGAGCGGACCTCGGCACTTTGAAGAAAGGGAATGCCGCTCCAGCAAAGCGGATTCCCTTTAAAAACCCCAAGTCGAGAGTTTTGGGGGCAGGTTCGTCTGGCGGGCATCAAAAGCGGGCTCTCCCCCCCCGGAAAGGCTCTGTTTTGAGCCCCCGAGAGCGGCGGGATCGGAGCTGCGACGCGACAGACAAAGACCGCTAACTTCAAAGCGCGACGCTGCGAAACCGCGAGGCACAGCGACCAATTCTCCCAAGATTTGGATCAAAACTGTAAGTTTGGACTTTGATTTGGATTTAAATTTGGACAATTGGCGAAGGGATGAGACTTAAAAAACGGGAGTCAGTCTCTACCCATTGATGAGCTGGAGGCAGTGCTTTAGCCCGAAGCCAGAGAAAAGGATACAGAGTTTCAAAATCCCCAAGGAAAAACTATAACTTCCCCACCTAAGGCAGGGCTAAGGGGGGAAGAGTGGAACAATATTGACCCTGCAAAAGCAATTGAAATACGTGGGAGAAACCCCTTCTCAACCCGGGACTCGGCACCCCAGGAGATTCAGCGAAATTTTTATGAAAGGAAAGGTTGACAGCTGTCAACAATAAAGTTAAAACGGTTTGCGATGAAAAAAGAAGAGATTAATTGATTGGATTTTAAGAACTGTGAAAATTACTTTTCAGCCATGTTGGATTTTTTTTTTTTTTTGGAGTGGGACTTTTGAGTCTCCATTGCTCCTTGTCTTCTAATCTCCCTGCTGCCCTTGAGTGAGAAAGAATGTCAACATCCGGAACATCTGTTTTCCAGAGGACAGTGTTAAAATTGCTTGGAAACCTTATAGATGGGCAACAACAGCTTAGAGCTCAGCTAAGAGACGTCAGAGAACAGTGTCAGGAACTGAATAAAACTTTGCAGAATGAGATCAACAATGGAAAATTAATTCCTGAAGACAGAAGGCAAGAATACACAGAAGAAGAAGGAAATGCCCAACAAGGAGAAGAGAAGGACCAGGACTTCATGGATAGTTCTGATCCTCTGGAATGGGAAAAACAAGAACTGGAATTGATTTCATGGGAAATGTGGGAAAATGTGAATAGGCAAGGAAAAGAGTGTGGGAAAATGGAGGGACAGAGGGAGGGGAAGGCTGGTGCATGGGTGGTAAAATGGGAAAGAATGGGAGTGGGATGAAAAAAAAATTGAATTAAAAGTAAGGCAGGAAAAAATGGATATGGATTTTGGTTTATATTAAGGAATATGAATTTGGATTATAATTTGGAATTGCTGTATTAAAATGGGGGAAAGGGTCTGGGGTGGAGGAGGTGGTAGTAAATAATTAAGGATAGAAGAAAGTATATGAATTAGGAAGGATTAAATCTAGGAAAATTTCTTGGGGGAAGACTAGGCTAGGGAGAAAAAATATGAGGTTGATTTAAAAAAAATGTTTATTTGAAGGTTATAAGTTGAAATCAGGGCATATGAATTGTTTGTCTAGATAAATAGCTTGGGGGCTTGCTCTCCCTTTCTTCCCCGCTGTTCCAGGGCCTCTTGGTGGCAGAGAGAGGTTCTGGGGGTGGGAGGGGGGGAGTGATAAACCAAGCTATAAAAGGAAACATCTTTAACTGCTCGTCGCCCATGGGCCTACTCGTGGCAGGGGGGGCACTGTGGGTTGGAGGGGTGGGAGAAGATGGATTTTATGTTAATTGAAATAAGAGGTAATGTGAAATGATAATGATATGCTGTATGAATTTAGGTTTAAAGACTATGAGCTGAATTGCTACAATGAAATTGCAATGATTGAGTAGGAGAAGATATGAAAATCAATGGGGAAAGATGAGGGGAAGTCACAAAAACAATGTTAACTAAAAGAGGATGAATATGTTTTGTTTTATTTTGTAAAATCAATAAAAATTATATTAAAAAAAAAAGAATAGAAACAGCATCAAATGTTCGAAAATGAATAAGACAGTGTCCACACTATACCTTTAAAGCACATTCCCCTCCCTCAAAGAATTCTGGGCACTGCAGTTTAACCTCCAAACAGTAACCCATAACAAACTTCAGCACTCAGAATACTTTGAGGAAAGGAATGTGCTTAAAATGCACTATAAAAGTATAGTGTATCTACTGCCTAAAGAGATAGAATAAAATTGAAGGAGTGGGAGGAATAATAGAACAGGAAGAAAAAGGAGGTGATGAAGAGCCAACATAAATACCGGTAACATTTCTGTTATTCATTCCTCATTACCTCTCTCTTCTTCTGACTGTAATATACCTCCGAATCCTTCCATTTTATTAAGTTACTTATTTGGTACTCAGATTTACTGAAATCATTTAGACTTGTTTTCAACTTTTAAGACAATGGTATGGTGTACTTTTGATCACAGTCTAAACTGTTTGAAATCGCATCATAAAAGGTAAAACCCACAGCATTTCATAGTCCATGTGAATGATTAAACAATGCTATCTTGGAGAGCACGCAGAACAACTATGTAGTACTTTGGTCAAACTAGTGAATGTTAAATCTCAAGATCCTTGTATAATGTCATTCCTTGCTAGTTCAGAATGTTGTCTAGCTGCTCTCCCTTCACATGTTGTCTTCCCTGAACTGCTACAGGACAGCCCAGTCCTCAAATTATATTTAAGCTGGGCCAACATAATCAGTTTGTATGCACATATTTCAATACTGAAACCAACTTGTGTCCTGTTGCTTTAGTAGAGAGAACCAGAGGTCCCACCCCTTTTGCAAATATAAATATTTAGGCTGGAACAGGGAGGCTGAGGGTGTGGGCCAAGGGAGCAGAGAGGAAGGATCTGGCACTATGCGGAATTCTCTGGTCAGTTGCAAAGAACAGGCCAAGCAAGGAGAGGTGGCAGAAATATCACAACACTCCCCATCATCCCTCAGTCTTAGCAAAGGCCTTTTGCATGTTTGTTTTTTAAAAATGTCCCAGGGACTGATTCCTCAATGCCACCTTTTCATCTTCCTTTCTTCATTCCACTCCTTCATGCAACTAGTACCATGAGATGTGACTGACAGCTCAAAGGACTAGGCTGCTAAACCCTACTAATTCGGGGTATGATACCAGAAATAAATGTTGTTCTTTTTTAACTTTGCATGCTACAAGCTTAACTTTAAATCTGATAGACATACATAACTGTAGTAGGAACAGGTGATCAGAATTAAGTACTGCCCTCCATGGTTCCTGGAAATACCGTAATCAGATTGTGGTTGGACGGTTGGCAGAGTAAAATAAACTTGCCAAAACAACCGCATCTAATTTCTTGACTTTTAATGATATTAACTGATATGTTTCCACACAGTTGGTTTTTGATGCTTAAGAGTAAGCCAAATAGTTTCAGTTAATAACCTGCATGTTTGCCTGATACCTGAAAAACTGTTAGATTGTTATAAAACAAGGGATGGAGGATCTGTTACCATGGATACTGAAATAAAATCAGATATTACCGGTACTTGATTAGCTTCTTAAACACAGGCTGAAACAATGCCAAAATTTCTAGGGGAGGGCTACACTGATTACTTAGTATTGAAAAAGCTGCTGCAGTGCTCTTTAGTTTCCTCCCTAAATGCTACTCCTGCCAAAATGGACAAATGTGAATATGGAACTATAGTCTGCCATGAAGACAGCCACTATCTTCTTCCTTCCTACCCAAGCCTTGTAGCTCTCCGTGTCCAACAGAAAACATGGTAGTTTTATGCAACGTGTTAATTTAATGTAGATAAATTAATGCAGATTAGCCCCTTGCATAGGCACTATTAATCCATCTAAGAGACTTAATTAAATGCAGCCTGTTTGGAGCAAGGTTAAATGTAAATGAGCAAACAACATTTTCTCTTTTTTAAAAGAGTAACTCTTCTTCTTCTTTGGCGATCACTCGTAGCAGAGGATTTGTGCCTGTTTGAAGAAAGATACATTTACACAATGTGAGAATAGGCGAAACCAAGCACAAAGCCATTTATCACACATAAATATCAGAATGTGATGTGGAAAGACAATTATATAAGCTATTACAATGTAATAAGAAAAATTGAAGGCTTGGCTTTTGTATTTTATTGATTTTAATGATTTACAGTGGTAAAAAAATATACAAATCTGAAGATGCTTTTATGTAGTCTCTGGGGTCTTCATGAATTCATGATACCAGATTTTGTCCTTCAGCATTGGACAGGTAGTTTTAAAAATGTGATAGTCAAAGTACTATAAATTATAAACATTTTAACAAGCAGATAAATTAAAAGCTTACATTTTGAGCAACTGTGTATCAAAATCTAATAATAATAATTTATTATTTATACCCCACCCATCTGGCTGGGTTTCCCCAGCCACTCTGGGCGGCTTCCAACAGAAAAATGAAATGAAATAATCTATTAAATATTAAAAGCCTCCCTAAACAGGGCTGCCTTCAGATGTCTTCTAAAAATCTGGTAGCTGTTTTTCTCTTTGACATGTGATGGGAGGGCGTTCCACAGGGCGGGCGCCACCACTGAGAAGGCCCTCTGCCTGGTTTCCTGCAACTTGGCTTCTCACAACGAGGGAACCGCCAGAAGGCCCTTGGTACTGGACCTCAGTTTTAAATACTGTATGCAATTATTACCCTAGCCCATCCCAAGAGTTTACTTAAGTGTCCAATATGAGCCCTTAATAATCCCTCTCTGTCCCCTGACCTTTTCAGGAGGAAAAAGGGCCACTCTACTGCTATAGAGGCCTTATGTCTAAAATTCTGACTCAGTAGCTAAGTAACCATACAGACAGAATAAAAATGAGTAGTCATCTTGTTCAGAATCAGGGGAGAGAGAGGAAAAAATTGCTACAGGGAAGAAAAAGGAAAGTTGTTTCCTAAAATAAAGATTAAAAAACCGCTAAGATATTAGCCTCACCTACTAGAGTAGTGATTTAAAAAAAGAAAAGAAATAAGGTGATACTGAAACAGCAGCATATTGTGTGGCTAGGGTAGTGGTGGGTAGCCTGGTACTATTTTGTTGTTGTTATTAAAAGAACTACCGTACATATGCATTCCTCACCTACAACTGCAAAACTGTTTGGGAGTCAACTGCTTAATCCAGAGATGTCATTGGCACAAGCCAATAGGCAGCTGAAGTAGCTATGCAACACTTTGGACAATTCTAATAAGCCCTAGAAATAATCAAGTGCAGTGCATACATGTTATCTTTCTCTCTGTCTCCTCTGAAAGGTTTTTTCACATACAGTTTGAAGCCTGCACAATGAACACTGCAAAAGCAGTCTGACTAAAGCTCTCATGGATAATATTAATATTAATAATATTAATAATAATAATAATAACGTGCACACGCTATATTACCCACCACCCATTGCCCTAAAAATGTGGAGCCTATTTAAAAAATGGGGCGGGGGTGGTGGCATGGCTGTCCCTAGCAGCTTCTGCATGCAAAGTGGGTGCTTTTTTCCACTGGCCCTTCCCCATATACTGGTCTATTTTAAAAAACAAAAATGGGTTGGTACTAATAAAGTGATTTAACATAGGAATTTCTTGCCTGGTCGCTTTGTAGAGTGAAAAAAATAAGCATGCTTTCAGTATTTTAAAATTCTGCCTTACCTCCTCCCATTCCCAGGTATTGATTACAAGACGACAACAATACTCCTAGATGGGCGTCGAATAAAGCTGCAGCTCTGGTAACTTTGCATTATGTTCTCTGTTTGGATTGTGCCATTGTGCTTTGAAAACAGTTCATAGCGGACGTAGTACTGCTTGGATGGATGCAATGTCATATTTAGTGTAAAGTTGACTACAAATATTTAATTCTTATAACAGTTAAGAATAGGTCATACTACCCACCAGCCTTTTGTACTAAAGAGCTATAGTTGAGGACAAAGGAGCAACTGTGAAATTAATGGGTTTCTCTGTATATGTGCAAGGAGCCTAAGTAATATTAAATGATCCTGCTGAAATGCATGATGCCCATGTGGTTTGCTGGTTAGAGTACTGGACTCGGACCTCGAAGACCAGGGTTCAAATTCCCACTTATCCATGAAGCTCACTGGGTGACCTTGGACCAGTTTCTGTCTTTCAGCCTCACGTACCTAACATACTTAACTTAGACAGCTTTTCCCCCTAAGGCAAAGGGTAGAATACTAATACTGTAAAGAGAGCAAAACAGAAAGACCACACTGTTCTTCAGAATGGAAAGGACTATGTATTTTAAACTGTATTTTACCTTCCACAGGGACACATCTGGGCAAGGCAGATTCTGCACCATATTTCGTTCCTATTCCAGAGGGGCCCAGGTAATCACAATTTTGCCATCTCTAAAATATGTCACTGTAGAGAATGAACTGAAAAGAAAAGAGCTACAATATGGGGTGGGGGAACTATACTTACTTATTGTATTACTTGCTTTCAAAAATTGTTATACGATTTGTAGCTGCTGAATAAAGGGAACATCATTTGAGTCACCAGAAATAAATTATTTTAGAGAAATGTTCAGATTTGTTAAGTCCTCAGTCTGCTCTTTTTCCTGGTTAAATAAAAGAATGGTTACACAAAATTGTACGATGTACTGTGTACCTTATCTATGTGTCAGGCTGATCTAATCTTCTTTATTCACTCAGGGCGTGATATTGGTATATGATATTACAAATCGCTGGTCATTTGATGGCATTGATCGATGGATAAAGGAAATAGATGAGGTAAGGCACATCTCTGAAAACTCATGACAAATCCACTTGAAGGTGACCTAAAGCCCATTTGAAAGAGTTTCAGTAGCAGGGAGCTTTCTTTTCTGCCATCAAAAGACTGTGTCACCTTAGAGTTGCTGTGGGTGGCAAATGGATACCTAACTGCGTGTCTTGACTATCGAGGGGAGTAATTGGCAGCTTGCTGTGACATGTGAGACATTTTGCAGATAAAATTGCTTATATTCCTGTTTGCCTTGAAGTCATTCCCATTTTCAAACACTATATTTGGACTTGGATGACACTAACTCTTGTCCAGTTCCAGATCTTCCTCTTATAACATGCAGCAGGTGGCCTGTCAGACGATTCCAAGCATTCCTGGTGCTCATTCAATAGCAGTCTGACTTCTGGCTTGGTTTTCAAACAGACTGCTGTAGTTGCCTTGGTCAATGATTTTCATCTTCAGTTGGTTGTGGTAACTCCTATCAGATACATTTGATATGATTGACCATAAAGTTTATTATTGGAACTTTTACATACCCTTAATTCTATGCTAAAGGGTTTAAAAAATATTTTGCAACTTACATTTGGCAAAGCAATACCTTTTTTTTTAACCACCTGCTGATTCTGTTTGGTTGTTTTATTTTCTTGTATTGGGTTTTATTGATGGAATCCACCTACAGCACAGCACAATGGACAAAAGGAATTAAAGAGTTGTTATTGTTGTTAAAAATCAGTATTTTGTTGAAGAAGAGGGTTAGAGACTTCTAAGCTAACATTTTGCTGCCTATCTTTACTTAGCATGCTCCTGGTGTACCCAAAATCCTTGTTGGCAACCGCCTACATCTGGCCTTCAAACGACAAGTATCTACTGAGCAGGCACAGGCCTATGCTGAAAGATTAGGCATGACATTCTTTGAAGTAAGCCCACTCTGTAATTTCAACATCACAGAGTCCTTTACAGAACTTGCAAGGATTGTAGTAAAATAAAAAAATTCCTTCAGTAGCACCTTAAAGACCAACTAAGTTTTTATTTTGGTATGAGCAAGGATTGTGTTAATGAGACATGGAATGGACCGGCTGTGGAGGCCAAACAAAGGTAAGTAACACAAAATCATTTGCTTTATTGCAGCAGGGTCTAACTCATGAGCCAGCTCTGGGCCAGCAAGCCACAGGAAGTGGTCCACTAGCCCCATGAAGCTTTTATCTCCTCATATCAGTGTTGTGGCGCTGAGCACAAGATGAGGAGCTAATCTTTAAAGAACAGGCAGAGAGAATTGAAAAGGAATAGGAAGACTTTTGCCCCACTCAAAGAGAGAGTTGAGGGAGTGTTGTGTATGTGTTTGCGTGAAAGAATGCACACATGCAGCATAAATATACATTGGCCGTGCAGGGGAACTATGTTAAAAAACTAATTTTTTGAGGGGGGGGGAGCAGTATGCAGGTTGTAGATTAGCCACCCTGCTGTAAACAGTATGACAACTGAGCGCCAAACTTGGGAGCACCCTTCCTCCCCACTCACTTCCCTTGTCTGCTTTAACCATGCTTAGCATTACATCTGTACTAGTACTGGCCATGGTTAACATTTACAATTTCCAGAGAGTTAGTCATGCTAGTCTCTTGCAGCAAAAACAACAGTCTTGAACAAATTTATCACGGCATAATCTTTCACTTCATCAGATGCACAAAGGAACCAGTGCTTCATATTACCTCAGTTGTGAAGGATGTGTGGGAAAGGCTTATAAATTGATATCTCTCCTTCTCTAAGGCGAAGAGGTGGAAGGAAGAAAAATTTCTACCCCCTGCAAGTTATACATGGGTTGTTAGAGAAAGGGAGGTGACTAAAGTGGATGTTCAAACACTGAAGTACTGTTTACCTAAAATTCACTTCAGTGGGCCCCTGGAATTGTGCTGCCATCTAGAGCTGGAGGTTGTAGTACAGTATTGCTTTAATTGTATTTATTTATTTATTTATTTATTTATTTGGCTGTTTTTCTTTTCAGGGTGAGGGTTATGTGTTGTTACTATTTTTCTTATTTCCCATTTTCCTCTTTGCAACATCACCTTTATTCACGGAGGCAAGCCATAGTTATGGGGATTCAAGGTAGAATTAGGAAGGAACTCCAGAAGCAGTGAAAAGAAACAGAATCCAAGAGCTCTGAAAAATATAGTGAAGTCAAAGTTGTGCACTCTGTCACCTTGTGGCTATTTAGAATCATGTTATAACTAATCTTAATTCATGTTTTTGCTTCTTGTTTTAAGTCCTGAGTTTGCAAGATCTTTGTTGCCGCGCCATAGTTTCATGCACCCCAGTGCACCTTGTGGACAAACTTCCACTCCCTGTTGCCTTAAGAAGCCATCTTAAATCGTTCTCTATGGCCAATGGACTTAATGCTCGGATGATGCACGGACGTTCCTACTCTCTCACTGCCAGCAACAACAACAAAAGAAATAGTCTGAAGAAAGTCAAAATTATCCGTCCACTCCAGAGCCCTCCGAAACACTGCACCAGAAATAGCTGTAAAATCTCCTAAGCCTCAGCTTGGAAAGGTTTGGGCCAGAGCCTTTAACACAAGGACTCATAGTCAGGTCTGTTGTATGTATTGCATTACAGAAACAGAACAAAAAACATGCTATTTTAGAGTCATTTGTTTTAAATAATGCTGCTTCCAGATGTGTGATGCACTCTGTGCAAACAAAGGGATGTGAAACTTTGCTGTTGGGTTTTTTATATATCAATTTTTTGATGTGCATGAAGACTTTGTGTGTTTTATAAAGGGAATAATATATCGCACTACTCAGCTTTCGATGGCACTAAATCTCAGAAGTAAGTTGTTTTAATTGCTCAGATATTGTTTAATGGCTACTTTTTATTTGGAGTTAAATAGGAATCAGTGTCAGTCTGTAAATGCAGGCAGTTTCTTAAACCACAATGTATTGTATACATTGTAAAAGCTACAAATTCTGTAGTGAAACAAATATTTGTGATGTTGCAATAGAGCATCTGAAAATGGTTTTGTACTGCTTCCTCAGTGATTTTGAAACACTACTTTGAGCTACCAGTGTGTAAATGCAATATACACAAGATTTTCTCCCATCCATGTATAAAATATTTGATAAAAGTTTTGCTATGTTGTTTAGGGATTAATCTGTGGTTTATATGCTTATTTTTCTGGTAAATATACATTTTTGTAATGGATATTCTAGTGATCAGTTATATTGTGAAGAAAGCCAAAGACATCAGATGTATTTGCCACACAGCAGTAAGAAAAATGTGGTTTTAAAAGCTGCTTTATCGGGGAAAGGACGCTATTTAAAAATAAAACACTTTTTAAAAGCTCTAAAAAGTGCTGGGGTGATTCTTCCTAGTTAAATATTTTCCTGGTCTCCCAAGACTTTGTTGAGGTAATGACTTTCATTTATAATTTGTTCATGACTTGGTTAAAGGGTCATCTACCAGTTTTGTCTGTGAAGTTACATTGAACAGCTGCCCAGAATGGCTAGGGCAAACCAGTCAGATAGGTGGGGGCAAATAATAAAATTATTATTATTATTATTATTATTGGCTGGTAGTTGGTTTTAAGTAAACTGGGGGTGTTTCCCATTGCTGTACTGTTCTGCTTTCAACTTACTTTGTTTCAATATTGTTTTGCTTTTTACAGTATTTTATATTGTTCAGTTTGATTTGAATTGAAAACATTTCTGATGGTTTATTATTTATTTTTTTACTCTGTTTTTCCTTTACTAGACAGAGTTCTCTTAAGAACAAATGCCCTCTGTTACCCCCTTGGCTGCCCCCATCATCTTCCAGGTGAACAGCCAGAAGCCACATGACACCATCAATAACACTTCTTGTTTCAGAGCTGCTACTGCAAGGGCAATATCATCTGCCTATAAATCTTATTTTATTATTGCAATCCACTATAGGAACATAAGATGCTGGACCAGACCAAAGGCCCACCTGTTCTCACAGTGACCAATGAGATGCCTCTGGGAAGTCCACAAGCAGGACATTAGCACAACAGCATTCTTCTCCACTTGCACTCCTCAGCAATTAGTATTCAAAGGCATACCACCTTACGATACTGGAGGCAGAAAAGGCCATTACAGCTCAAAGCCATTGATAGAAAAATTATGGAGAACAAGGTGAAGTTAACTCTTAAAGCCATCCAAGTTGGTAGCCATTACTACATCATAGAGTAGCTAATTCCATAGTTTTAATTGTTTACTAGGTGAAGAGGTATTTCCTTTTCTCTGTCCTGAATCTTCCAAGTTTGAGTTTCATGGAATGATCCTGAGTTTTAGCATGAGAGGGGGAGAAAAACCTAACCAGACCCACTTTCTCCATTCTACCGGTATACATAATTTTATTCACCCTTTTTGTAAATTGAAAAGCCCCAAGTGAAGTAAGCTTTCTGCATAGAGGAGTTGTTCCAGCCCCTTGATCTTATTGGTTGCTCTTTTCTGCATCTTTTCCAGCTCTGCAGTATCATCTTTGAGATGAGCAGAATTTCAAGTACAACACACAAGATTTACACTTTTACTGGGCCATCCACTACAACAACCCCAAATATATTTCCTGCTCAATCACCACCAGTTCAGTGTATATGAGAAATGATGGGTTTTTTGCTCTGAAATACATCACTTTACACTTGCTTACACTGAATTACATTCACCATTTTAATGTCTATCCAGTCTGAAGAGATGGCCGAGAGTTCCTAACAATCCCTTTTTGTTTTTACCAGCCTACACAGTTTTCTGTCATCAGCAAAGTTGTTGACCTCATTGCTCACCTCTAATTCAAGACTAAATATCTAAATTGGCACCCATAGGCAAATGTACTCAGAGCTTTTCTTCTCTTGCCTTTTAAAATTAAAAAACCAAAACAAATACAGTCTTTAGCCCTCCTAGAAAGTAAGTTATGACGCAAAATACGCAGGTACGCAGTTTCTGTGAAATGAGCCAACCTGGCTGCTCCTGTCAGTCAGTATTTTTAGCCAATGAGTGAAGTCAAAGCTGTGATTGATAAGTGATTTGTTTGAAAACCAGCAATAGGAATTCCTGGAGTCTGCAGGACCTGCTGTTTCTCTGTCTCATGTTTGAAAAGCAGTATTCAAAAATAAAATTATTGCCAAGCATAAGCAAAACACACTTGCCAAGCCAACACATCACACCTCCATGTCACTTCATGTTCCTAATTGTGAAAGTGCTTGATGAAGAAGAAAGGGAGGAAACCGTTTCCTAAGCACAGTGAACAACAAATGAAACATCAGAACAGAAATTGTAGTACTGTATACGGTAGTATTGTGTGTATGCCAGTGTGTTATTGAAACCAGCAATGTCCTTTGGCCTTATGAAAAATGTGCGGTCTGAGCACTTGAAGGTTTATTCCTCAGCGCATTGTCTTAAGCACAGCAACATATGAAGCATACTGTTATAGGTCTACAGATGCTAAATGCCCGGGTTTAATATATGTTGGAATATAATTAGAACTGGGATGTGAAAATGGCATGTCAGGCCACTGTGTCTTAAAATGTGTATTAGGTTCTGCAGACACACTTCAAAGCTCCTGAAATTAACATGTGAGAAGCTTAATGAAGGCAGACCCTGTGCCAGCCATGGCTAACCCTGGAGAATCAACAAGTAAAAGTTAATTAACAGGTAATTTCCTTGTGAGGTGACCGCCTGGGGACAAGCCATTTAGGCGACACAAAGGGGTGAAAGGGTAAGCCTCATTTGCAAATGTGTGGGCCAGGGCAGGATTTAAGCTACTGAATTTAATGGGGCCCTTTATGTGTCCAGCTGTCCTTTGTCAACGACAAATTGTTGCTGTTTTTTGTTTCAGGTAGGTAGCTGTGTTGGTCTGACGCAGACGAAATAGATAAAAAAAAATTAAAAATTGTCCAGTAGCACCTTAGAGACCAGCTAAGTTACTTCTGGGTATAAGCTTTTGTGTGCATGCACACTTCTTCAGACTTAATTGTCAGGGGTCCTTTACCCTTAACTGGGCTGTTTTTTGTGTTGAATATATGCTATAAAGTAATTTACTGACCTAATAGGTATCTAAAATCATTTGCACACAACAAATACAGTGGTACCTCGGGTTACAAACACCTTGGGTTACAAACACTTGGGGTTACAGACTCTGCTAACCCAGAAATAGTACCTCGGGTTAAGAACTTTACCTCAGGATGAGAACAGAAATTGTGCGCTGGCGGCGCGGCGGCAACGAGAGGCCTCATAAGCTAAAGTGGTGCTTCAGGTTAAGAACGGTTTCAGGTTAAGAACGCACACAAAACACTGTTGCTGTATGTAGGTCTTATTTTATTTGTTTTTTAATCTTATATTTTGGAAATGTACATCCAGGTTTTTTCCCCCTTTATTTTTTTTAATTGCCCGCAGGGGGGCAATGACAATGAAGATTATCTTATCTCCCCCCCCCCCAGAGTGGGGCCCTAAGTTATAACTTGTTTAGCTTATACGTAAATCCGGCACAGATCGTGACTCATTCCCGAAGGAAAGACTAACTCTGGAGTAAGAAGCACGTCTGTAACCCCTGGAATGGTGGTGACTTTACTGGGGGCTGCCGTGTTGCCCCACGTCCAACGGGTCTTTTGCCTCCTCGTAACCCCATGGATCCCTTACCTCTCTTGCAAGGGCAACAACGAAGGCAACACGCGATGGAGACCGCGAGAGGCGCGATAAGAGAGCGCAGTTCGGCGACTACGAGGAGGGCTTTCCCCAGCGCCCACTTTTCCCGGTGGCGCCAGCCAAGTGAGAGCCGGGCTGCTGATCGTTAGCTTGGCACTCCGCCGGGCGGCCTGCCTTGAGCGACGCGCTCTGCGCTCTGAAAGAGGGGAACGGACGTAGCAGGCTAGGGAAGTCGAGGAAGGCGGCAGCAGCAGCAGCAGCGGAGGTCGGCGTTCGACAATTCGGCTCTCCTCTGGTCAGCCTGGGAAGGCTTATTGGACGCGCTCGGTGCTTGGCGCGGCGCCTGTCTAGTCCGGAAGGAATCGTGGCGCTGCCGCCCCCTCAGGCCAGTGACCCTCCCCCGATGGTGTGAAGGACCCCCCCTCCGCGGCTGCGGCCTTCCCCGGAGTCCGGCGCCATGAACCTGCTCCCAGCCAACCCGCACGGGAATGGGTTGCTGTTCGCCGGCTTCAACCAGGACCACGGTAAAGACCCTCGCGGGGCGCCGGGGGGGGGGAGTCAGGGGTCCGCCTGTTCTCCCGCGGGGGAGGCGTTCGGGCTTGGCGGGTTTCCTTTCCTCCCCCGTGTTCAGCGTCCATAATGGGGGAAGCCGAAAGTTGAGTTTCTCGCCCCCACCCAAATAATTCCAGGCCTTCCGATAAGTGGGAGGCGCAAGTCTCGAACCCGCGGCCAGTCTAGACGGATGTCTGGGCATAAAAAAGTGCGGGCGGGGAGGAGGGCTTTGCCTTCTCTTCTTGGGGCGAAGAGGGGGGACTGCCCTCTCCGGCCTCAGAGACATCTCCTCTTTGCCCCCAGCAGGATGCCTTTGTCCCTTAAGTTTGTGTTGCTTAGCGCTCTCTGTTAACGTTGATGGCTGCCAATGCTTCCCCCTTTGGCCTCGTCTCCCCCCTTTCCGTTTTCCGGCCTCTGATGAGCGCACTTGGGTGTTTATGGGGCGCAGTCGGAGTCTGGTGTTTTGCAAAATGCGCGGGGAGGATCGGCCTCAGCTCTGAGACACCAAGACAGGGGAGGCAGTTGCTTCCATTCTCCTCCTTTCCTTCTCAGACTTCCACGCGGAGCCTTGTTTTGTCCTAATACAACAGTGCTTGGCCCAGCCCAGATGCCTTACCCCTTGTACACTGCCTCATCCTGTTCTCCTACAGTCTTTCTCTTTAAAAACCTGCATATATTGAGCTCCTTGTTGGGCATGTGTTTCAGGCTTGCCCTCCTACTCATTGCCGTTTCCACTGCAACTGATGCATAATTCAACCCCACAAGGAGATGCCAAAGCTGGACTTAGGGCTAAGATGTGTGTTTTGGCCCAGTTATGCACTGAATCATTCTATTCCTCAGATTGGCTTGCTTGAATTCTCATTAGACTGCAACTCTTTCATAGGTAGCTGCTTTCATGGGCATATGAATTTGCATACAGAATTGAATGTCCTGAACAGTTTTATTGCTTTTAATCAAAGGGCACATAGCATAAAGTTTTGCAACATTATGACCTACGATATCTCTTATGTGTCCCAGTCACAGTAAAGAAGCAAAATTTCTAGATACCCTAAATGACAGTGCCTCTGGTCATGGAACCAACTAGAAAGTCAGCGACCCTGAGGTTAATCTTGAGTGGTGCCCAGGACCCGATGCCAATTGGGAGCAGTGACCATAGCACTATTAAATTAAATGTGCTTTGATTTCAAAACAGGAAACTACCCCAAAGGGAGGAGCTTGGTAAAAAGGAAGTTGAAAGGCAAAGTCAAGTGGGTTGGATCACTCCAAATTGCTGGGGACTTGTTTAAAAACGCAATACTGTATTTAAAACGCAAGATAGTGTGTACACCATAGATGGCAAAAAGTATCATGAGGGCCAAGAGGATGCCAGTTTGGTAATGTGCAGAGACAAAGTAGCCGTTAGAGGCAAGAAGGCTTCCTTTAACAAAAGGAAGTCTTGTCCAAATGAAGAGAATAAAAAGGAACAAAAAATGAAGTCTCCCAAGAATTGGTATTGGTATTTGTGCTTTATAACATGTTCACAAATGATGAAGAGTTAGGAAGGGGTGAGCAGTGAGGTGCCCACAATTAATGATGATACTGAATTGTTCAGGGTCTTTAAAATGAAAAGAGATTGTGAAGAGCTCCAAAGGACCTTTCCAAACTGAATGAATGGTTGGTAAAATGGCAAATGCAACTCATTGTAAATGAATTGTTAGCACTAGGAACAATAATTTTACATATACAGTACACTCATGGGCTTTGAACTAGTGGTGACTGACCAGGAATGAGACTTTGGGGTAATAATGGGTGTCAGCACAGTGTGCAGCAATTGTGAAAAAAGCCAAATTCCATGCTAGGGGGCATTAGAAAAGGAACTGAAAATAAAACTGCCAATGTCACAATGACATACAAATCTGTGGTGCAACCACATCTGGAATATTGTGTACAGTTCTGGTCAGCTCACCTCAAAAAAGGATATTGTAAAGTTGGGAAAGGTTCAGAAAAGTGCAACCAAAATGATAAGGGGAATGGATCTTCAAGGGAAGATTGCAGTATTTGGGGCTTCTTAGTTTAGAGGAAAGGTGAATCAGAGGTGACATAGAAGTCTATAAAATTATGCAATGCATGGAGAGAATGGACAGAAAAGGCCCCCCCCCCACACTCATAAGACTAGAACTGGTGGACCTCTAGTGAAGCTGAATGTTGGAAGATTCAGAACAGATGAGGGAAAGTACTTATTCATGCAGTACATCGTTAATCTGTGGAACTCACTTCAAGAGGAGTGATTTCCACCAACTTTTGGATGGCTTTAAAAGAGGATTGGACAAATTCATGGAGGATAAGGCTATCAATATGGGACGCGGGTGGTGATGTGGGTTAAGCCACAGAGCCTAGGGCTTTGCAATCAGAAGGTTGGCGGTTCGAATCCCCACAATGGGGTGAGCTTCCGTTGCTCGGTCTCAGCTCCTGCCAACCTAGCAGTTTGAAAGCACGTCAAAGTGCAAGTAGATAAATAGGTAAACAGCGGGAAGGTAAACAGCGTTTCCGTGTGCTGCTCTGGTTCGCCAGAAGCGGCTTTGTCATGCTGGCCACATGACCTGGAAGCTGTATGCTGGCTGCCTCAGCCAATAAAGCGAGTTGAGCGCCGCAACCCCAGAGTTGGTCACGACTGGACCTAATGGTCAGGGGTCCCTTTACCTTTATGGCTATCAATGGCTACTAACAGTTGGAGGCAGTAATGTTTCTGAATACCAGTTGCTGGGAAGCACAAGAGGGAAGAGTGCTCTTGTGCTCAAGTCCTGCTTTTGAGTTTTGCACAGGCATCTGGGTGGCCGCTGAAGTACAGGACGTTGGACTGGATGGAGCATTGGCTTGATCCAGCAGGCAGTTCTTATGTTCTTACAATTATCCCTAATTAGTAGCAATGACAAATAGTTTGTCATTTTAATTTGTTAGGGAAGCTAGTTCAAATTGAATGACTACACCAATCATGTGCTTGCAAATAGAGGAGTGTCCTATGTTTATTGTGCTCTTGTTCATTTCATAGTTGTTTTTCTAAGAAAAATTACACTTGTCTAGGTGCACATTTAACATTTCATGTGTTCCCCTAAATACACTGTGTGAGGCATCCCAAATTGATGTGGCCCCTAGTGAATGAGTTAGCAAAAATTAGCTAGTGTTCTTTTTTTTCTGCCAAGAAAATAGGCTATGACTCACTAGAGTAACACAAGTTAGGGATCAACTTCCTTGTAGTAAACCTCACCCCAGAAAAGCTTATGCTTTGCTGTTCTTTACCTTGAGAATATTTTATTGCAGTAATCTGAGTAGTCACTTCAGTGGAGTTTCATAGAATGTGTAAGCTAGTAAAATGTTCATTCTATTTGCACCAGAAACTACAGTATATCGTGTGGGTTGTATGGGCTACACCAGGAGCTGAAACCTACAGGATGCAGTTTCCTAGAGTGCTTGTTTATAGGCTAGTAGAGTTGTTGGAATTCCAGCTTTCATCTTAGCAACAAATTCAGATGTGCTGGTTTTGACTTGTAAAGCCTTAAACAGCTCAGGACTGCAATACCTCAAGGACCACCTCTCCCCATATGAAATTATTTGGCTCCTGCGCTCATCACCCGAGGCCCTTCTTTGGGTGCCTCCCCCACGAGAGGTTTGAAGGGTGTCAACACAAGAACAGCGTTTTATGTGGTGGCTCATAAATTCAAGGTTCATTCTAAACCATTATAGTGAATAAAGTTTCAAGCTGGCTGAAAGGAAAAATATTTAGATTTATGTACTTGATTGTGCTTCTTGGTAAACAAATAAATGGGAAAAATAATAAGCAGTTACTATAAATGGTGAGGTAGAGGAACAGAAGGGGGGGAAGGGAAGATACATTTTTCTCAATAACTGACATAAACTATAAGAAAAAGGAAATGTGTGGTTGACAGAGCTCTCAATTTAAGCCTGTTGTGGGCCAGCCTGTTCAAAAACAAATTACAGTACACTTGGCAGACTGAGGACTCCCTAATCCCTACAAACAGCTGTGTAGGTTTGATCCTAAATAGCCAAGAAAATACATCAGATTCCAGGCATCTTTATAGCTTTTAGTGCCAATTGCTTTTCTAGAATGCTCACAAATCCATTCACTGAACCACTGTAATGCACTGTACTAGCAGTTAGATTGATGTATTGCCTATTGAGACTAAGAGCAACTCTTTAGGATCTCTGGCAGGGAAGTCTTACCAGATCCTCTTAATGGGCGACGCCTGGGACTTTTGTACACAGGGCATGTGTTACTACTGAGCTATGGTCCTTTGCCTGACGTAGTAATCCTCTTCTTTTTTAGGGTGCTTTGCATGTGGGATGGAAAACGGATTTAGAGTGTTTAATGCAGATCCGCTCAAAGAGAAAGAGAAACAAGGTGAGATTCTTCCTCAATATTCTGCTGTGCCATTTTTCCCCATCTTAAACCGCATGCTGTGCAATCCTATACTCTCAAGTAACTGTGCATAGAACAGAAATTTCACTTGCTGGAATTTGAGTACTATTTTCTAAAACTTTGATCCAGTATAATATTGCTGTGTCCATAATGTGTGGTTGGAAGAAGGCTCTGAGCAGGCTTTTCTGATGATGGTCATAAATGAAGCATTGTCTTGAAACGAGGCACTCCAGGAGTAAAAAGTAAAAGAGGACTGACTCAACTGCATTTTAATTTGGGAGTCTTTGGAGAGAATCCTCTTGATACACAAAGATGTTCCAGTATGAATAAACTTTTCTTTGCCTTGAGTGTTTAATAAAAAAAAATGTCCCTTTTCCCTCTCCAGAATTTCTAGAAGGAGGTGTTGGCCATGTTGAAATGTTGTTTCGCTGCAATTATTTAGCTTTGGTTGGTGGAGGAAAAAAACCCAAATACCCACCTAATAAAGGTAAAGTATTGAGCAGTAAGTAAGCAATAACTTAGGGCTGAGTTCAGCACTAAACATTTCCAGGCCGCTTTAATGTAATTGGTATTCAAGCAGATCCTATCGAAGACTTCCTGGGTAGTTTTAAATTTAAATAAATATGGACTTAGTTGTCACCCTTCTCAAGTTGTGCGATGAGGAATCATTCCTCTTAATGCCAGGTGCTAGCTAGAGCAATCTGTGACCTGTTGTTTCCCTGTATTCAAAGGATAAACAGATTTTGATAAGCAGCCATGATACTGCACTCCCACATAAATAGGAATAAAAAGCTATTGGCAGTAGCAGGTGGGGAGGGTGAAAAAGAGTGTAGACTAAGCTTCAGAATGCCATCATATAAGACTTGTTTGGATGTAGTTGATGCTTCTATTTTCTCCTGACCCAAACCAATTGTAAGTTAATGCAACTGTATAATGTCTAATTTTGAAGATCTGAACTTGAGGCATGGTTTTTGTTTTTTTGTCAAGTGAACCAGTGAAAACTCGGTAGTCTGGGGTGCAGTAGTTCCTCATGTAGCTAGGCTTATAAAGTGGCATCTCTGGAAGCACTTTATAAAATTGCAAGGTGTTATTTTAAGGCTAATAAGGCCATTTCCATTTCTGCAGTGATGATCTGGGATGATCTGAAAAAGAAGACAGTTATCGAAATAGAATTTTCCACAGAAGTCAAAGCAGTTAAGCTGCGAAGAGATAGGTGAGTCTGGTCACACTCTGTTGTATGGAGAGCTCCTTCTGTTTTTCGCCAGTTCGGAGTTGGACCAGTTTAGCTGGATATGATGCTAATTGGTGTGCCATTGCCTTCTCTCTTTCAGAATCGTGGTAGTTCTGGACTCTATGATTAAGGTTTTCACATTCACTCACAATCCTCACCAGTTGCATGTTTTTGAAACCTGCTACAATCCTAAAGGTAAGTGTTGTCCACTACATAAAGTGTAAGAGGAACAAAGAAAGATCCTGTGCTGTTCTGTTTGTTATCGTGCTCCTGATGATAACTGATGCTGTCTATTTTGCACACCAACTTCACTATATAAAAAATTACTTGGACCTTTCTCATGCTTCGCAAGTCATGTGATGCTAAGCCATACCAACCTTGTCATCCCCGTTAAGTGCAGTGGAAAAACTTATGAAACCATTTGTCCTCCATCTTCCCATAGTTTTCACGTTGGATTTGGAAAAAAGAAAAAACGTTGGAAAATGCATTGTTGGAATATGGCATTTCAGGGTTGTCAATTTTGGGTGGGAGTCAACGGTATGTTATGATGAAGATTGCATCACTGCGAGCATTGCAGCTTGTCTGACAAAACAGTTTCCCCTCTCCTCCTCCTGTGTGCTGCTCTGGGGGTTCTCCCAATCACCTTGAGCCAATTTTGAGGGCCATGGAAGCAGGAGAAGGGGGGAAAGCCCCATTGCACAAACGGAAGCCCTAATGCAGGGTTTGAGCTGACGGTAAATCTTGTCTTTTGCTTATACAGACATTGACACTCATGGCTATGTGGTAACCTGAAGCTTCCTAGCTGGCTTCTTTGAGTGTTCCAAGTACTCTCAAAACTTATTTTCAGAAGGAAGGTGGGGAAGACAGAGATGGTAGTAAAAATGCCTATTCCTCAATACTTTAAATTGTATTTCAGGTCTTTGTGTCCTGTGCCCAAACAGTAATAATTCCCTACTTGCATTCCCTGGAACACATACTGGACATGTGCAGATAGTGGACCTGGCAAATACAGAGAAACCTCCTGTAGATATACCAGCTCATGAAGGGGTCTTGAGTTGCATAGCTCTTAACTTACAGGGAACAAGAATTGCCACAGCATCAGAAAAAGTAAGTCAATGATTTTACTCCACAGTTGGGTAGAAAACAACACAAGAGTCTTTAATGGTTTAGAATGAACCTTGAATTGCGTCATCTTGAGAGTCTGTGTGGCATTTTAATAGGTGCATTTTATAGTCTTTAATTTACTGTTAAGCCTACTGGGAAGATTATATCATCTAACACAGAAGTTGAATTTATGAAAGTCTTGACTTTAAAGTTTATACAGAAAGTTGGTAACCTTTGTGGCTGTAGTGATTACGTTTGAAAATACGCATGCTGTTATTGCAAATATTGGTGAAGAGATAAACTATGCATTCTTTGGCAGCCTGTAACCTGCATTGCTTCAAATAGGTTCCTCACTCAAACCTTTCATCCTGCTGCCTCACTATTGCATGCCAGAATCTTCCAAAATATGTAAGAAATGTGTTTTTTCCTTAGGTTCAGACTACAGTATATGGTATAAATCCAGTTCATGTAGACTTTCTCAATTTTCCTGTCAAAATACTGACTTTAGTAGCATTGATCTTGGATATATTCATCCAGATAAACCTGAGAGGATTTCCAAATATGTGGGAAGGATAGCACCAGATAATAACAAAAATAATTCCATATGGGAAGGGCAAAGATGTGCAGCTACAATAGTGTAGGGTGGTAGAAAAATGAGAGCCATCATCTGGGAAGTGAACAGCTGTATCCTAATGTTGTGTTCTGGGAATAGCTTGCATTGTTTTTGAAAGGCTCCCCTCGCATCTTTAATGTGTGCAACTGCTTTTCCAGGGGACCCTAATAAGAATATTTGATACATCATCTGGGCATTTAATCCAGGAACTGCGCAGAGGGTCTCAGGCTGCCAATATCTACTGGTAAGGTTTATTGTTTTGTTAATGTGTTAGGTAGGGGGACTGGAGGAATCATGCTTTGCCTTGGATCATCAGCAAGATGAGGGAGTGGGCGTTGTACAAATGGGGGTTTCATGCTTTAAAACTACTCCCCAGTTTTCCAGTTAAGAGACATGAACTTCCTGTGCGTGAATAATTTTCTTCCATCTGTGACCTGTTAATCATACAGCTGATACTGTCAGCTGGCTTTTCACATTAGCCAGTTCAGTGTTATGTGTAGCACATCAGACAAATCTAAACATTAGGCTTGGTATCTGAAAATTCTTTGGGGAAAATGTGACATCACAGAGGTAATCAACAGCAGTACAGTTCAAGAGGAATTTAATCCAATTGAGAGTAGAGCATTAAACACAAAAAATGGGAGTGGGGGGTTAAGTCTGAGAGCTACAGTGTATGAGATATACAATAAAGCATCAGTTCAAACGTGTCCATAGGATGTCTGCACCTTTT
Source organism: Zootoca vivipara (assembly GCF_965207765.1). Lineage (NCBI taxonomy): Eukaryota > Metazoa > Chordata > Lepidosauria > Squamata > Lacertidae > Zootoca > Zootoca vivipara. The sequence continues at coordinate 39,197,067 of NC_142584.1, forward strand.
TTCAAACTCAGAATGAAAACTCAGAAATAAAGTAGCATACATCTTGCAACTGTTGGTTTATGGAGGAACTAAGATACTAATTAAGAAGTAATTATGCCTCATCAATATCTGTGTGCCCTTTTCTTCAGCTACATGTATTATGGAGGAGTTAAGGCTTTTTAAAGGTGTGAATATATTTCCCTCCCTCGCGTCTATGTGGTTTACTTCTGGGGTGAATGCTCTTTCACTTTCTACCACTTCACTTGCTAATGCTGCTTCACTCTGCATCAACACCTGCTGATAAAAGGTTAGCATCTCACTGGATATGTTGTTGCAAGGTGACATTGCTTTAGATACCCTCCCAAAAACCTAGAGTTAAAGAGTTTCTAAGATGCTTTGGAAAGAGGTTGGCTTATAGTGTTTGAAAAGTTGCAGTATACACACACAGGCATTTCTTTAAAAAGGAACTTATTCCATGACAGTGGTGATATAAGCAGACTTGTTTCTGACTTCTCCTTTAGCATTAACTTCAACCAAGATGCTTCTCTCATTTGTGTGTCAAGTGATCATGCCACAGTGCACATTTTTGCTGCGGAGGATCCTAAGAGGAACAAGCAGTCGAGGTAAGCAGCTGGGGCCAGTGTAATGACCGCTATGCAAAAATGATTAGATAACTTCATACAGGAAGAATGTATCAGTAGCTAAAATAAATAATTAAAATAATCACGAAAATAATTGTGAACCTTAATACGTGCTAGGAGTCAGTTTGCTTCAGTGCCTGGACTACTGGGTTGAGATGATGCTGAAGAGAGCTTTCTTTCTTTTTCAGCTTAGCATCAGCCAGCTTCCTGCCCAAATACTTCAGTTCCAAATGGAGTTTTTCCAAATTTCAGGTTCCCTCAGGCTCTCCCTGCATCTGTGCCTTTGGAACAGAGCCGAATTCTGTCTTAGGTAAGAATCTCGAGTTGCACCAAAAATCAAACAACCATGCATATCCCAAACACAGCCTATGAATTTAAGCAGCTGTGCTCACAAACAAGCTTTTTAGAGCAATCTCCCTCTGTCCTTGATGGGAGTCCCATTTATATAAATGGGTTTTAACTCCAAATTAAATGTGCACATGATTGCAGCCTAAGATTGTAAAAATGTTTAGATTGCAAGGAATGTTGAACACTAAAGATTGTTGCTTAAGATCTCATGGAGGGCAGCTTAATGATTCATCAAGAACTATCTGGGGTGGGGCAAGCCAGGCACTAGAACTGATTGGCATATGTAGCACAGCTCTTATGGGAGAACATTTCTTAGCCTGCATGTAATATGGCGTCTCTTGCTGCTCTCACAAGCAAAAGCTGTGCAGTGAAACACAATGTGTAAGCAATTGACTTGCCAAATTGAAAATAGTATCTTTCTCTTGCAGCGATCTGTGCAGATGGCAGCTACTACAAATTTTTATTCAATCAAAAAGGGGAATGCTCCAGGGATGTCTATGCTCAGTTCCTAGAAATGACTGATGACAAACTTTGACTGAACTGATGGAAATTTTTAGGTAGGGGAGAAGGGTATCTGGAACCCCGTCCTGCTTATTCTCCCTTTCCTGAAGAGATGGTCTCTCACTACCTTCAGTCAACTGTGCTGCTCAAGATGGGACAGATGACTTTACGAAGCCCAAGCCAGTATGAACAGAGCAAGGCAGAGGACTACTACGTTAACTGTCAACAGCTGGTTTTAAATGTTAAGTTTTGGCTGCTGTTGTTCCTTCAATTTTTTTTCTTATGTTTTTTTTTTTAAAAAAATGTTTCAATAGCCTGTGCCTATTGGGTTTCTCTCTGTAATTAAACTGTGAACCTTAGTGCCTGCCACTCTGTAAGAGTGAAGGGGCAGGAGATTTACTAAGGTTTAAACAGTGAATGGGACATGTCAAAAGTACACACAGATTTGAGTTCTAGTACCATGCTTAAGGAGGTGGCAGGAAATCTATACCAGCAGTTTCTGCCTTTGTACATGTCCTTTTCCTCCTATCTTCTAATACACAGAAAGGAATATTATAGCAAGTTGGCTCTTAGTTGCACTTGCTCTGACATAGATAGAATGCTCAAGGTCCTTGTTTTCATGCTGTTATAAATAGATATTAACTCGTTTGTCATTTGTCAGAGGTGCCAAAAGAAATCCATAGCAAACATCATTAAAGTACTGTTGGCGTAAATAACCATTCTGCAGGGCAGGAAGTGGCATAGGACAATGTTGAGATGTTGGGAAAGTGACAGCAAACAGCTTAGGTATTGGAAATAACCATTCCAGACACTTCAGTTCTTGATCCATTGGTATTTGCACTTAGGTTGTGCTGGGGAAGTTCTACAAGTACAAGATAATATGTAATGGCCAAGAAGGTAGTATATTGAACAACAAGAAGGGGGAAACAGTGACCCTCCAGATGTTACTGGACTTCACTGCCATCAGTGCTAGCCAGCATGGCCAAGGATGATGAGAGGTGTAGTCAAACAGCGGGAGGGCTGCAGCTTTCCCACCTTATAGCCTGTAAGAAATCCCTATCATACAGCAAGCTTATTATGTGTTCGGAACAAACTAAGCAGCTGTCTTTCTGAACACTAAGTAGTACATCAATCACAACACTATATTTTGGGAAATGAGGTATTTGGACACATAATTTGGAGTTAATAATACCATCCCCTTAAAACACAACTTCAGTTATTAGCTCCCTTGATTTCATGTATACTTCAAAATTAATTGAAGTCTTGGTTCAAGTTGAAAAGTATTGGAATTTGTCATTTAACTAAACCTATATTCAGATGTCAGTTTGCATGTTGCTTTTAAATGTGTATTTAATCATGGAAATTGTTTTGCACACCTTTTGTAATTTTCTTTAATTAAAGTGACTTAATTTGCTGTATTCATTTTATGGTAACAGAAGTTCTGTATATGGGTGCTAGTTCTGTCGTTTGTTTTATTTAACTTGCCTAAATAGCTCAAGATCAATTAGGAGTAGGATGCATATCATCTATGGCGCTAATAGATTGTATCCAACAATGTTGTTGAGATTTTTAATTAGTGGACCAGTGAAGGGAAACATGTTTGTTGAGTCTAGGTGGACAAACAGTCTGTATAAGAGTAGTTTTGTCTTTCCTATCTATGCCTTTGGTCAAATTCTTTGACACCAACTTCCCATTCTTATCCTTACCTTTTGTTTTAGGGGTACCCTTTTATCATATAGTTTTTAAACAGTAATGCTATCTTTAAAAACAGGCTAATAAGAAAAAACACATTTTGAAAAGTGTTGTTTCTTTGCTGAAATCTATCACTGCAAGACTCTTGCCAAATATCATAAAACTCAGGTAGAGAAGTAATGTTTGCAGAATTTTCCAAGCAGGATAGGCATGCTGAAGCAAAATAAATAGGAAGTTCAGTTCCATCACCCACAGGTTGAAGTAAGGTAACATTAAAAAAAACCCAGTAGTTATTAACAACACTAGTTTGTCAATTTTAACAGCACTTCACACACATTTAAGACTTAACAAATGCTCATTCTTCTGTATTTCATCTTCCATGACCCTCACTGTTATAGACAATATGCATAAGGATAGTGTGTGTACATGCCTACCTCTGCCAACCCTAGGATAATATATCTACCGAAGTAGACTCTTGTTTGAAAGCTTATAATGTAATACACTTTCACTCCACCATCCTATGAATGTTCAGGAAAAGAAACTTAAGTGTTAACGTAAGTATGCATGCATGTCTCCTTTCTCACCAATGCCATATTCCCACTTGACAGATAAACCTCCTGCCACTGTTAAAATGAGTTGAGAGGTCTCCTCCTACAGCACATGAAACAAGATTGGATGGACCTTCCTCTCCAGTAAGGGCTTGTCTGACTGGTTTTGAAAGAAATGCCGATTAGACTACTTACAAACACAATTACAACCTAGAACAGCCATTAATAGTTAAATGCATATGCCATTTCTATGCACCTGAGCCTTGGGCCATGGAAAACACTAGCTAAAATCACAATAATTCATGCGTAAAGGAAAGTCAAATTCTGATGAAAAATAAGCACTGCTCAGTACTGTAGTAATGGTAGTATAATCCAAACACTAGTATACTATACAGTAGGTGCATCAGCTAACTACAACTGTAACATCAAAATGGTAAGAGGCTGTGCCATGCTACTCAGAAATTACCCAGAGCTCCTTTTCTGTGCAACACCACTGGGGAAATATATAAACATAGATGTTGATATGGCTAGCAGGCATTTGCTCATGTGACTCAAATTGCTCCGGGGGGGGGGATAGTCTGATTTTGTATTAGTTATTTCATCCAGGCAATTGCCCACTTGGTCCAAGTGTCTTCAGAAACCTAAAATGGACTTGTATGAAATTTTCTTCTGCAAATGACATTAGCACCGGTCTCAAGTAGCAGTCACACAAGGAGAAAGTTGCAATGTCAGAAAGCCATAATATACATTTCAATGAAATTCTAGTATTTCTGTGCAATTACTTGTTTACAAAGGCGACTGAAGTACAGTGGTGCCTCGACTTACCAATTTAATCTGTTCCGAAGGCACCTTCATAAGTCGAAAAAGCCATTGGAAACGATTTCCCATAGGAAAGCATTGAAAATGGAAAAATTCGTAAGTCGAAGCAACCCTATCTAAAAATTTGTAAGTCGAAAAATCCCTATCTAAAACTGCCGTGGTTTTTTCCGGATGTCGAGACATTCATAAGCGTGCGGCCATTACCCCCATTCGTAAGTCGAAAAATTGGGTTGTCGAGTTGTTCGTAAGTTGAGGTACCACTGTACTGTAAAAGCTTCACGTATTACATATAATAAGGGAAACTGAGTAAGACAAGTAAAGATAAGACACCACTGGCAGATGGGGTAGGGAAGAATTTCTGTATTTGGTAATACTTTGTTTATGTTATTACTTCCGATGCCTATCCTACTCATGCCATCCTGTTTCACTTGTCTGAGCCCTGGCAATTAGCATTTTGACACTTTAAAGTTATATCTAAGCTTTCCCCAGTGCTCAAATAGCATAGCATTACTTAACCAAGTTTATGGAATGGAAATGCAATTATTTCTAGAGTACCCTGCCCATGGAAGAAGGGGTAGGTCAACAGCAGGTAAGTTTAAAGATTCTTATATTGAAGGCTATCATTCTATGCGTTCTTACCTGGAACCATGGCATTCTGACAGATGTGCATAGGACGGCGATGTAAATCTTGCTCCAAGATTCTGTGTCCTACACTGACTATATAAGGTGCATAAGAAAACTTCCAAGTGTGAATAAATTTTGACTGACTTAAGAATTTCACCAGATTTTTTTATTCAAAAACTTGCAGCAGTTTGCCTAATACTCATGAAATAGTAGGTTTATAACCAAATGTTTTGCTAATAATTCAGTTTAATTATTTCTAAATTAAGTTACCACAGCACAAAAAGTAGAATGCTGCAGTTACATAAATTCTTTTGCTTTACCCAGCTTATAGTGGCTGTTATAAATCCAGCTAGTGTACAGCATTTTTTCATAATCTTTTAATATGTATTATCCAGATTGACACTGTGACAGCTCTACTGTGTGGGTTAACATGATACTTGGTACAGATTTCTCATATTTGGTCTTCAGATAAACAGTTTTCAAAAACTGACTAAATATAAGCCATTCCAAGCCATTTCAGTCCATCATGAAAATACAGATTCTTCTCAAAATGAAAAAATATATATAAATAATGGTATTGCCAAAAAAGGGCAAATCAAAGGTTCAAGCCGGTCTTTACCTTTAACTCACCTTAATATGAAGGGACAAGACAGCATGTGAATGAAAGACAAAAAACAGTCTTAGCTTTTAGTTCAGTTCTGAAATGTAAGGTGGATTCTACAATCACAACTCTGAGAAGTATCCTTTAAAATGTTCAACTGCAGAACACACACTTTAAAAAAACCACATTTATTATAGTATGGTAGCCACTGTTAGAAAACCTCAACAGCTACTCTTAATTCAGACCCCAGAAGGTCTGTGCAGGACATCAAAAGTTAAAGATAAACTCATCAGATTAATTTCTACTGGTGGGCGCTTATGCTGAAAAATATTGGATATACCTCTGACAAGTTATTATTTTTCTTTTTAAAAGGACTTGTGATAAAGAATTTTCTCTTTTCTAAATGAAGAACAGTCTGCCATTTTAAACATACACAATATTAAGCGAGACTCTTGTTTTACTTTAGACTGGAAAAATAAGCCAGGGACAATCAAAGTCAACACAAAGTAACAAACAGCAAAAGGTAGCAAGAAAGAGAAACAGATAAGTGCAGCTCTGGTCAAATTATCATAGCAGTTCTTTAACGTCAGTTAACGGCTCATTTACACTGTATTTCTAATCAGTAACATGCAAGCCCAAAGAAGCATTTGATCACTACACAAGGTAATAAAATCTGATTAAATTTTATCAGGCAACTGCTAAAATATGAAAATTTGCAGATGTAACAAAGTAGCTTTATCTGAACTTTAACAGGACAAAATTAAATCATTCCATTGGTTAAAAAACCCTACATTCAGTTTTACCAAACAAAATTTCACATGAAAAGTACTGTGTGATTCCAAAGTTTCTGGAGTAGAAATGGAGTGATTTGAAATGTCAAAGACCCCATTATTTTGAAAATAAAATGAAAGTACACATCAAAAATTTCTAATTCCACATGTGAACAACAAAATACTGCTTATCTACCAACAACTGCATTGGGTAGGTCATTATGAAAGGCTAGCTGCCAAGATGTAGGAAATGGCTCCTTGCCTCTGTTCCCTTTGAGGAATATACAATCGTTTGAAATCCAGTCACATGAAGTACTTATCATGCTGTGATATACTGAGATATTCAATCCTTAAAGTAATCAATCCAATAGAGCTTTTTAAAGTTGCAGACTTCCAACTTTTGTATCTCTCCTTATCTATAAAGAGTCACTTCAGAACGGCAAGGAGGAGTGGGGGGAAAGGGGTCACAGCCTCTGGAACAAGATGTTGGACAGTTTGGTTTCGATTTTTAAATTAAGGAGTTCTAAGGCCACCTGTGTTTTTTTTCCTCAGTGCTGAAAGTTGAAGTCACAGGGCCCCTTTCCCCACCATGTGAGAACATGTTCAATATTTTAGGTGTTTCAATGTCTCCTTTTGGCACCACGGAGCATCATTCTAAAAAGAAATATTCCTCTTAAGTTCCTAGTTCTGGCTGCCTTGTTCACTCACTGCCACAGGTGGAGTTTCAACATTCACAGCTATGACTATGCTCTCTCCATCCTCCGTTTTGATACGTTTCAACTCTTGCTGATCAGACTGGTCTCCATTCTGACGTTTTGTTGGAAGAGAAGCTGATGCAGATGCATGGGTTGCTAACATGTGTAGGGGACTTGCAGCAGCTGTAAAAAAATAAATCAATGGAGAGATGTTAAACACAGGGAAGGCAAGAGGAAGCCCAATTCCACGAATGGCTTTTGTATTACATGAAAGCTTAATGCGGCACACATTTGAGAATGACCCTAAGATGTTCTTGCATGGGTGAAAATATCTGCAGCAGCTGACCTTATGGCTAAAGAGGAAGAAAAACATTATTGTGATAAAGGGAACTTACTGTCAGAAAGTGTGAATAGAATAGCAGTCTATATTCTACCGGGAGCAGATGGTCCCAAAGGATTGTGAAACGACCAAGAATAAAGCATGAGTAAATACCGGTAACTGTAATACATTGTAAAGAACTGCATTGTCAAGGTTCAGGGCAGCGTGTGGGGGGAGAGAAATGAATAAAACAACACCAAGATAATTGGGTATCTAAAGCTTAATTAAACCATGAACCAAACCAAAGCTGGGATCAAAAGAGTTACTTTAGGCATACCCAAAGCCTTGAGCATAACTAGTGGTGATTCCCCCTCCCACAACAGATTTCCCTAACTTTCAACATAAACATCCTTTTGATTTTAAAAGCAGACTGCTATCTGGGATGGAGAGCTATTCCTCCAGAAATACAAATGCACAGCACAGTTATACAGTTCTTTGTATCATAGATCAGTTCCTAACTTAACGTGAAAGGGAAAAGATGTAGACTAAAAAAACAAAAACAAAACCCTCTTAATTTTCAAGGTAGTAGTTACCTCAAAATAAGCTAAAGAATTAAGCACAAATCTGTAGCCATTTTGAGAATCAAGAATCCACAGATTCTGGGTATCACTGTGACAAAAGAAAATTTGTGACGCTAAAGACATCACCCCAAATGCTTACCAGTGTTGGCCTGACCTTGAATTGCTGTGGTGATGGGTACTATATGTGTTCCATTCTGAGTTACAGTTTTTATTGGTAGCTGGTGTTGACCTAGAGGTGTCTGTTGCACTAGAGTAACCGTCTGTAAAGGCGCCGTCTGAGATGTCTGAATGATCCGACTAGCAGCTCCTATGGTTGTATGGCTAACGGCAGGTATAGGCTCCACTTTAACTGGGGGTGGGAATAAAAATATGTTAGAACAAAAGTTTGAAAGCACTGAATAATTCATGGTTAAAGCATCAAAATTAGCACTTCTTAAGAGAAATCAGTATTATGTAGTTGTTTTCTCTACTTGCAACAAATACAACAATTTTAGGACTGTATTACTTCCAAGGGGAACCGGAACCAAATTCTCACCTTTCGTTTCATTGTGGTCTCCATTCTCTTGAGGTTCTCCCTTAGGTTGGGCCACCATTGCTGCCTGTGTGACCACGGCTTGTCCAGCTACAGTGAAAGTATTTGCTGGTGCTAATCCAGTCACATTTGTGACAGACACAGCTGGGATCTGATGAACAACATGAACTGTCTGTACTACAGGCTGCTGGGATGTTGATGTTGTCACAGGAGTTGCAACAGTGTATGTGACAGGTTTCATAGTTTGTGGTAGCTGCCTCTGTACAGTAATTAAAACCGGCTGGCTAGATAAGGGTGATCCTATTAAAAAAAAGGCGAGGGAGAAAAATTAGTTAAATCATCCGCTTTCCAAAAGTCTATGAACATATTGTTTACTTGCATTTTTAAAAAGCCTACTCCTTCCTTCAACAGTTTCTTCAGCTATCCTAAGAGTAAATCCAGTTAGTTCAGTATTACTATGACACTGTTTTCAGCAGTAAAAGTAAAAAAAGTAAAAAAAATAATTGTTGTGCCACAAGGAGTGGGTTGCAACTACTGGCAACACCAATAGTTAACATAACTACATTTCAAAATAAAAACAAAAAAAAATGGAAGTGTTGTATATCCGTAGTTCAGTGGCTGAGCGCATTTTGCAGGAGGTCACCAATGTAACCTCTGCTCCTTTGAAACAAACTAATGGGTTTGCTTTCCCCTTTGGAGACCTAACACAGCGTTTGGGATATCCAGAAGTTGTTGGACTCCTGACTTCCATCAACCCCACCCAGCACCATCAATTGTCATAATTTCAGCATGACCATTCCATTTCAACCCCAACTCATAAATTTGAAAAAGGTGGTTCTATTAGCCCTTCACAAAGCATAGAGTACTTCTATTTTTAATTTTCATTCATAATTTCTTTCTGCAAACAAACTTGGCTTTTGAAGTGAAGCCTACATTATACTTTCCATTAGTTTGGTACAGTTTTAATATGCATAGTAAATACATGAACACTATATGAATATTTCACCTGGGGCACTCTGTGCAAATCGTGCTTCTTGTATTACTGCTAATTTTGGCTGGATAGTACTCGGCTCAGGTTCCATTGGGACAGGTGACCCTTCCCTTGACAGGCTCTCTGGGGTCTGCACACCACTCGAGTGAGCAGATAACACTCCAGAGTGATTAGGGGAAGCTGGGGCACTTCTGCAAATGAAGAACAAAAGCAGCCACTTTCAGATTGAGAATTGACAGCTACGATGAGTAGTCAGCCTCAAAAACCATTTAATGCATATACTTTCCACAAGGAGGAGCTCTTTGACTGAGAAGTACTACAAATTCCTGACTTCACAGTCTTTTGCAGAGGTAATTCAAAAGCAGACTATGGTTGCTATAGTAGCACAGAACAAGGAGTAGGATGTGGGGGCATTGAAACAAATGTCAATAAAAATGAATGAGTTATTCAGCATGCCTCGATTTAGAGGTTCAATGTGCTGAAGCTCCTGTGTGGGCACCAAAGCAGACACTGGCAGGCCCATGGGCACCCTAGACAATCAAAGGTATGGAATTCCCTAACTCAAATACCTTGATCTTTGTTACTCTGTCATATATGTTCTTGGATTTCCCAACTTCTCTAACGGACAGGATCTGCTTTAAATATTTTTAGATACATCATTTTTGAGACAATATCTAAAGAATTTAGATTTCTGTGATTTCTATCTTGGTTTAAGCAGCACCGGAGTATTCTCCTTATTAGGAAATTACTAACTGTTCATGTTCTATTCGGAAATGCAGGCCTAGCCACTATGATTTTAAGCTAAATGATGGAACACTTGAAGCTCTTAAGGAAAACTTTCAAAATCTGTGCTTAAGTTTCTGCCCCCTGCACCACCAATACAATCCCTGTAGAACAGGGGAAGACTTTCTTGGGGGTGAAAGAAGTCCCATTGCAGAAGCAGAATTCATTGCACAATTGGGGGAGCATGGCTGGGTGTCACCCATTTAAAATATTATATAATGTATTATACACACCCAGATTTAAGCAGAGTGGGTTAGGTCCAAAAAGTAAATGGATACTTCTCCAGAAGCTCAAGCCATGGGGCAAGCCAATGGTAAAAAAAATAAAAATGCAATCAAAAGCTATATAGAGCTGCTTGCTTGCTTGCTAGCTAGCTACTACCGAAGATTGAACAGGTTGAAGAGAAAGAAGACTGTGCCCTTGCTGGGCATTATCCCTGAGCAGCAACTGTGGAGCAAGAGGGCAGCTTGGCAGGTGTTATGTTAATAATGCGAACTGACAACATTCAATGTGCGAAAGTTGATTCTTGTGACACTACATTACCTGCACTGTGTGAATCTAGCCCTCCACAGCTATTGTTTTGAGGTAATGAGAAATGCAATGCATTCGAAAGGCCTACAACTGAGAAGGAACAATATTCCTAGCCAGCCTAAACTTTGGAGGGGGGAATTTCAAGCCCCTGAAATGGCAACAGATCCTTATTATGAAGCAAAACCCACCAAGTCTCATCAAGAAGAAATTTTAATGGCTCCTTAGTGCAGTCAATCACAACCAACACACTTTCTCTATTAAGGAAAAGTCCTTTATAATTGTTATACATCTAGTTGTAACAACATTGCAATCACTTAGGACTGCGGTTACCCTATGCCCAGCAGAACGCGTCACACTTAAGGTGAAGCCTCTGAAAATGTATTTTTAAATCCCCAACTTTGATTCCTTACCTAGAAGAGAGAGGTCCCAGTGGGGTTCTAAAGCAAGGTACTCCTCTCGGCCGCCTTTTCCTAAAAGCCTGCTCTATTAATTTGCTTTCAGAGGCAGGGTCTATCCTCCAGAAGGAGCCTTTGCCTGGTTCTTCCTGGGAACGTGGTACTTTGATGAAATAACGATTCAGAGAGAGATTGTGACGAATTGAATTCTATGGAATATAAAAAAGTATACAGAAATCATCCATCTCTTCAGTATCAAGCAGGAATATGGCCTAATGCAAAGGTTTCCGCTCCTTGTGAAACCAGTCTCAGGTCATCACATACTCATTTGACAGCAGTCACCCTTTCATCATAACCAACTTTTTGAGCAGTGGAACTATCACATATTGATTAGGTTTTCAGGTCTTGCAGTTTCTCCCTCTTTAACACATGGTTTTGCCTTTTCTTGGTGCTATTTTTACCTTCTGTCGCCTGAAATACTTCAAATTTTGCTTAGTACAGCAGTTTTAAGTTTTACATGCAGAAATGTCATTTGACATTCTGGTGGCCTTCTCTGACCTTGACCTTTCAAGCTTGACACTTTGCACATTACACTCCTAGGATGTACTGAACAATGCCGTCTAGTTTCTTAATAACCAAAACATGAATTTTCCTTTTAAAAAAACTTGGAAATATTCAGGGAACATATGCTGGCATCAATGTGAACAAATACATGAGGATGGCCAATGATTTTGGTAATAAAGAATTCTCCGCAAACTTCACTGTTTCTCTCCCATTCCATATCCTCTTTTTTCCTCCTCCTTAAAAATTCCTGCCTCTTTTCCTCTCCCATCCCCTGTATCTCTCCAATCTATACTGGAATATCCCAAGTTCTGCAACTTTCCAATAGCTGCCAGCAGACTACATTATAAAAACTAAAGCACATGTTCAAATTGGTTTTATTAGATGAAGAGCATAATTAATCCACTTTGGGGGTTTCTAGAAATAGCATTTGGAGAAGTTGGCACAGAATTTGTGACTCCTACTGAACCCGCTTTGAGGTGTTTTTTTTACAATAAAGCGCTGTTTAAATTTTATGAAATAAATGAGTAAATAACATTCCTCTACCAGACATTCAGGGATTTCTCATTTCTCAATTACACTTTTTAAAAATCCTCATCTCCCCCCAAATACTTCCACTAATAACCTTTCTATGTGGAAAAGGGTCATTGGAAAAGGGTTAGTTTTACTGAAAGAACCGGTGTACCATTTTAGGTTACTGAAACAGCTAATCATTTTCAAAGCTCTAAAAACCTATTTCACAAAGTTAAACATATAACCAGGGTGGGAGGGGGGGGGCTGTGAAGTTCATGGCTGAAGTAGTAATTAAACTAAGTCTTTTTCTGTTTATTTTACTTAAAACAATACTAGTTACGTTTACCTGCCAGCCCTTGTCTGCTGTCCTGTAGTAAGGATAGTTTTTAGTTATGTGCGTATAAATTCCATTTAGTGTAAGTTGCTTATCAGGTGCCATCGTAATTGCTTGTACTATTAGTTGTGCATAGGAATATGGTGGCTTTGAGTCATCCTATAAAAGAAGATGAAAATGAATACAGTAAAAAGTTTTCTACAGCAGTTTATCCATTCAGTAACGTAAGAAATACATCAATTGTGTATTACAATAAAGCTTGAAAATATCAGACAATTGGGAGATATTATATTATGTGTTTGAGAGTTGGGACGGATGTTGATCACAAGTGGAACTTGAGTCAACAGTGTGATACAAAAAAGGCTAATATGAATATATGCCGCATTAATAGTTTCCATAGTTTCCAAGTCATGGAAAGTAATAATTCCATATTATTCTGCACTATTATTATTCAACCTCAAGTGGAACAACATATCCATATTAATCACAAAACTGGAAGATACCTTGGAAATCAGCACTCCACTCAACATAGGATAAAACTACATTATAGCATAGCTGACAGCTGACCATCAAGTCTCTGCTTAAAAACCTCCTGTAAATAAAAGCCCTCTTCAGACAGTTCTATTCCATGATCAGATAGCACTCGCCAGTAGAAGGTTTCTACAATGTTTAGTTGCAATCTACTTCCCTGCAGTTTCCATTGATTGTTTGCAGTAGTGCCCTCTAGAGCAACAGAGAACAGGTCTGCTCCATCTTCTGCATGAGAGTCCTTCAAATATTGAAAACTGCTATCTTCTCTTTTCTTGGCTAAACATATCCAGCTCTTTCAAGCATTCATCATAGGATGGTTTCCAGACATCAAAATTCAATTAGTGTGCCAAACTTGTCAATACAGCATCCACAACTTTAAACCACATTACTGTGGTGTACAGAGATGTTTTTAAAACAAACAAAATATGAATGAATGATCCAGTACAGAAGTGCTCAGAACACTGACTTCCCATGATATATAGACATATTGGAATGTGTTCAGAAGAAGGCAACAAATACAGCTGCTGCTTTGGAAAACAAGTTCTATTATTATAAAGAAAGGTTGAAAGAACTTGGCATGTTTAGACTGGAAAAGAGGACTGAGGGGTAACAAGATAGCACTTATTCAAATACCTGAATGGCTGTCACACAGAAGAGGACAAAGACTTGCTCTCTATTTCTCCAAGTGGGCAGATCTAGGAGGGGTAGTGGGCTTTTCTTCACTTAAGGTCTCCAAGCAAAAGTTAGACAGCCATCAGTTGGGGATGCTCTAGCTCTGGATTTCTTGAATCAAGCAGAGAGTTGGACTACATGGCTACAAGGACTCCTGTGACTGTGGTTGCATATTTGATGCCTTTTCTTTTTGAAACTAACTTTTATAGGCTTTAGCATTTTCAATTTTCCAACACACAGAATGAATATAATTTCAAAGATATTTTAGAAAATCACTTAACAAAAAAGAAAATTGTGAAAGGATAAGTAGTAAATAAATAGAAATGCTCTAACACATTTCATTACATATAATGTTTGTTCATTACATATAAGTGATCTATTATATATGAATTTATTGGGACAGATTAAACTAAGTTGCTGGGGGGGGAATAAGGTCCACTTGTACAACAGGACTTTGCACCCCCTTTTCCACCCGCCACATCCTCTAACTCTCCTTTGCAGGGTTGGAGGCACCCCCAGAGGAGGAGGCAAGCAGGGGATGCATTGGGAGAGGGGAGAATGTCCTGTTGCGCAAGTGCACCTTGATCACTGCATGGACTTAAGTGCTATGCTGACTTCTACCCATCAAAAGTATTTACAGTAGTACCTCGGGTTACGAACGCGATCCGTTCCGGGTTGCAGTTCGTAACCCGAAAAGGTCGCAAAGTGCGCCGCTTCTGCGCATGCGCGGGACGCGCGCACACCGAAAACACTTCCGGGGTTGCGGAGTTCGTAACCCGAACTGTTCGCAACCCGAGCAGTTTGTAAACCGAGGTACGACTGTATATCGCTTTTCTGTTTAAATCACAGAAAGCAGTTCACAACATAAACTGACATTTTAAAAAAATCAATTCAGTAAAACAATTTCATAACTTTTGGGTGGGGCTGTGTTCTGTTGCTGATATAATAATTTATTATTATTATTATTATTATTATTATTATTATTATTTGTGCCCCATGCATCTGGCTGGGTTGCCCCAGCCACCCAGTCAGAGTTGCCAGGTGGTAGAGAAGAAAATCTTCTAGCTTTATGATACTTTCTTAGCATTCTGTAGCATCCAAACTAAATATAGCACAGATAAACAGGATCTATGTTGTTTTCTATTTCAAACTGCTAAACCACATATAGTTATTATTGCTACTTTTGCTTTTTCCAACAAATACATTTCCATTAGTGTAACACAGAACTCAAGAATCAATGTTACAATATTGATTGCAATCAAACTTACCTTTGGGCTATCTCCACCAGATGCTTCTTTGTCATTTTCTGACTGTGAATTGTCAGCCACTAGATGTAGGTCAGATGGTATTACACGGCCCATTTTGTACCCTGAAGAACCTGCACCACGAGGGCTAGATGGGCAGGAATTTGCAGCACTGTAGAATAGGAAGATTATATCCATTACAGAGTATATCCACCCACAAATTAAAAATATCAAACACCCCTGGTTACAAAATAAATCATGCAAATAAGAGCCTGCAATCATTTCCACAATAACCCTTATAAGTCTCTCAGCATTGTGAACTTTAGTAGTTATGGGGGAAGGGATCACTGGGATCTATTTCATAAAGATAACATTAACAGCTATTTTATGAATGTGATGTTTCTCTAATGGAATTGAACTTACATGTAAACATTTTTAGAAAACTGTTTTTCAGAATCTAGTGCTTTACTTGTGTAGTATACAACAGTATATATGAAAAGGGATGGACAAGCCTTAAACAAGGATGTGGCAGGCACAGTTATACAGTGTTCAATCTCAAAATGTAGAATTACACCAGTAGGACCACTACAGCTGCAGAAGAAACTGCTCAGTTGGAACACATGGCGTACAAAATTCAATGTGGTGAGACAAAAAGCCTCAACAAAGCATGGGTGAAAAAAATCACATTGTCAAATCCAGTTTCTCTTATAGACATAGTGCTTTGAAAAAAGATATGGAGGCTAAATTTGCCTCCATGTACTCCATGTAAACAGTGGTTACAGCACAAATCTGAATGCTCTTTTTGAGGGGAGAAAGGGGGGGGGTCACTCACCAATGAAGGCAGTAGTGAGTGACATATGGGAAGAAGCAGGCTTTCCTTTCCTGTTACTATTAGATTAGGAAAATGTTAACATCTTGGCAGAAGTCTCACATGCTCTCAAATATAGAGAAAACAATCCCTCTTAAGGTCAAGAAATGTTTGCTTCTACCTAGTTTTTCAAAAAGTGTGGTGCTGCCCTCTAGCAAGTGTGAAGCCTTTGTCTCAACTTGGAAGCTACGAGGTCTTCAAGCAACATCTTCCAACAGCACATGGGAGGCTTGACAGGTTGAGGGAGGGAGGAAATTATTGTTTTAGCGGCAAAGTGGTCCAAATGCTGGTTTTTAAAGCCACAACTGCATCCTCCTGCATGGCTGCAAGACTGTAAAAGAGACAGAAGAGTCTCCAGGCTGCAATCTGGCAATCTTACTAGATGCCAGAATTGCTTGTTAATATGAAAGTGGTTGCATGTACAGTCATACCTCGGTTTAAGTACGCTTCAGTTTGAGTACTTTCAGTTTAAGTACTCTGCGGATCCGCCTGGAACGGATTAATCCACTTTCCATTACTTTCAATGGGCAAGTTCGCTTCAGGTTAAGTACGATTCAGGTTAACTATGGACTTCCAGAACTAATTACACTCATACTTCGGGTTAAGTACGCTTCAGGTTAAGTACAGACTTCCGGAACCAATTGTGTACTTAAACCGAGGTACCACTGTAGGTGCCAACTGTCACATATTAGTTTGGAATAAATATCTGTACATGTAGGCAAATCTCTCACATGTGTCCACCAACTACAGTCAGATCAAATGAGGAACTACATTCAGGATGGTAACCTTAGGAATGCAAATAATTGTTTTAGGTGCATTTCCCTATCTTCAATAGATTAGATTTGAGATAGCCGAGGACACCTCAGTAATGCACACCAGTTACAAAAGAAATGCTACAATGATCTAAATCCTCTTCAGGATATAATGGGCTATACAGTAGTACCTCGGGTTACGAACATGATCCGTTCCGGATCGCGGTTCATAACCCGAAAACGTCGCAAATCGAGCGCCATTTCTGCGCATGCGCAAAGCGCCCCCCCCCGCTTCTGCGCATGCGGCGCGCCGAAAACACTTCCGGGGTTGCGGAGTTCGTAACCCAAACTGTTCACAACCCGAACGGGTCGTAAACCGAGGTACGACTGTAATGAGAAGGGCAATAAACCAATTCAAAAGATTTCAAAAAAGGATGATATAAGGGAACATATACAGTGGAACCTCGGTTTATGAACACCTCAGTTTATGAATTTTCGGTTTATGAACGCCGCGGACCCATATGGAACGGATTAATTCACTTTCCATTACTTTTAATGGGAAAGTTCGCTTCAGTTTATGAACGCTTCAGTTTATGAACAGACTTCCGGAACCAATTACACCCATGTTTCAGTTTATGAACGCTTCAGTTTAAGTACTCCGCGGACCCGTCTGGAACGGATTAATCCACTTTCCATTACTTTCAATGGGAAAGTTCGCTTCTGTTTATGAACGGTTACTCCGCGGACCGTCTGGAACGGATTAATCCACTTTCCATTACTTTCAATGGGAAAGTTCGCTTCAGTTTATGAACGCTTCAGTTTATGAACAGACTTCCGGAACCAATTGTGTTCATAAACCGAGGTACCACTGTAATTTGTTTATTCTTCACAATGAACAATACCAAAAACTTTGTTAGATTGGATAAAACAACACAGACTAAAGATCAACCTGTGGAGAAAAGGGAACCAACTGACTCCAGAGCTACTGTTGTTAAGAAGTCTGTTTTGCTGCATGCCCACAATAGTACTGGCTTATGGGCCTATTCCAGCATTTCAAACTGAATAGCTATCAACTTTATTTGTAGAAGTTTTCAGAATGAACTTATTTTTTAAAAGCATTCAAAATGTTGACTATGTGGCTTCTAAAATGTACAACTGATAAACAAATCAGCTTTAGAAAAGCACCTGCATGACAAAGACATACCCACCCCTGAACAGGATCACTATCCAGACAACAGTCAACTATTGCCAAACCAGCTGTTAGCTGGAGAATAAGCCCACATAATGGCTCCATCTTCCATTTAATTTTCAGCAAACACTATGGTGAGATCCAAACACACTATCTACATGTGTGAGTGGAAAGAGCTTCCTCTCATGTGCAGGGGGAAAGGCAGTATCTCCGTTGACAACAGTCCCTGGTGAGTTTCTGCTCCAAAGGCTCTTCAGTCTTTGGATGGGGGTTTTTTGGGTGGAGGCTGACAATAGGAGTAGAAATCTGAAAAGTTCCTGTTTGCAAAAGGAGCAGGGATTCATATATATTTTGACCCTTCTCTACAGATTCTCAATAGGGCCTCCACCCAATTAAAAGGAAATTAACAGCATGTAATTTTAAATTGATTCAATTTGTTTATGGCAACAAATAGTTTTGAAGAGAATAAAATGCCATCTGATGATGCATTTTATTAATTCTTTTTGTGTTAAACAAAGAAAAGGAATGCTTTTTCTAAGATGGTGCCTGCCATGTGTAGGTGGGTTTTTAAAAGTATTTATATATAATTATTATTTTTACATGTGCTGCCCATTTCATAAGGGCACATTTTAGTCAGCCAATTCAAACTTACCTTAGCCAATTTAGCTTAGTTTTTAATATAGATCTTATCTGGTAATATAGTTGGAGTCAATAATTTATGCAGCTCCAATCAGTACTGTGAAGATGCTGTAAGGAGGAATCTTAAAAGCTTGATTTACCTTTGATCTCTCACAATTAATGCATTTTGAGTCTTTAAACACGGAAGTTTGGTATCACTGTTGGGGGAAAAGTTCCATGGAAAATATTGGCATCTCTGGGTCTTCCTTTTACCTTGTTCATATAAATGTGCAGGGGAACACACAGAAGTTCTAGTCAGTTCTCCCTTGAGAAAGATTATATGGTCACAATTGCTTCTCTTGAGATATGTTGTTTATGTTTTGTTCTGATAGGAAAGAATTTGCATGGACGAATGTTTGTTTCGATACCAAGAATCAACCAATGTGATTTTATATTTATGTGCCTCAGAAGCTGCTGGACATGCTTTATTTTCACAAAGCAACGGCAATAAAATGTGTAATGTATTATAATTTCCCAAAAATAACACATGCACAAAAAGGTAATTTAAAATAAAACTCCAAGGTGCCTGTAAACAATCACACTGTGTGATTCTCATTTTAGCTACAGAACCTCACTGCCACTCCAGCTCCCCATGACCTTCAGGAGCAGGTTTTTTTTGGGGGGGCAGTGATGAGAGATTTCAGTAAGAAGGGGAGTTGGGAACACTCACAAAAGTCACAGCATGTGCACAGAATGCTGCATGAACAATCCTTTAGATTCCAGCATTTATAATGTAGTGCCTTTCCTAAATTGTTTTCAAAGTAGCCATGACTATTATTTTTAATGCTGAAAAGCTGAAAAGCCTTGTAATGTTTTCAAAGTTATTTTGAATACTATTCTTAATGCTATAAAGTTGAAAAGTCCTCCCTCTTCTCCCTACAATCTGTTCTGGAGGGTTGGGGAGAAACCCAGAAAAGGTGTGTGGGGTGCACAGGAGCACATGGGGAAAGGAAATGGAGGGGAAATTCTACTGCGTGAACAGGGATGATTCTTTAAGCTCAATGACTTCATTGGATACAGCCCACATACTATAGGCAACACAAAGACAACTGTAATAGATCTACAGAAGCATTTTCATTCATTACTTGTTATGTAGACACTGCAGTGTGAGTTAAAATCAACCACACACATTTTTCACTGAACATATTACTACAAACAAATCATGATTCCAAAGTCTCAGCTCAATTCACAGTTTTGCCACCTTTGTTGGTGGAAAACCAACTTAAATGCACTCTGCACATTCTAGCTGCTTAAACTATTTTGCAAATGACATCCAAATTGCCTTTGCATCCTTGGTAAAAATGATTTTATTAAATTGCAATTAGAGATGCCTGCATACCCAACTTTTCTCCCCAAAAGAGATAAATTCTTTGCAAGTTTTCTAAGTGAACACTCACAAAGAATCAAGACCATACAGTGGTACCTCTGGTTACGAACGCCTCAGGTTACATTTTTTGGGGTTACGAACGTTTTTAACCTGGAAGTGAGTGTTCCAAGCTCTCGGAGGCCTCGCCACTGCCCGGAGCCAAGCCCAAATACCCGCGGGGCCTGCGGAGGCTCCACGACTGGGTTCCAGCAGCAGGAGCACTCGGAGGCCTCCGTGAATGCCGGGAGCCAGGCCCTGACATCCATGGGGCTCCGGAGGCTCCGCGATCAGCCTCCAACCGTGAGAGCTTTCCGAGGCCTTCACAACTGCCCGGAGCCAGGCCCTGACATCCTCAGGATGCCCAGCAGGTCGCATTTCAGCCCCAAAGTTAGGTAAGGAACACTTACCTAACGAAGACCGAGAGCAGTGAAGCTGTTAAGAAAACAAAGATGAGCCTGGGCCGAAAAGCCCTTTACCAACCCTCCAACCCTTGCCCCACCCCCAGCTGTAGCAAGATGGGTGGCACCTAGCTAGGTAAGCCCACTGACCCTGGGGGGGGGGAGTTGAAGATTTTGGGATTCTGCAAGGGATTTGGGGATTTGTTTATGTGAGTCGGCCCTATGCCTGTGCCTTTGTCTCTGCTTTGCTCCTTTGTTTGGGGGACTTCTGGGGGGTTCTGCCTTCTGTCATTGTTTTGGGGATCGTGTGGAGCCCAGTTCAGCTACTGGTTGATTGTGTGACTGCAGAAATGGATAAAAGCACCCCATCCAAATAATGACTATCATCAGTGCATGTAATAAAAAAAAATGTTAATTTTTTTCATCTACAATACTGTCTTATTTATTTTATAGTACAGTACATTGATTATTGCCCTCATTTTATGGATCAATGGTCTCGTTAGGCAGTAAAATTCATGTTAAATTGCTGTTTTAGGGGGTGTTTTTCATCGCCTGGAATGGATCAATCCACTTTTCCATTACTTTCAATGGGAAAGTGCACTTCAGGTTAAGAATGCTTCAGGTTAAGAACGGAGATAAGAGATTAAGATAGTCAACACAACAGAAACACCTGTTTGTGAGGTATTGGCTGAACATTGTATAAACACAAACACCTTTGGCCTCTCCGCCCCCATCTTTGCATTTGTGCTGTTAAAATATGTCATCTCAGCAATTTTTCAGATCTTAGCCAACCATTCCCTACTAGAGAGAGCACTGATTGAAGGCAAAAAAAATAGCTGCTATAAGAAATATCAGCTGAATTTCCCCACATTTTAATTAACTGAATTATCAGTAAAACTCAACAAAATATTTATAAGCTTCAAACAAAATAAATAAATAAAGATGGCTTATTAGAGAGATGGTCCATGTTGTTAGGTTACCACATAGCCAACATTTATCATGGTTCTTAAACTCAATCTAATGTTCCCAGGAATCCCAGCAGGTATGAATCATTGGTTCACAAAATGTTCCAAGTCTGACAATTTCTAAACACTCACATATTGAAAGCCAAACTAGACACAACAGCAGCAGACCTCTCCTTTTAAATGCAGATTTGCCCCAATCATGTAGGTTAGGAGCAAGGGGCATGTGAGTGGGAACTATAGAACCTTCCTTCCACATCCACCATTAAAACTCCCTGCTCTCAACCATTCCAATTGTTCTCTCAGCCAGGCTCCAGTAGCAGAAGCAAGCCTGGCTGGGAGAAAAAGCACTGGGGGGGTAGTAGCTGCAGGAAGTTAAGTGATCATGGAAGGTATTCAGCACCACTCACCAACATGCCTCTCTTCCTCTTAAAATTGAAGCATCTGTCAGGACCCACACTCTTGTTAGCATCTTCCTAATCCATCAAACTAGCAGCACCAAAAATAAAGGTGCTGGAGACTGACCCAGGCCACAGTGCTTTAGATCTGGCACCCTTGAAGCAGAAATACTTGGCTTGGATCCTCCAGAGCCTGTAACTCGAAAGCCTGAACCCACCCAAGGAAGTAACTCCCTTTATGACAGGAACCCAAATCACCATGTTGGCCCATCACCACAGGCAGTTAGCCCAGAGAAAAGTGTTATGAGTGGAGAAGGAAGAATGCTGGGCTTCAAGTTAAGATTCCTGCCGCTTTAAGGTCTTCTACACCTTAAGGAAGGGACAGTGCTTTGGAAGCTGATCTGGAGACATAAAAGCTTTTGTGATTAGTTTGTTCACTTGGAGCTTTCCATGGTGCTGTCTTGCCCCATGGGCGTACTATCAAGGTAAGCAAAGGGCATCCTCTCTCACCTACTTTATATAAAATTGGGGCAAACCCACAATGAAAAACATGTGTCTGTAACCATCACCTCTAGTTTGGCCTTGAGTAATCCATAGTACTGTAAATTCAAGTAAGACCAGTACAATTAGGAGGCTGAAGAGAACGTGCAAGTCTACAGTTTATTCCCAGGTTGAGCTGAGCTCCAAGTTTTATTGCACAAATGAAAACTTCAAGTGATGTATTACTTCGTATTAAATTCTGTGGTCCTATATTAATTGTGCATGCAGTATCACAATGTCTAAATACCTGATGGTTCCTGTGGGAGAAGGGAGAGGGCTGATCAGGTGAGCCATGTTGTCTGGAATGTTTATTGTTAGGGGAGAGATCTGGGGTTGCACAGGTTTCACTGGGGACTGCGGGGACTCCTGTTTTTCTCTTTTTTCATTGGATAAAGCTGTAAATGTTATCTTGATGTTTGTGCTGGGAAACCTGAATGTACATCTGCAAAATAAAAATAAAATGCACATATTAACTGGAAGATTATAAACTTTTATTTGCATAATTTCATCAGTATTACTTTACCCTAATAAAATGTTAATTGTAAAGTGTTATTTCAGGTTACAAAATGAGCAATTACTATTTGCCGTTTTAAAAAAGGCATAACACAGAGAACTGAACACACATATAAAGACCAAAACTGGCATTCACAGAAACAGCATAGTATCATGAAAAGCTAGGTTTGAATGAAAAACCTTAGTCCTACACACTGACCTAAAATTGGTTAGGAAACGATCCATACATCATAAAAGGGCATACATTAAAAACCTCAAGAACTCCTTTTTTCCAAAAAAAAAAATTCAAAATACAGTACATAGTGTCTTGGGGTGTGTATGTTATGTTCTGGGTAGAGGGGTAGTGTGTAAAACTGAAATCATGTCTAGTCAGAACAACCCCCTAGAACCACTTCTACATGAAAAATCTTACCTGCCAGAGCCAGTATAAGATATCACAGGGTCACCTGAGATATCGCAAAAGCATCCATAGCCCACGCAAGTGTTTCCCAGATTCCAAGGGTGAGAAATTAAGAGCTCTTTCCACGCAGGAAAACTCAGCAAGCAAAGGGCTTTTAAACTCTCCGCCTCACACACATATTTGCGTGATACTAGCTGGCCAGCTGCCAAGTGCATAGAACTGTGATTGTGCAAGTTAAATGTGTGCAAGTTGTGATCCTACAGTATGGCAGGATTCCAACCAACTTGTTCAGTTGAGATAACTCAGACCAGTGTTTCTCAACCTTTTTTGGGCCACGGCACACTTGTTCTGTGAAAAAAATCACGAGGCACACCACCATTAAAAAAGTTAAAAAATTTAACTCTGTGCCGCCCTATATTATAATTATGACTGTAAGAAACACTTGCCAAATATTGCTTTCCGGCGGGTCAGTGATGTATATTGGCGGCCGCCAGACTCGTTTGCTTTGGGAAAGAGGAGGAGAAATATTGCTTTCCGGCAGGTTATTGTTGAGTATTGGCGGCCGCCAGGCACGTGACAATGCAAATCGCCCTTCTCGTCGCCGGACATTGCGGCAGACCAGCCAGCGTCTCGCGGCACACTAGTGTGCCGCGGAACAGTGGTTGAGAAACGCTGACTCAGACAACCAAGGGCTGTTTCAAACAGTTGAATGTCATGGGAGTGGAGGAAGAAATAACTGCATAGAAATACTGTGTTCTCTATTCCTGATACATTTTCAAACCTGCTCTTTCTGGGACATAGACCTAGTTTTTAAAGCTGTAATCAATCGTCATCCACATTAGTCAATAATATAAATACATACACATTCACACAAAATAGTTTTCTTATCTGAATATTTCAAAGGGTATCTCCAACATGTATTACACAGTTACAAAGGTACAGAAATCAGAAACCAAAACAATCCAGTGATTGGAACACCTATGAAGGTAACAAATAATGAAAAGCATACCCCCCCAAAAAATTCTCCTTCTCATAGTACTAGAACTCTGGGTCACTCAGTGAATCAGGGTAGGTTCAAGGTGGATGACAGTGCTTTTCACAGTGCTCAACTATGGCAATAGTAAAACTGTGTTAGGTAGCTTTAAAAGGGAATTAGACAAAATCGTGGAAGTGAAATCTATAAAAAGATATTAGCTATATTTCCCTAGTGGTGCAGCAATAAAGCTGCTAGCACATTTGCAAAGCCAGCAGGGTTGGGAAAGGTTTCAAGTGGGATGGGTGACCGTGTGTTGAGATTCCTGCATTGCAGGGGCTGGGCTAGATGACCCTCAGGGTCACTTCCAACTCTACAATTTGATGATTCTATGAGAAGCAAACAGACTCAGGTTCAGAGGCACTATACCAGATGTTGAGGACAGGCAGCAGGGAAGGGAAGCCCTAATTGTGAGCTTCCTGGAAACATCTGGCCTCTGGAAGCAGAATGCTGGATTAGATGGAGAGTTGTAGTGATCCAACAGAGTTCTTATTTAGACTGAAAATAAGATGGACAACCAACTCCTCCATAAACTGAACCAAATTTCCTCCCTACACTATATGTATTTTTACAAGCACAACACCCCACAAATTTAGCTTACACCCATTTTTCTACCAGCAATAAAAATGATTTCAGGCCAACAGCAACTAACACCAATTTAAGCCACTTCTGGAAAACATACTTCACTTGGAAATACAAATCCTACCATACTTTGCAACATTAAACCCTATAAAATTTAAACCTACAAGGCTACCAAAGAAAAGAGCTCTAAAGAAACCAAACACAGCATCCTTGCACAGACTGAAAGGAACCCTGAAAGAAATCTGCCTGCAGGCAGTAGTTACTGTAGAAACCAAGCTCTTCATCGTTTTCCTCCAAGCAGAAGACACAAAAGAGCTGGAAAGCAGGGATCGATGGGAAGCAGCTTATAAAGCTGCTTGTCACATCAGCTGCAGGAAAACCAGACACTAATTCATTAAAACTACCCATGTAATGCCTCTGGAATTTGAGGCTCCATCGTCTGCGAGTACAAAAGAAACTCTGCCTATGGAAACGCTGCACTTTTAAGTATTTGGC
Source organism: Zootoca vivipara (assembly GCF_965207765.1). NCBI lineage: Eukaryota > Metazoa > Chordata > Lepidosauria > Squamata > Lacertidae > Zootoca > Zootoca vivipara. The sequence goes on from NC_142584.1 coordinate 39,222,446, forward strand.
ATCTTTCAACACAAAAGCTAAACACAGGCTGGTTGTGTGGTCTCTAAATTTCATCTTCAACCTTAAGAACATGAATGAATATAATTTGTCTGGTAGAGGACTGCATGTCTACACTTGCTTCAGATTTATAAATGGCTGTTTCAGCATCTTAAACAACTTATGCCACTTTGAAGCAATAGAACAGTTGCTTCAAAATCAAGCCAACTTTTCCCCTTTCAGTTTGTTATTATTTCCTGCTGTTAAATTAATTCATATTGTAAGCAGAAAAGGATTTTCTATTCTATAACCACTGTAAGTATCTATGTTTCCATGTGAGAAGGTCAACAAACAAAAAGCTGTACCCTTCTATTAGACATTTTCCCAACTTTTCATTCATATGCAAGCAGGTTGTCTCTTTGGTGTAGTAACATTTAGGCCACATCACACCAATCAACAGCATACATTTCAAGCAGCCACTTGTAAGTTTTGACTAAATTTCTGGATAAATACTTTTTTGTCAGAAATGTTCTCATAATACCAAAAAGAGGACAACAAGCCAGATGTTTTTAGGAGTATGAACCTTCACCTGAACACAAAATTAAGGCTATATACTGAGATAATGTGGCTGTGTTTACTGTGATTTGGAGAGTACATTATTTATATCCCACCTTTTTTCCATGTATGACATACATACAGGGAATTCCTTTTTCAAAAAGTCTTCTAAGAGAAGAGTTTTTTCCTTTTGGTATTTGTATTTTTTCTTTAAAAAATAGTGATTAGCCACTATTTCTTGCCAAAGGCAACTCAAAGCAACTTCCAACCAACCAACCAACCAACCAAAAACCCATATAGATACATTAAAACCAAGAAGAAGAAAATACTGTTATACACTACCCTAATTTTCAAGCAATGAGAAATTCCAGGCCGGGGTTCCATGCACTTACCCAAGGTTTGGTTTACTGGAAATAAGAGACAGCAGAGACTGTGGTGTCTTTAGGGTATTTGGTTTATTTACTCATATATACAACCTGAACATAAGCTGGAGAAGCTTACAGCTTTAACAACACCCCAAAATTTCTTCTTTCTCCCATAGTCACAGGCTTGGATTCTAGCAGAAATCAAGCATGTCTCTCTCCCAGCTTCTGCTGCTGCCAAGTTCTGCCTGTATTGGATGTAAATTGCTTTTATGTATCTGCTGGTGCTTTAAATTGTGTGTGTGTGTGTGTGTGTGTGTGTATATATATATATATATATATATATATATATATATATATAGTTTTAATTGCTTTTATTATAAAAGTTTGATTATAAAAGTTTCATACATGTAACTGTTCTAGTGTGTTTTATACAAGCAACTGCATATGTGTTTTTATTCTATTGTAAATTGCTTTGGTATGTGTCATGGGAAGCGTTCACAAATAAAATAAATAATAATTAAAAAATAATGAACACATCATATTTCAGATGGTCTCCCATCCAGGCACCAACCAGATCCAGACCTGCTTAGTTATGGGTTGTGCGCCTTTCAATTAGGGATTGACAGATCAGTCTATTTCCAGTCAGTATCACTTTCATATGTATTAAATCATAAATCCATTCTATCTTTCTTTTAAAAAAACTGCACTAAAATGCATTTAGACAATATGCATTTTGTGTGCATTTTTCTGAACCAAAACTGCACTGCAAAATATGGCAAAGTGTGCAAGAATGGCAAAATAGGCTGGTTCACTCTGAAATGCAGACCAAACATAATTCTCCCCATCCAACTTCCAATGCATGTGTAAAATGGGAACATAAGAAGCCAAGGACATAGGCTGGTAGGATCATCTGTTCTAACTCTTGATGCTAATTCCATCTAGCCCAATGTTTTATTTAGATGTGTTTATTGTAGCTTCTGAAGGGAACAATAAAATTAAAACATGGACTATACTTCAAATTACTGTGATTCTATAATGTGACTATATTGTGCAAATCTTACGCAAGCCATTTTGAGAGCCTTTTCTTACTACAAAACGAGATATATTAAATCAAACAAACACACTGTTCAATTCATGGAATCATACATTTTATGCACTCTTACTTCTGAAGGAGGAGGTAGATGAATGATGCAAACTGCTGCAGTAGCCAACATAACAACAAAGCAGTGTTGTTTTCAGCAATATACAGCACAGGTTACGGCCTAATTAATCTGTAACCTTTTTAGTTCCACACTCTCCTAGACAAGCCCAGTCAGCATATGGTCCAACAAGATCAGCATATCACTTAAACTTAACAACCCATGAAACAGTGCACCTAAGCATTCTTCAGATTAACCATTAAGAGCATCTACTTTTCAACAGTTTTCTAAGTGCATCATTTTGGACATATTCCTACAGATTTCCTACTTTGACATACTGTACTTAAAACTTGCACCACTGAAATATGATTAATGTCTGATGATAAGAGCAGACTAATAACTCATTTTCAATAGCCTCTCAAGTCCTATGCCAGTGTCTCCCAAACCTTGAGCTTATGTCACCCTTGTACGCTTATTCTGTATTCTACCCCCATCCCAAATCCAGCATTAAGTCTGTTCCACAACTGGTTGTGCAGAGATCCTTACATACAGTCATGTACATGCAACTGCTGGTGTTCACAAAAAAACTGTGGACTGCGGCACTAATCAATTCCTAGCATTAGGAAAGATAGCAAGCCATATCTGATACTTCCTAAAACAGGAACAGACAATATGGTGCCCTCCAAAAGTTTTGGACTCCAACTCCCATCAGCCACAGCTACATGGCACAAATGGTAAGAGATTAATTATGACTACTGTAGCCTACAATATCTGGAAGGTACCACACTGGCTATCTCTGTCCTAAAACCATATATAGGAGAACACCATTAGAACAAAGCAGGTCATCAAAGCAGTAAGAGGGGAAGCAGCCATCCTCACAAATCCAGGGAGAATCCTCTAAAAGCTCTTTTATTATTATTATTATTATTATTATTATTATTATTATTATTACTACTACTACTACTACTACTATTATTATTACTATTATTCCCACATTGGGAGAATCACTGCTTTATGAGGCAGATAATATCAACCAAAGCACAAGAACCTGCTTCCTTCCCTGCTAGACCTCCACACCAGAAGGTGTGCTGCTAGTGTGGGAATGGCAAAATGCAGCTGACTGGAAGTGTGGCTGGAAAAGGATAACATCCTACCTTGCTGAAATGGCAGCTTTGTATCTCTAAGATGGTACACTGACTTACATTCAGTACTACAAACTGCTGTCCATACAAAGGATCAGTGTGTAAGAATCTAAGCACTTATGATTAATGTTAACCAAGCTTTAGATTACAGTCAATGAGCCAATCTTTAGGCTGCCCCAGAAACGGGGGTTGTATGTATCTAACCTATTTATGTTAGAGAGGTACAAGGTACTTACTGGAGAACTATCCAAGGTTTAACACGAGAATCCGAACAGAGAATGTAAAATTACTTAGCAAAAAACCATTGAAATTTCAAGTAAATAGTGCTTAAAGGTTGCGGTGCTCATCTCGCATTACTGGCCGAGGGAGCCAGCGTACAGCTTCCAGGTCATGTGGCCAGCATGACAAAGCCGCTTCTGGCAAATCAGAGCAGCACACGGAAACGCTGTTTACCTTCCCGCTGTAGCGGTACCTATTTATCTACTTGCACTTGGACGTGCTTTCGAACTGCTAGTGCTTACATTTATCTTAATGACAACTTGTTGAAACAAATGAAATCATTATTATTATTATTTTGAAGAAAAAAATCAGCGACACCATCTACATTCTGTTAAGAAATTCAGATGGACATCTTATGTAGGGTTCAGTTCCAAGAGATTATAGTTAAGATTAACCAACATTTGTCTGGGTTCAGACAAAGCTAATAAGCTAATAAAAGCAAACAACCAGCAGCATAAAAATCCAGACACAGTAGGTAAATAAACAAAATTAAGATATTTAAACACTCAGAAAAACAAAAGGTCCTTTGCTCCAATGGGCACAAGTCAAGCTTCCCTGAGGTGTGATTCATTAAACAGGGCACAAAAGAATCCCATTCCCCAGTTGCCACCTACTGTATCAGTGATAGCAGGACTACCCCAAAAAGGACATCTGATGATGACCTTAAGACATGAGCATGCTCATATTGAATAAAAGTAAGCATCAGTACTTTGACTCATGTCCAGTAAGGACAGGGAACCAGATACCGTATATGTCTCAACATCAACAAGGTTTCAGCCCCAACATCTGGTTTTCAGTTAGCACTCTCATAGCAGTATTTTGCTCTGACAGCAGTTTCTGAATTCTCTTCAAAGTCAATGTTATGTATAATGCATTGTGATAGTCTAATCAGGAGGTTGCCATGCATAGTTAACTGAGCTAGATTCCCTCTGTACAGGAAGAATTCAAACTTGTGTAAGGTACTCTGTGCCCCTGCATCTCCAAAGCTGGATGGAGGATCACCTCCAGAACACAAACCTGCTATTTCAGAAGAAGGGCAAGGTCACCCATAACTGTTTCTATACCACTAAGCTGGATAAATGAATCACCTACAAACTGCACCTCCATCTTCTGTAGACTGAGGACCATATTAGTTGTGATAGTTTCAGCCAGCACAATGAGTACCAGTAAAGCAATGAGGCTTCCTCCCCTCTCCACCCTCTGCAAGACCTCAAAACCAGCTCTTGGGGGTCAGGGGAACAACAAATGGGGGGATAGTTCCATTTGGAAAACAACATTGAATTCCTCTGAGACTCTAATTCCGTCTATAAACAGACTCTAATTCTGTCTATAATCAAACCCAGATGCTGATCTGGTACTTACATTGCCTTCCTTGAATCAGCTGAAAATGAAAGTAGTGCTGGGTTTCACCCACTTATTGATGGCACTTACCTAATATATAAAACAGCATGTGGGACAAGATGGAACCCTGCAGGACCCCTATAACATAAATGTCATTGAACCAAGCTGTAGCACCTCTGCCCCACTTTCTAGAACTAGCTGTTCAGATAGGAATGGAAACACCATAACATTGTATCCCAAATTTCCAAACTTACAGTCTGAAAAAAAAAATTGATTTCTTTTTAAAAACATAAATATAACACGTTTTTTTCTGGAGGAAAGAAATGTAATTGTGGCTTCATTGAACTCAGTGGGACTTTATTTCTGAATCAAGATGCTTAGGATCATGCTACATAGTTTCTTGGATTATTGAAACAAGCTTAAACAGACTTGCATTCCACAAAGCAAACTGCTCTTTGAATTTGGAAAATTCTGTATGTGATCATCAGAATGTTGTTGCTTTCACACAACTGAATCTATAGATTTCAAGACATACAGAAGCAAACACTTTAGGGAGTAGTCCCCAAAGTATGGTCTGAAGACATGTGAGGCCAGTACCTAGCTGAAGCTAAGATCAGTGCCTGCATGGAAGTTTGGTGATATATAAATGCAAATAGGAAAATAAAAATACATTTTTGTTATAGTATTCACAGAGTTGATAGCAAGTGGCAAATACCTACCTTTACCTTTATAGCATGCTCTCTATAAAAACCCAGGACTGCATAAACAATGTTGAGATAAGATGAAGATTCAACAGCTTCTCCTTTCAAAATCACCCCAAAACCAGAATCACCATTTTCTTCTTTGGGGGAAAGCTACAATGACTACAAAAATAGCTTTATTATTATTATCTCTTCATTCACTATGCAGTCAGTGTGTCATCCACAGATTATTATGTGAATGTCAGTGTCTGCCCCTCCCATACAATGCTGCAAGTCACTCCGAGGAGAGGCAAGCCCAGCAAAACTAAAGTCAACTGGTATATCCCCACCAATCTAAAGAGTAACTGGAGAGAAAAATTAATTTGATGGGAAGGAAAAGAGGTATGCTGCCACTATATTATCACTCATGTTTGTCTACAAGCTCTGTTTATAGAGTTTCTGTTTACCAGAAAAAATACAAACACATCCATGAAAGTTTCTGCAAAACTAAGTGGGACTATAGTTGCCAATGCTATTTACTGTATTTAACAGAAAATTTTGCTCATGCTATGTGACATAGTGCAATGGGCAGAGCTACAGTGAAGGCTGCCATCATGTAACCTCTGCTATAATTTTCAGGATCCAGCCACGAGCATCAACAAAAATCCAAGTTCCTCCTTTTAGTAACACTTCCTGCTGCTGCTTTTGTTACCCCAATTTTGTTTTATGGATCCAGCATTAGTAGCTTCAGTCATTAATAATAATAATAATAAATAATTTATTCCGACCCCGTCCTTCATGGTTCAGAAACCTGGGCTCAGGGTGGCTAACAACAAATTTAAAACATTTAATTGTAATACAACATAAAAGCAGCATAAAATACAGTATAAAAGCATAAATAACAATAAAATTCAAGAATCAATTTGGGGAAAATCCACCCAATAAACATTATAGTCACCAGGGCTGGCTGGCTAAATTAGACCTACGGTACTTGGGCCAGCGAGGAGGTCAGGGGAGAATTAGCTGTGGGGTCCCAGAGCGGGTAATCTTCATAAAAAGGGGGAGGGGGGAAGAGAAGGGAAGGGAAATAAAAGATCAGGCTGAGTTCAAATTAAAGGCCAGGTGGAATAGCTCTGTCTTACAGGCCCGGCAGACGGTTAAATCCTGTAGGACCCTAGTCTCATGGGACAGAGCATTCCACCAGGTCGGAGCCATCAATGAAAAGGCCCTGGCCCTGATGGAGAATAGTCTGACTTCCTTAGGGCCCAGGATCTCTAAACTAGGGGTCAGCAAATTTTTTCAGCAGGGGGCCGGTCCACTGTCCCTCAGACCTTGTGGGGGGCCGGACTAAATTTTGAAAAAAAATATGGATGAATTCCTATACCCCACAAATAATCCAGAGATGCATTTAAAATAAAAGCACACATTCTACTCATGTAAAAACACCAGGCAGGACTCACAAATAACCCAGAGCTGCATTTTAAATAAAAGGACACATTCTACTCATGTAAAAACATGCTGATTCCCGGACCGTCCACGGGCCGGATTTAGAAGGTGATTGGGCCGCATCCGGCCCCCGGGCCTTAGTTTGGAGACCCTGCTCTAAACTATGGTTATTCATGGACCTTAAAGTCCTCTGCCCCTTCATGGATCAATGCCTTGTCGTGGCGAAGGGGCTTGAATAACTCAGAGAAGCTATGAGCTATGCCATGCAGGGCCACCCAAGATGGACAGGTCATAGTGGAGAGTTTTGACTAAACGTGATCCACCTGGAGAAGGAACTGGCAAGCCACTCCAGTATCCCTGCCAAGAAAACTCCATGGACAAAGACAACAGGCATATAAAAGTTATGACGCTGGAAGATGAGCCCCTCAGGTCGGAAGGCGTCCAACATGCTACTGAGGAAGAGCGGAGGACAAGTACAAGTAGATTCAGAGCTGATGAAGCGGCTGGGCCAAAGCCGAAAGGACGCTCAGTTGCGGATATGCCTGGAAGCGAAAGGAAAGTCCGATGCTGTAAAGAAAAATATTGCATAGGAACCTGGAATGTAAGAACCATGAATAGAGGTAAGCTGGATGTGGTCAAAAATGAGATGACAAGAATAAATATCGACATCCTGGGCATCAGTGAACTAAAATGGAAGGGAATGGGTGAATTCAGTTCGGGTGACTATCATATCTACTACTGTGGGCAAGAATCCTGTAGTAGAAATGGAGTGGCCCTCATAGTCAACAAAAGAGTGGCAAAAGCTGTAATGGGATGCAATCTCAAAAATGACAGAATGATCTCGATACGAATCCAAGGCAGACCTTTTAACATCACAGTAATCCAAGTTTATGCACCAACTACCGGTGCTGAAGAAAGTGAAATTGACCAATTCTATGAAGACCTACAACACCTTCTAGAAATGACACCAAAGAAGGATGTTCTTCTCATTACAGGGGATTGGAATGCTAAAGTAGGGAATCAAGAGATAAAAGGAACAACTGGCAAGTTTGGCCTTGGAGTTCAAAATGAAGCAGGGCAAAGGCTAATAGAGTTCTGTCAAGAGAACAAGCTGGTCATCACAAACACTCTCTTCCAACAACACAAGAGACGACTCTACACATGGATATCACCAAATGGGCAGCATCGAAATCAGATTGATTATATTCTCTGCAGCCAAAGATGGAGAAGCTCTATACAGTCAGCAAAAACAAGACCTGGAGCTGACTGTAACTCAGATCATCAGCTTCTTATAGCAAAATTCCAGCTTAAACTGAAGAAAGTAGGAAAAACCACTGGGCCAGTAAGATACAATCTGAATCAAATCCCTTATGAATACACAGTGGAAGTGAGGAACAGGTTTAAGGATTTAGATTTGGTGGACAGAGTGCCTGAAGAACTATGGATGGAGGCTCGTAACATTATACAGGAGGCAGCAACGAAAACCATCCCAAGGAAAAGGAAATGCAAGAAGGCAAAATGGCTGTCCAACGAGGCCTTACGAATAGCAGAGGAGAGGAGGCAAGCAAAATGCAAGGGAGATAGGGAAAGATACAGGAAACTGAATGCAGATTTCCAAAAAACAGCAAGGAGAGATAAGAGGGTCTTCTTAAATGAGCAATGCAAAGAAATAGAGGAAAACAATAGAATGGGGAGAACCAGAGATCTGTTCAAGAAAATTGGAGATATGAAAGGAACATTTCGTACAAAGATTACCATAATCAAGGACAAAAGTGGTAAGGACCTAACAGAAGCAGAAGACATCAAGAAGAGGTGGCAAGAATACACAGAGGAATTATACCAGAAAGATATGGAGGTCTCGTACACCCCAGGTAGTGTGGTTGCTGACCTTGAGCCAGACATCTTGGAGAGTGAAGTCAAATGGGCCTTAGAAAGCACTGCTAATAACAAAGCCAGTGGAAGTGATGATATTCCAGCTGAACTATTTAAAATTTTAAAAGATGATGCTGTTAAGGTGCTACACCCAATATGCCAGCAAGTTTGGAAAACTCAGCAATGGCCAGAGGATTGGAGAAGATCAGTCTACATCCCAATTCCAAAGAAGGGCAGTGCCAAAGAATGCTCCAACTACCGCACAATTGCGCTCATTTCACACGCTAGCAAGGTTATGCTTAAAATTCTACAAGGCAGGCTTAGGCAGTATGTGGACCGAGAACTCCCAGAAGTGCAAGCTGGATTTCGAAAGGGCAGAGGAACCAGAGACCAAATAGCAAACATGCGCTGGATTATGGAGAAAGCTAGAGAGTTCCAGAAAAACGTCTACTTCTGCTTCATTGACTATGCAAAAGCCTTTGACTGTGTCGACCACAGCAAACTATGGCAAGTTCTTAAAGAAATGGGAGTGCCTGATCACCTCATCTGTCTCCTGAGAAATCTCTATGTGGGACAAGAAGCTACAGTTAGAACTGGATATGGAACAACTGATTGGTTCAAAATTGGGAAAGGAGTACGACAAGGTTGTATATTGTCTCCCTGCTTATTTAACTTATATGCAGAATTCATCATGCGAAAGGCTGGACTAGATGAATCCCAAGCAGGAATTAAGATTGCCGGAAGAAATATCAACAACCTCAGATATGCAGATGACACAACCTTGATGGCAGAAAGTGAGGAGGAATTAAAGAACCTTTTAATGAGGGTGAAAGAGGAGAGCGCAAAATATGGTCTGAAGCTCAACATCAAAAAAACCAAGATCATGGCCACTGGTCCCATCACCTCCTGGCAAATAGAAGGGGAAGAATTGGAGGCAGTGAGAGATTTTACTTTCTTGGGCTCCTTGATCACTGCAGATGGTGACAGCAGTCACGAAATTAAAAGACGCCTGCTTCTTGGGAGAAAAGCAATGACAAACCTAGACAGCATCTTAAAAAGCAGAGACATCACCTTGCCGACAAAGGTCCGTATAGTTAAAGCTATGGTTTTCCCAGTAGTGATGTATGGAAGTGAGAGCTGGACCATAAAGAAGGCTGATCGCCGAAGAATTGATGCTTTTGAATTATGGTGCTGGAGGAGACTCTTGAGAGTCCCATGGACTGTTAGAAGATCAAACCTATCAATTCTTAAGGAAATCAGCCCTGAGTGCTCCCTGGAAGGACAGATAGTGAAGCTGAGGCTCCAATACTTTGGCCACCTCATGAGAAGAGAAGAATCCTTGGAAAAGACCCTGATGTTGGGAAAGATTGAGGGCACTAGGAGAAGGGGACGACAGAGGACAAGATGGTTGGACAGTGTTCTCGAAGCTACGAACATGAGTTTGACCAAACTACGGGAGGCAGTGCAAGACAGGAGTGCCTGGCGTGCTATGGTCCATGGGGTCACGAAGAGTCGGACACGACTAAACGACTAAACAACAACAACAAAGTCCTCTGCAGGGAATACCAGGAGAGGCAGTCCCGTAAATACGAGGGCCCTAAGCCAGAAAGGGATTTAAAGGTCAAAACCCACAATAGATTAAGTAAGGTGATCATCTGTAGCTTATCCTCCACCCTCGTATGTTAATGGGGTTGATGTGAACCCCAGCAGCAGTTTGAAATATTTGCAAAACATCTTAGCAAAACCAGAACCACTTTACAATCCATGCTGGCTTCATCATGACTTAGTTAACACTCTTATAATGCAACCCTGTAACACTGGATTCTTATTTATAATATTTTTTAGGACTCTGTTAGGCTACTGGGATACACTGGGTCCCTTCCATTACAGTATTTACTGTAGTTACAGGTAGGTAGCCGTGTTGGTCTGACGTAGTCAAAACAAAATAAAAAAATTCCTTCCAGCAGCACCTTGGAGACCAACTAAGTTTGTCATTAGTGTGAGCTTTTGTGTGCATGCACACTTCTTCAGATACCTTCAGTATTTACTTCAGTATTTACTATGTAATATTTCAACTAGGCATCTTTTGTTTTCCGTTTTATTTTCTCTCCTGTTAGAACTCAGTGCTTCACCAATGCATCTCTTTTGTTTTCTCCTCCAGGGCTCTCTGATAGCACAATAAGGAATTTAGATTAATATTCTGGTGTCCCAATTTACCATATTTCTTTTAAAATTCAAGGTTCATAATATTTGTTTATAGCTAGAAGCTGAAAATGAGTCTGCTGGATCCCAATAACAGATTGATATATTGTGTAAAAAAGAAAGTAGAGGTTTAAACTATGCTGTGAATGAAAAACTAAATAAACCAAAAGGAAGGAAGAGAGGGAGGCACCAGAACAGGAAACCTAGAGATGAAAAGACCTCAAGGTGCACAATGATGCCCAATGCATTTTAAATCAGAAGAGCTTTACCTCAGAAAAACTAAAGCAGTTTCTTCTGAGGATCTGTTTAAAACTGTTTAAAAGAAACTTGTTCAGTTACCATTAGGAAAATACTCCTGAACTGAAATCCACTGGACTCAGGTTGATTATAGCACCCCCTTGAAGTCACATCTATTCTTCATATGCTTAGAATGTAAGTGGCATATGAAAGGGCACAGATGTCAGTTATTGCAGTTTGTAGAATACATGCAGTGGCAATGTATTAACCAGCAAACATCTCCTATGAATTGTGCCAGATGTCAAATAGTAAAAGCATTTTTTTTTTACTATTTAGTTGATGCACAGCAGAAGTTATTCCATGGGATTCATAGTCTGTTACAAGTTTTTGATCTTGTTTATAGCAGTTGAACACCAATGCTGTTCTACACCTGTCTTGGGAACAAAACTGATGCCTAGTGTTTTAAACAGAGTATTCACTAATGGGTTTAGATCAGATCTCTTGCCTTCTGTAAGTGTCTAATGTTCAAGAGCAAGAGGCTATCACCAGCTGTTTCTGTTTTCAGCATGATAAAGGTTTCTTTTCGCCTGTATTAGAAACTTATTGATGTACTACTCTTTGGGAATTCCTACATTGTATGTTAAGAATCAAGCTACACATTTATACTGGATATTTGTGATTGATTTTTTTTAACTGAAATGTAGTTTTAAGTTCAGTTTGTATAGAGTAGCATGTGTGTTCTTTTGAAGGGGGTGTTTAAATCTTCCCCACGTAATTTTCTCCTAATAATACCCACTCCCAAACCCATCACTGCTGTTTATCCAACAGGTGTTGGGGGCAAATTGGAAGCTCCCTGCAGCTTCATTTCATTTTTAAAAACATTTAATAAATCAGACAAGGATTTCGCATTTAACAGGTGGTTTGACCCCAAGACAAGTAGTAAATTGAACCTTTCTTCAATTTCTTAAGCAATCCCTCCTAGAGGTTCTATGGATTACTGTATCACAAGATTAGAATTCTCTGTTCATACTACCTATGTTGAACTAAAACAAATCTTATCTCAAATTTTAAATATCTGCCACAGTATAGTAAGATTTATTAGTGATTCACTGGAAATTGTGGCTATTCCTTTTCTCAATGAATAGAATTTGGAAGATAATGATTCATAAACCCACTCAGTTCAGTTTGTTTACATACAATATTGAAGAGACATGCTAGTAAGGGCTAAATCAAAAGTTGTCTACAGCAAAGAACTGGATTAAATGAAGCAGGGTAGAGACTCTTCATCTGAAAGAGTTACACCTTAAGCTAAGCATTTCTAAATATTATTGTGCTTGAAAGACTCCTTATTGTGAAAATATTATTGCTATTTGTATTTACTGCTTAAATGTATATATACATTTATATGTATTTAAAGTGATAACTACCACACGGGTAGCGCTTTGGGTTAAACCACAGAGCCTAGGGCTTGCCGATCAGAAGGTCAGCGGTTCGAATCCCCGTGACGGGATGAGCTCCCGCTGCTCGGTCCCAGCTCCTGCCAACCTAGCAGTTCAAAAACACGTCAAAGTGCAAGTAAATAGGAACCACTACAGCGGGAAGGTAAACGACGTTTCCGTGTGCTTCTCTGGTTCACCAGAAGCGGCTTTGTCATGCTGGCCACATGACCTGGAAGCTGTACACCGGCTCCCTCGGCCAATAACGCGAGATGAGCGCCACAACCCCAGAGTCGGTCATGACTGGACCTAATGGTCAGGGGTCCCTTTACCTTTACCTCTACTCCTAAAGATAAGACACAACACATCACTGAGACTTCAAATAAATACCATCAAAACCAAGAAGCAATCACTGACATCATTCTTTTATTCCAGATATGTGTGTTTATTTTGAAAACATGTATAAGCACGCAGTATTTTAGAGACTGAAACATAGAACATCAGTTTCTTATTTCTACTAGAAAACTACACATAACAGTACCGTATATATAGTCTGACTTGGACCACAGCTGTTGTAACCATCTGAAAATCCACTCCTAAGCACTGGGGAAGCCTCTGGAATAGTATTGCATCTGGACAGCAACAGGGAACTGACAAAAATCGAGGGGAAGCAGAAGTGCTGTCCACCATGTTGCAACTTGAGATCCCAACATCTATCTAATGTTAATTCTACAGCAGTCAATAGATATCAATCATTCATGTTTTTATTACTAATGCTCAAAGCAGTGATGGCCAACCTTTGGGGTAAGTGTGTCTAAAACTCCAGTTCACAACGTAAGAGTGCTACTCTAATACACACTAATGAATAGATGCAGTCCTCCTGGAGTCTAATATAATTTTGCCTCTAAACTACAGAGAAACTGTTGCAAAGAGAAAGCTGGCAGGAGTGCATATGGCATAATCACACTTGCAATCTTTCTGCTCCTGTCCAGTTGTGCAGATGTCTGCTCCTTGAGCCACAGGTTGGCCACTTGAGCAACGAAGGATACAACTTTAAACAATTCATTTATAAAAAGAAAAGTGATCAATGTGTATACCTATTAACTGCAAGACCTCCACCTTAACCTTTGCTGTGCAGTCAACAACTATTTACCATACTTCTCAATATTTACACATTTTAGATACATATATGGATTGAAAGAAGGCTTCCATCTTTCTAGGTTTTAAACTATAGTTTCAAAACCTAGAATGAAGACATCCCAAGCTGTGTTTTCAAATTTTATTATTTCTAAGATGACTTAACTGCTATGAAGAATTAATTTAAGCAAATTTTATAAATTATTTTAAGTGGCCAATACTGGGTTTCTAAGGTATCCAAACAGGAGGGGGGGAAACACCTGAATACGCAATTGGGATTTGTCAGATTAAGGATTTGCGATGTATACAAACTGCTTCCTCAAAACACAAATACTAAGCAAGACAAACACCATGGCTTGTATGTAAAACAACTACAGTTACAGTCTGAGTCAAAATTCTCTGTTTAAGTTAAACAAAACCTGCTATGTAACCACGATAAGGATACATGTAACTCATAGCTGACTATCTCCATTATCAATTTCTACTAGTATTATGACAGATGGAACAATTCCAGGCTACTCATTGGTAGCATACACATTTGAAAATAAGTATTTTTACTATAAAGAGTAAAAGCAACTGAATTAGCCCATGAGAAAAATTCCAAGAATCACAGTAGGGCAATACCCTTATTAGGCTCCTAACCAATATGTCACAAAATAGATTTTTACTATCTATTCTTTAGGGTGTGGGACAACCATAACATTAATTAAGGTCAAATCTCTGAGTGTCAGACCAAAAACTCCAAAGAAAAAAGGAGGATTGGTGGAACAGCATAAAATTTAAAAAAACCAAATATGGACTGTAACACAGAAGGTTAATGTGAATTTCAGATACGTAACTTATATGAAAAATATACAAGCTAACTTAAAGCTCCCTAGTTCATTGTAAACAAAATTTACAATGTGTCACTTTAAACTGAATCTCAAAGCAGGATTGCCTGTCTACAAAGAGACTTCAAGTGTGTAGTACACTAATGCAAAACATTGCTTTGCACTGTGCACAAGTTGCAAAATGAGCTGTATGACTAGAAGTAACAAGAATTAAAATCTATGAGTTATTTCTAAGTAAACATGGTAAGAAGCAAGATACAAAACATAATTTGGAACTCTTGCACAGCTAAGCTATTCAAGCTCCATTTTAATAGTTTTTAAACCAATGATTATTAGATTTAAACAAGATCTATGTCATACAACTTTGTAAAAACCTTATTTCTTGGCAACAGAATTCAGGGTTTCTTTATATGCCTTCACATTATAAATGAATTTGATTCTACAAGCTGAAACATGAGCTTAACTTTCCTACTGAAATGAAAATAAGTTTTGATTAAACCACCAATATTTGTAAGCTTCCACACACTCTTTTTCAGCATGAAGATATAAAGACATTAAAAGCTGTTGAGCCTAAATGAAAGCCGGACTAACTACTCATAGCTAAACAGGCTTTTTCAAAGTCTAAGTAAACACCACTGATGAAACCCTGGCAAAGCTCCTAACTGACTTCAGTGGGGTGGAATTTCACTCCAGGTCCCTTGGTAAGCAGATCTCAAGATTACCTAAGCACTCATTCTGAAGTTAAACAATAATAAGATCCCTTATTATTTACAATATTCTACAAGACTGTCCAGTACCACATAAGAGACTTTCAATGTTTTATTGTTTTGCCTATGGCCTTCAATCCACTATGAGTAACAGAAAGATGCTAGAAATATATGCCTTCACATTATAAAAGGATTTGATTCTTGAAAGTGATGAAAGGATCAACAAGGAAATTGCACACAGGCTGAGCTGCTCAAGATGAACATAACTAATCACACACCAGGTTACTGGACCAGACCTTGATTTTAATTCTAAGTCCATCTACTTGAAATTTTGACTGAAATCGCCAATGCTTGTATCCAATTAAATACATTTGAAATTAAGTTTATTGGGGTGGAGGGAGTTGTAAAAGAAAGGAAGACGAAAATCTCAAATAAACTATTGACAAAAAATCAGCTGTAAATTCCACATAATTACACATTAAAAGTTAATAACTAGTTATTTCACATAAATATAGCATTATCAGTGTGCTGCTTAAAACAGCATCAGTCTTAATATTTGCATATTATATCAAAATTTATTTTGCAAATGGTATCTCAGTGTAGGTGATGTACTATGTTACACCATTCTCAGACACACCACAGGTTGGAATGCTGTGACATGTCACTAACACAGCTAGCTGCATCCTGAAATTAACATTTTAAACAGCATTTTTTTCTTGAGGGTGATTTAACCATTTAATGACTTTGAACTTTCCCAACTTTGGGGGGGGGGCTTGCTATTTGTGCATATAATGCACTGAAGGGAATCATGACAACAATAACAGATGTAATCACAGAGCAGTCTTATTTCAAACCACGTGTTACCTCACTTCCTATATTCCTAGATTTGTAAGGTCTTCTGAAAACTATCACAACCCATTAAGCTACAAAATTAAATAAAGTATTCTCTCAAAATCATCACAATGAACAGACCAAATTCACAAATGAAATACTTAAGAGAATTTTCCTCACAAATTTTCAGATTCACAGTGACAAATCATCAGGTGTGGATTGGAGCAGAAAGTATCATTTCAAATTTTAAAATTAAGTTCATAGCTGCCAAGTTATCCCTTTTTTAAAGGGATTTTCCCTTATGCTGAATAGGCTTCCTCGCGAGAAAAGGGAAAACTTGGCAGCTATGATTAAGTTACCTGCTCCCATCACTCAATATAAAACTGATTTTTTTAATTACAGTATATTAAGTATATGAAGCACAACCATGATTAAAAACAATGTATTTGTGTCTTCCTAACAGATTCCTTTCAGTTTCAACAAAATAACTCAACAAGGCAAAGCAGACTATTTGCTTTGCTTTTCTGTATCGTTGCCAACAGTATGAATGGAAGTCACAGTTGACAGAGGTCAAACAAGTCATTTAACTGTATTGACAATACAGCATTATACACAGAAACATAACTAAGCAATGGTAAAAAGTATTGAAGTGCCTAAAAAGGGCTGACTTAAAACAAGTGTTGTTGGGGCTTTTTTTATTTAGAAAATTGGTTAACAAGCAATAATATTTAAATACCTCCGAAAACTATTGTGTTTCAAAAAGGGTGTTCCATTAATATTTCCTAATCGATACCATTTCAAATCAGCACATTTCTAAACCATACCACACTTTCTGAATTATTATTATTATTAAACCCCAGTGTGACATTTTAGCCACAAGGCTATTGTATCATGAGGCATTCTTGTTCAGAGCACGGAATGGAGGTCTGTAGTGCTTCGTTTTCCCTTGGAAGACACGGTGCTTCCTGTAGCATGGGGGAAATACAAATCGATAAGATGACAGATGTGCGTGGCTTGAAAGGAGGCTCTCGCCCCGATCAACGCTGCGGGCAAAGGGGTTACTGTATTTTGTTGAGGACTGTGCAGCCTTTACGACTTAAGCCTCGAACCAACACGAGTTACATCCAAATAAATACAGTACACCGCCTGGTGGAGGGGGGGGGGCTGGGATATATATAAATCATTACGGCTCCAGAAAGCGCTAGGAAACCGGGCGAGCGACCACGCGCGATGCCCACGCCAGCCTGGCAGAAAAGAAACCGGGCTCAGGTGGTGGTGCTGCTCCTTTACTGCAGACACCCTTCAAGCCTCCTTGCCCGGGTGCCGCGGACAGAAAGAGCCTTAAGGCGTGGTGCCGTCCCTCCCTTTCCTCCGGAGCGTCTGGCGGAGAGGCCTGAACCCGCCTCTCTCACGCCCCCCTGACTGACACACCGGGAACGGGGAAAGGGGGGGAGAGAGACGGAGAGAGAGAGAGGAGAAAAGAAAAGGAGGTCACAGTGCCGCCGGAGCGCGTGTTCCTTCCACCCGTCCACTTCACATGCTCCGCCCGGTAGTCCCTCCCTCCGCTCCGCACTTACACTCGGGGCAGCTGCAGCGGCGGCGCCCCCCGGCGCTGGAATACCCCGTCCACGAAGACGCCGTTCTTGCCGAGGCAGCGCAAATAGAAATCGCCCCCGCCGCCAGACGGTACAGGGGCGGCAGGGGCGGCAGCAGCACCATCGGGCTGGGGCCCGGTCCCATCGTCGGCGGCGGCGGCGGCGGGGCCGGCAGTGCTGTTGGCGGTGGCCTGGGCGGGCGGGGCCGTGAAAATCTCGAGGTGCCTCCTGGAGATGAAGCTGGAGTGGCCCATGCTCACGTCCACCGACCCTTGCGAGGAGTTGCGGCCGATGGTCACCGAGCGCTTCTTCATGAGGTATTCGAACTCGCGGCCCTCCAGCCGGGCCACGGCCGCCGCTGCCGTCCCCGCCGCCATCTTGGCCGAGACAGCGCGCGGGACCGAAGGGGGGCCCCCCTCCGTCAATCCCCCCACCCTGCGCGCGCGTGCGCGCCCCCCGCCTCCCCCACACGCCGCCCGCCGGGCCGGCCCCAGACACCGACAGACACAGCAGCGGAGTGCTACCGTGCAACGCACACTTTCACGCAGCCCCCCCCCCCGCGTCCGCCGGACGGGCGGCCGGCTCGGCCAATGGGCGCGCTGCACGCCCATGGAGCTATTCCGCACATGCCAATCGCAACTGGCGCCGGGACCAAGCGCAAGGCAGCAAGGTAGATTGTGCCTCAGAACAGACAAGACAGCCAGGCAGGCGGCAGAAAAACGCGGACTGGATTATGTATATATATATGCACACTGTATATATTTTAAGTGCTTGGAGCGGGTGGTGGGGAATCTGATGCCTATTACTCCTTGCTTCAGGAACTGCTCTCCAGCAAGAGTGGATAATACCTTACGCTTGTAAACAGATACATAAATTCCAGAGGCAACTCATATCATCTTCATACAAACATAAGCATGCAAATCTGAAATAAGCAAAGGAGGCAGCTTTCACTGTTTTCTTACTCAAGGGGGAAAAGTCCCATTCATATATATTTATATTTTTGTAGCACTCAACTTCATATACACTACCCTGACTAACTGGATGCCTACACACAGTGTCATATCTCTCCCCCACCCATTGATTATTATTATTGTGGGAAAGATAAGGGCAGTATTTGCATGTCACCCTCAGCTCCATTTCCATTCTGATAGTTCTCACTGGAGGCAAATAGCCATACAGATTACAGTATTTAGGTCTCAGTCTACAACACAGACTACTTACATATTACCATTCCGTTCTTCCCTTTCAACCTAAATCAATTCTATATCAGACTGTAGCTGTAGTGGAACGCATGATTGATTGTCATGCAAAAAGGTCCGAAGTTCAAACTAATGTGAGCCTAGCATGCGCCAAAGATCAGGCACCTATCCCGGGTCACTGCCTGCTGTAGATGGAGGAGAAACTGTGATAAGGATCTTATTAATGGCAGATGCATGCAAGTGGGTGGTCCTTGAGACCTATCCTGATCCAGTCCTAAACATTTTGAATGTTAAAATTTAAGACTAGCACCTTGGTGATGAGTTGTGTTCCTTATACGGTACCTAACTGCCACTTTAGTATCAAACTTGTAATGTTCTATATACCATGAATACTGAACTTTTAAATAATTTTCTCACTGATTCAAACACTTTCTCTCTGCAGGTTGCCCAAGTGTAGCACATTTTCTGTTAATATTTTATTCAGCAAATAAAAATGCCCTTTGAACTAAATTTGCTTCTAAAATTTTAATATTTTGCAATGGGTTGTTTTAAATGTTATTTTAATTCATTTTAGTTTAACGCTTAGTTTTTGATATGAACCCTAAACCAAAATACTGGGTTTGGTTTTGTTTTTGCAAAAATAAAAGACTCTATCTTCAAGAACGTAGCTGTGGTTCTTGATTTTATTGTACAACACATACATGAACTTTCTGGCATTTTAATAGCTCTCCAACCTGACTGGGTCTACAGAATGCATTAGTGGAACATAGGTAACACAATCCTAGCAATGCAAGTTAGTCTCATTGGGACATCCCCAGGCAAGCAAGTTTAATATTGCAACCTATTTCTACATAGGATTCGGATACATTATACCCTGTTGAATTCCATAGGTCCTAGGCAGGAGATCTCATTCTGAGTATTTCCAGGGCAGCAGTGTGATGTTGCAATCCTAGGCACACTTCCTTAGAATTGAAATCAATTGAACTTACTGAATTCAGAATGCCTTTACTTGCAAGGCCAATTAAAAGGAATAGATTTGAACCTTCCCTAAATATTAAAAACAATTCAAAGTTATATTACGGAATTCCCAACACCTATCTCCTGTAGTATAATAGAAAGTATGTTTAATTGTGGGTTTAGCTCAAACTAAAAAGAAAATTATACAGCTCTTGTGTATTCTAATATACAGTACAAGCAAACATTACTACTTCACCAACCAAATAATCTTCCATCCCCATGCACACTATTCTGGGGGTTCTCCTGATCCTCCGCAGCTGATTTGGGGTGGAGCACATCAGGAAATAAAAATAAAATAAAAAGCCCCTTTGCATTAGCAGGACTCCTTGCACTGGCTCCTACTAATGCAACTGTTTTGTTAAATCAGAGTCTAGAGAGATGCTGTGACTCAGTTCACCTGATTTTAGAGTTTCATCAAGGTGTCTGAAGTCTCCCATAATTTCTGCAAACTGAACTGGAGCTCATAAAGTGCTCTCGCTCAGATCCAAAGACCAGTTTGAAATATTCTGAATAACGCTAGTATTCCAAACAAGCCATTCAGCTTTTAAAAGCTTCTTGGTAATCATTCATTCATCCCACACTTTATGGTGCATTTCCCAGTCACTTTCCTAACTGCAAAAAAGCCTCTCTCTGTGTGTTTTTAAAGTTTATTTGTTGCAGTAAGGTGACAAAGCACTTTAATCTAATTTAATTGCACAAACCTAAGTTTCTGGTGTAGCCTTATATCCTTCCCACAAATTAGTGACAGTCTGGAGACACCAAAATATTATTGGGGGCAGGAGTAGGGAAAATAAAACATATGAGCATAGCTGCCAAGTTATCCCCTTTTTAAAGGGATTTTCCCTTATGCTGAATAGGCTTCCTCGCGAGAAAAGGGAAAACTTGGCAGCTATGCATATGAGACTTTATACTAAGTCAAACTACTTCTCTATCTAGTCCAATAAGGACTGTCAGCAGTCCTTCAGAGTCTTTGGCAAAGACATTCCAGTCGCTTTCACTACATGATCCTTTAACTGGAAATGCCAGTGATGCAGCCCAGCATTTTCTGCATGCAAAGCGTGTCCTCTGCCACAGAGTTGTGATCCTTGACCAACCCAGGCTGAGACAGACTGGGCATGTGATCATTTTGTATGTCTCTATATAAACTGTAGAATCTCTTATTAATTCACATAATGTACAACCGGTTTATTAATAAAATACATTACAGATTGTTATATGTATGTTCTTTGTCACATCCATCCTTCGTTTCACAGTTTATCTATTTTGGGCAAATTCCAGTCCAGAAGTCTGAAAAAATCCTTGCCTGTTATTTTGTCCAACACAAATGTCTGCAGTTGGTTTACAAACCATGCTACCCACAATGCTCTGGGCGTCAAGCTGCTTATGGAGGTTGTAACACGCCGTGCAATAATCTCCGATTAACTAAATTATATAGTCTTGGCGCCCTGAATAATATACACAAGTAAACTACTTCGCTTTCAGGAAGCCCCCTCCGTTGCTTCCTGTTCAATCTGCACTTTACACAGCCCCCTTCTGGGAGGAATTAACAAACCTCGATGCTGCAGCAAGACATGTGCTTTTGAGATGACATCATCCTCAGCGTCTGAGCAGTGACCTAGGCAGAGTGTGTTTGTAAATACAAGGGCCTTGGGGGTGGGGCAGGCAGAACAATTGGTACTGGAACATAGGGCTGTTAAATCAATGAGATGCCGTTTCAGGGACTAGATTAGGCCATTTTGAGTTGACAATGTTTCAAAGGCAAGACTTTGCGTGATACAACTGAGCCAAGGGCAGGTTAAGGAACAGCCTCGACTTGAAATCCAGGCAATTTAAAATAATTGTTGAAGTCGTTTCATGTGCCGCCCCTATTATTAATGTGGAAATTGCTGTATGTGCTCTACTAAGCAAACGTTTCTTTAAAAAATTAAATACAAACTGTGCCTCATTTTTTGTTTCTAATACATATGTGAAGAATAACGGTTGATGCACATCACCACAGGGACCTCAGGAATATCCTTATTTGTTCTGAAATAAACTCAACCACCAGCACAAGCTGAAAACCCAGCTTACATAGCAGTTGTATTCAATAAATGCTGTTTAAATGGTTAATGGGAATCACTGCTTTTTCTGTTTTGCATAAGCAGACAAGTCTGGGAGCACAGAAGTAGAATAGAAACTGCAGCATTTTCTGTGTTTGAGATTTGATCATTGTGACTTTTCTGCTCTCTATATCAGCAGGAGTCATCTCCATCCCAATCTGCCTTTGACCTGATAGGAGTGGCTCGCAATTTCCTTTAATCAAATCTGGGCTCCTGTGAATTTGTAGAATAACAGTGTGCTGCAATGTCAAAACTGAAATGTAATGGTGGCAGGCATTATTTGTTTAGCCTTTTAAAAGTTCACTACTCTGCTCTACAATTACATTAATTTAAATAAATTGTACATTGTTTGCCTAGTTTTTAAAATGTCAGAAACTGAATAACTGCATGCTCTTGTTTCAGGGGCCTGATCTTTTAAGAGTTATCACCAGACTTAAGGTTGCCCAGCTTTCTGCCAGTGTTGAAGTGGCACTGCTGGTGAAATACATCACCAGAGAACGTAGACCCCAACTCTCAGGCAGAACTGCCTGCCAGAGGGTGCAAATTACTTTTTAAAGTTGTGCTAGCTTAGAGTTCAGAAAGCACAAATATAATCCACAATAGAAGATACCTTTGATGATTAAAGCAGATCCTTGAACAGTAGGTGAAAGAATAACTACACCTAGCAAGTATTTCAAGTGAACTTTTTGCTATGTACATTTTGTGAATTAAGCAGAGCGCCAACAGTTTATATAAACATATACAAAATGATCACATGCACATTCTATCTCAGTATGGCTTGGTGAAGGACCACAGCTCTGGCAGAGGCCATGCTTTGTATGCAGAAAATCTTGGGCTGCATCATTGGCATCTCCAGGTAAAAGGATCATGTAGTGTAGGAGGAGATTACACTATCCAAGTGTGGCAAACAGACTTAAAGGAATGTGTGTAGATTGTTTAACTAGCCAAAGACCTGGGAGAAGAGGAAGGTTTTTGCCTGGTGCCTAAAGATATGTAACAAAGGTGCCGGGCAAGCCTACATGGAACAGCATTCCACAAGTGTGGAGCCACCACTGAAAAGGCCCGTTCTTGTGTTGCTGCCCTCTAGATTTCTCACAGAGGAGGCACACAAAGAAGGGGCCTGGAAGCTAATTGGTAGCCAGTGCAGTTGGGCCAGGATTGGTGTAATATGCCCAAACCGTCTTGCCCAGTGAGCAATCTGGCCACTGAATTCTGCACCAGATTAAGTTTCCGAACCACCTTCAGAGGCAGCCCTACATATAATGTGTTGCAGTAATCTAACCTAGAGGTTACTAGAGCATAGACAACAGACGTTAGGCTATCCATGTCCTGATAGAGGCACAGTAAGGCCACCAGACAAAGCTGATGGAAGGCAGTCCACACAACCGAGGTCACCTGTGTGTCATGGGATAGCAAAGGATCCAGGACCAGGAATACCCTCAAGCTACGTACCCGCTCCTTCAAAGGGAGTGTAACCCTGTCAAGTGCAGGCAACCTCCTACCTTCAGTCTTATCTGGATTGAGCTTCAATTTGTTGGCTTTCATCCAGTCCATTAGTGAGGCAAGACAACATTCCAGCACATCCACTGCCATACCTGCAGATGTAAAGGAAAAGTAGAGCTGTATGGCATCAGCACATTGCTGACAAGGTACTCCAGAACTCCAGATCACCCCACTCATTGGATAATATGGGAAAGATAAGTTACTATCAAAGACTGCAGGGCTCAGCTAGGGCCCCGTTATTGCCCAACAAACTTCCTGTGCTTGGGTCAGGTTAGGTGAATTACTGTGGGTCAACGGAAGACCACAGGTTCTGCATACAAAAGCCTAGGTTTAATCCCCAGCATCTTGTGGTAAAACTGGGAAAGGCTTCTGTCTGAGACTCTGAAAAACTGCTGCGTAGTAGACAGTTTTGAGCAAGATGGATCTGTGGTCTGACTAGGTAAAGGAGATAGCTTCCTGTGTTCCAATCCCACCACATTTCCTACTCTTGAGGTTTGCCATACATCCTTCTGAGCAATTTATTGTTGAGACAGACTATAGGCCGCTGCTTTGCATTTACCAGACTGCTCCTCTGTCTTCATTGATACTTGTCCCTTGTTGTTGTTGTTATGCCGTTCATCTGACTGGATTGCCCCAGCCACTTTGGATGGCTCTCAACCAAAAACAGTAAAAATACTGAAGAAGTGTGCATGCACACGAAAGCTCATACCTATGACAAGCTTAGTTGGTCTCTAAGGTGCTACTGGAAGGATTTTTTATTTTTATTTTGACTGTGTCAGACCAACATGGCCTACCTGTAACTAGTAAAAATACAATACAACATCAAACACTAAGATGTATTTTAATAGATAGCTTCTTGGTGTCTTATCTGACTTGCCCACTCAAGTTAGAGCATGCCCTCTATGTCTTAGAAGTGAAGGCTCTAGTCATGGTTCCTTGCTTGTTCACCTGAATGCCTTCCTTTCTCAAGCCACCTGAAGTCTTACCAAGCCCTAGGATTACTCATACTCAGTGCCTGGCAATGATTCAAAAAGAGCTACCATAGCTTCGGGCTTGAATTAACCTACTATTGTACCCACCAGCTGCAAGGATAGCTATCTATGGGTTTTGTATTGGCAAACACACATTCTATAGCTACAGGCATTTTGCCTCACTCCTGCCTGAAACTCCGGAGAATCACAGTGTCAACAATACTGTGCTAGATGGACCAATGGCATTACTTGGCTCACCACAGGTATTTCAAGTGTCCCATTTCAACAGCACACAGTCCATCACAGCAGAGTTAGGCACTAGATAATTTGTTTTAAATTTACAGTACCATTACAATTCACTCTACCACTATGATCTACCAGCGATGGATCACTTACCTTGTGAGCATATTGGACTAGAAAGGGGCACATTGCTCCCCTGTTATACTGGTGCTTCACATGGGACCAGAAGCGGCTTAGTCATGCTGGCCACATGACCCGGAAGCTGTACACCGGCTCCCTCGGCCAGTAAAGCGAGATGAGCACCGCAACCCCAGAGTCGTCCGCAACTGGACCTAACAGTCAGGGGTCCCTTTACCTTTAGCTAACCTTGAGCTGGCAAGGGAGCTTTCCCTGATCACAGTGTCCTTTGACTTACGTATCTGTGGATTTGCCCCATAATTGTATGAAAAAAATTAAGGTAAGATAAATCAGAGCAATTGGCCATGAAAAACAGTCTCAACTCTGCAGATACCATCAAACCCTGAGGTGACATTGAAGCTGGCATTGTAGGATCAGGGGTCATCAATTTTTTCAGGGGGGGGGGCAATCCACTGTCCCTCAGACCTTGTGGGAGGCCGGAGTATTTTTTTTAAAAAAATAATAATGAATGAATTCCTATGCCCCACAAATAACCCAGAGATGCATTTTAAATAAAAGGACACATTATACTCATGTAAAAACATGCTGATTCCCGGACCATCTGTGGGCCGGATTTAGAAGACAATTGGGCCGCATCCGGCCCCCGGGGCTTAGTTTGGGACCCTGGATTAGGATATGAAAACTGAAAACAGCCACACAGTATTTCCATTTCAGGACGGGATATGTAAGTGTAAAGCCCTTTGGGCAGCCACTTGGTGGCAGCATAACTGTGTTTACACCTGCAAAGAGCTGTTGTTGCTGCACCAGCACTTGCACCTCTCCAAGTCAGCATCCTATGACTGTTTATCAGCTTTTTGATCACACAGCAGAAAATATAGGACTGGGCTGAATGGACAGATGCTGAAAACCTTATCAGGCTTCTTCTTTTGGTTCTGTGCTACTAATATTGCTGCAAATGAGATACTGTCCTGGTAATACTACAACTATGCTTTCTCCCTTAGTGGTTTTCATAGTTTTGAATGCCTATTTTTTTCTAAATCAAAACATTACTTTAAAAAACAATAAAGAATATATAGTCAGTCTGTATGGTATCAATAAGTTGGTTATTGGGGCAAAGTTTTCAAGCTTATATAGGATTGCAGGGGCAATATGTTCAGCCCCTTGATTTCATTAAGTTGTCCATTTAATGTACAGATAAGGAAGAAATAGCACTGTGCAATTTCAAGAGCTTCATTAATGAACTTATGTGTATGTGTAGTGTGAGGCTTTGTCCCTAATGCCAATTCCTCTCTCTAATTAGGCTAACAGGTAGCTGTGCTCTCCTTATGTCCTAATTCCAAATGCTCTAGAAAGGTGAGACAGAAGATACATGATGTGTTGCAGACTCAGCCAGCCCACTTCTATGCATGTTTACTCAGAAAAAAATCCCACCGAGTTCACCAGGACCTTGTCTTGCACTGCCTCCCGCAGTTTGGTCAAACTCATGTCCGTAGCTTCGAGAACACTGTCCAACCATCTCGTCCTCTGTCGTCCCCTTCTCCTAGTGCCCTCAATCTTTCCCAACATCAGGGTCTTTTCCAAGGATTATTCTCTTCTCATGAGGTGGCCAAAGTATTGGAGCCTCAGCTTCACGATCTGTCCTTCCAGTGAGCACTCAGGGCTGATTTCCTTAAGAATGGATAGGTTTGATCGTCTTGCAGTCCATGGGACTCTCAAGAGTCTCCTCCAGCACCATAATTCAAAAGCATCAATTCTTCGGCAATCAGCCTTCTTTATGCTCCAGCTTTCACTTCCATACATCACTACTGGGAAAACCATAGCTTTAACTATACAGACCTTTGTCGGCAAGGTGATGTCTCTGCTTTTTAAGATGCTGTCTAGGTTTGTCATTGCTTTTCTCCCAAGACCTAGTCTTAAGCAAATGTGCACCTAATACATAAATTGACTTTCTGAAAGTCCTGAGGGATAAGTCTGTATTCATGGTATGCATATGTACCAATTACATTGAGAAATGTAGTAAAGATCAAAATTTAAACCACTGGATAGATATACTGTATCTAAAATATAGGTTGCTAGGGCTTTGCATCAGTCTTCAGTGCAGAAGATGTTGGAAAGGTACATGCATGTGAATCACTGTTTTCAGGCTATTTCCACTGTGGTAGACTTTTTTAAAAGTGTCACAAAGACTCTATGTGTACCTTAGTAGCTATTTAAATAGAGATGACAGGGAGTGACGGTTGAGGGGGAAATGGCATATTAAAAAGTTACATATCTGGAGCTTGATAGCATTACCAATATAGTTTTTAAATCTTCATAAGAATGCATTATTTATGAAACCAACGAAAATTTATTAGGTGCTATATGTAAATAAAATACCTATGGTCCCTGCCACATGCTCATGATCTAAAATTAAATAATTCAAATCTAATTACAGAATATAAATTTTATTGTTTAAAATGTCGACACAAGAAAATATTACAGGAAGGGTCAATTTCAGCTCAGAAATGGTAAAGTATTTTTGATAAATTTTGGTAAAGTATTTAAACTCTACCAGTCAGGACTATCACACCCGACAGTGCAGTCTTATACATATCTACTCAAATATAAATCTAACTTAGTTTCAATGGAGCTTACTATCAAATAAGTAGATATAGAATTGCAGTCTTAGCCAATTAACTATATGGCTTTTAATGAATAAGTAATTAGTTGGTTGTGTTTACCAAACATTTACATATTACATCTAAGTAAAAAGTAATACTGCATTTTTAAGGATTCTAAAAGATAATGACTATGCATCTTATAAATTAGAAAACTTAAATAAATTCTAATGACAAGTATTTTATGGAATACAGTGGTGCCTCACTAGACGAATTTAATTCGTTCCACGGGTCTATTCTTATAACGAAAGAAAATTTGTCTAGCGAATCCCATAGGAATGCATTGAAATTTTTTTTTTAAAAAAAATGCCCATAGGAACGCATTAATTGAATTTCAATGCATTCCTATGGGAAACCGCGATTCGCTAGACGAATTTATCGTAAAACGAATTTGTCTAGCGAGGCAACCTTCGCTAGAAAAATCCTTTCTTTAAGCGAAAATTTTGTCTTACGGGGCGTTTGTTAAGCGAGGCACCACTGTAATGCCTTTTTCGGACTATTTAATGAAATATAGCGCAGTCATACCTTGGTTTTCGAACAGCTTAGTTCTTGAACGTTTTGGCTCCCAAACACCGCAAACCCGGAAGTGACTGTTCTGGTTTGCGAACTATTTTTGGAAGCCAAACGTCTGATGGGGCTTCCGATTGGCTGCAGGAGCTTCCTGCAGCCAATCAGAAGCTGCGCTTTGGTTTCTGAACATTTTGGAAGTCAAACGGACTTCCAGAACGGATTCCGTACGAATTCCAAGATACGACTGTATGATGAACTCAAGAGCAGGATTTGAGCTATGAGCAACAGAAGTGATTAGATTATAATATTGTGGTTATAGATAGAAGATGTGGGGGAGCAGAAGGGGAGAAACAACAACTTCATGGAAAATGGGGTGGGAAGTTGATAAAAATAAGAGAAAAGACGAAATTGTGTTTTGATTGTATATGTTAAAAATGTTGAAACTTAATGAAACATAATGGAAAGAATAACAAACTTACATTTAAAGATATTTAAAAACATTACCTTACGTCGTTTAGAGAAACTTTATTTATTTGATTAAATGCACAATGTATTGAACGTTCATCTTTTCCACCCGACAAGCCATTAACTGCAGTTTATGTTCTTGAAAAGTTCAAGCTCCAGTGATTAAAGATTGCTTCTCTTTCTGCAACAATTTCTTATACTGTAAAGAGCTTTCATGGAGCTGTAACATTTTATATGACACGTTGAGGTAAGGCTAAAGATTGTTTGCTGTGTTGGATGTAAGTTATATAACAACCGCAGACCGCACCACTTGCACTATGCAAGTCAAAATTATTGGATTAGTGCACATGAGAGCTGTCCTCAAGAAGCTCATTTGATCCATTTGGTCAGCAGACAAAGATGTTTAATGAGGTGTAGGGAAGTATACTTATCAGATAATTACTGACAGACTCTAGCTTTGACAAGATGCCAAGATCTGTACAATACACCCAGGCAGCAGCTTTAGATCAAGCACCATCCTTTCTTGGAAAATTTTTTCCTGGTGTTTGTCCACCAGCCATATATTAAATTATGATGTCTATGATAGTCATCGTATGTAAAATGTAGGGATCCATTTGCCTTTGCTAGCAGCCAGTCTGCATCTAGAGGTTCTGAGTTCAGATCACCGGATGTTGGAAGGAGATGAGGAAAAGAACATGAATGTTCCCTAATGATGAAGGCAATGTGCCTTATTATCCAAAAGGAAACGCAGACCCTGGTAAGAGCTCTGATACTCCTATAATTTTGCCACTGCATGTAACATTATGTTGATTCTGGAAGAGCTTCAGAAGGAATATGCAACGCGAGACCAGAGGAGTGGGTAATGTAAAAAGGAACATTAGTTTTAATAAAGGTAAAGGGACCCCTGACCATTAGGTCCAGTCGTGACCGACTCTGGGGTTGCGCGCTCATCTCGCATTATTGGCCGAGGGAGCCGATGTATAGCTTCCAGGTCATGTGGCCAGCATGACAAAGCCACTTCTGGCAAACCAGAGCAGCACATGGAAACGCCGTTTACCTTCCCGCTGTAGCGGTTCCTATTTATCTACTTGCATTTTGACGTGCTTTCGAACTGCTAGGTTGGCAGGAGCTGGGACCAAGCAACGGGAGCTCACCCCGTCACAGGGATTCGAACCGCCGACCTTCTGATCAGCAAGCCCTAGGTTCAGTGGTTTAACCACAGCGCCACCTGGGTAAACATTAGTTTTAATAACCATTACTAAAATAACATCACCAAAAAAAGAGCAGGTTATAGACTATTACATCATTGTCAGTTGCACAATAATAAGGTTATGCTTCAAAATACATGCAATAGCACTGTTTCTGAAGTGGAGGTTTCCGGCAGGAGGGAGGCTGAGGCTGAGTGAGTGCTCAGGCAGTTGCAGTTACGGGAGAATATAGAGAAAGAAGGGGTGGGGCAAGGTAAAAGCAGAAATGTTGAGTGCTGAGAACACATAATAAATCAGGGTAGATGAAACCCGGTGATTAAAATGTTGTTGATTTAAATCAGATTTGTTTTAAAATATATTATAAATTTGAGTGCAAGCAAAATTTAAAACTAAAAATTAATTGCTCTCTTATCAGATTTATTAGCTTCACTCCAGGTAATGTTGAGCTGCAACCCTATACACACACTTACCATGGGATACACAACTGAATTCAGTGGTACTTACAGTATTTCTGAGTAGACATGCACGTGGTCTAAGTCACATGACAAGCAAAAGGGTTGTGATTTTCTTTCCATTGCTTTCAAAGGTCCTTAGTCATGACTGGCTATAGCTGGAGCAGAGTCTGCTTTTCTGTGTACATGCTTTTCTCTGTACATGAAGAAACAGTTTGCTCAGTTCTCAGATTATGAATGTTTAACTGCTGCCTACCTACCAACCAACCAACCACACATTTGGCCATTTCCTTTCATCTTGTGAAGATAAACTGATTTTCTCCAGTAATTACCCACTTCCTTTTCTGGATGGTTCTGGGCCCTAATTTACCTCTACAGACTGCTATGCAATAAATTGTTTTTTTTTTTAAAAAAAATGCACCTGCTTTATTTAAAACTCTTTGAATCTTTATTAATAGTTAAATTTTTATGGTTTATTTAAATGTATATCAGTAGTGTACAACTTCTTTGCCCCAAATGACCACACACAGCAGTGCAGAGGCATATCTCAGTGGTGGACAGCCCTACCCTTCCTCCCTGCCTTGTGCATCATATTCTCCACTAGAACTGCACTGTCCCCAGCCTGCTAAACTGCTGGTCAGCGGGCTGGGGAAAATATATATATGGAAGCCCAATCATGGCAGAGAGATAGCAAAACTCAGCAGTAGAGGCTGCTTGGTCACCTATGCAAGACACACTTGAAGGCCCCCAAGGGCTGCATGTGGCTCCCAAGTGGTGGGTTGAGCACATGAGGTCTAAAGACTTATTTCATTGACACAAAACGGGTAGATTAAAGCTATTTTAGGTTTATTACAAATTATATAAATACTGGTACTATAAAAATACTGTAAACTATTTAGAGATACAGCTCTGGCCACTGTGGCCCTAACAGTTACTATTTAGCTGGATGGTGTAATAATGTTGGAGAACTGTACAGAGGGAAAGAGGGGAGATCTGCTGACTGGAACAAGCCCTGGTAATTTTATTATAGGAATCACAATCTCTTGGTTGTGCAGGATTTTCATCTGGCCAGGCTTGCTTTTTGTTCTGTTAATACTAAAGCTGAAATCCTATAATTACATAAGAAGCTGCTGGATCAGGCCAAATGCCCATTTAGTCCGGCAGCATCCTGATCTCACAGTGCCTGTGTGAAGCCTGCAGGCATGCATACTTAGAATCATAGAATCATAGAGTTGGAAGAGACCACAAGGGCCATCCAGTCCAACCCCCTGCCAAGCAGGAAACACCATCAAAGCATTCTTGACATATGCCTGTCAAGCCTCTGCTTAAAGACCTCCAAAGAAGGAGACTCCACCACACTCCTTGGTAGCAAATTCCACTGCCGAACAGCTCTTACTGTCAGGAAGTTCTTCCTAATGTTTAGGTGGAATCTTTTTTCTTGAAATTTGAATCCATTGCTCTGTGTACGCTTCTCTGGAGCAGCAGAAAACAATCTTTCTCCCTCCTCCATATGACATCCTTTCATATATTTGAACATGGCTATCATATCACCCCTTAACCTTCTCTTCTCCAGGCTAAACATACCCAGCTCCCTAAGCAGTTCCTCATAAGGCATCGTTTCCAGGCCTTTGACCATTTTGGTTGCCCTCTTCTAGACACGTTCCAGCTTGTCAGTATCCTTCTTGAACTGTGGTGCCCACAGTCAACTTGGCAGTCAACTCTGATGATCTTTTATTTTTATTCAATTATTTATGGATTAAATGAAAGCAAAGTGAAACAAATATATATATATATATATATATACAGATACACATATATATATATACACAATATATATATATACACTATATATATATATATATATATATATATATATATATATATATATATATATTGTGTATATATATATATATATATATATATATATATATATATATATATATATATATATATATATATATATATTGTATATATATATATATATACAAAACTGAGGGCGGCGTTAATGCACAACTTCAAAGAATGAACGTCTAGTTCCTCTGGTCGTGGAGAGTAAATACGTTTTCATTATCAGTATTGTTGATTGGTGTTTACAAGGGTGGGGTGAGCTGTCCCGCCTTCACTTCGGAACCCGGACGTTCGCCTGCGTGGCGAAACATCTACTCGCCCTGGGTGCTTGGACGCCTTATGCGGCTGGATCGCTCGCTTTTAGGTTTGCCATTCATATCAAAGGCTGGAGAACTTGTATGTATTGGTTCTTCTGGCGCCCTTTCGCTTTGATTTCGGGACGCTGAGGGGTTAGCAATAGGACTCCGATAGGGGACGCTCCTCCTTCCCGCCATGCCTGACCAAGTCAGAAGTACTGCAAGTGTATTCGAGGCTAGCGCTTCTGGACGTCGTGTGACAGGAGCCGCTGGCCGGTGAAACGAGAAAGGAGCCACGCAGGTTTCCCTCCCTCCTTCCTTCCCTCCCTCCCAGGGCGACTGCCCCAGCCGGTCTCCTCAGGCGTAACTCCTGGCAAAAAGCGCCAATACACCTGCCCACTACCCTCTCTCCTCCCTCCTTCCCAATGGCAATGGGCTTTTGGTTTTCTTTTCCTGGGACAGGTGGCCACCAAGAGAGAAGCCACGTTGCCACAGCTCGGAGGGTATTAGCTTTGACCCTGGGCAAGTTGAGTCAACACAGCTGCTCCAGTGCCCCGGCCCGTTAGCTAGTTCAGACACCCTGCCCCGCGCGCGCAATATAGTGGCCTGAGGCCCTAGCCCCGGCGGTCCCATGACGTCATCCCGGAGCGAGAGGCGAGGCGTGGGGGGGGAAAGAGTTCGATTTGCCTCTCCCAACATGGCGCCGCTGCCGTCGCGTTGCTAGAGACGCTCTGCGGTCGCGACTCGGGGAGAGGAGAGGGGAGGGGCGCGCGGCGGGAGCGGCGCAGGCAGCTGGGCTGGCCGGGTAGAGAAGGGGAGGGAGTTGGTGGGACGGAGCGGGGAGTGGTGGCGCGGGGGGAGAGGCTGAGAGAGAAGAGGAGGATTTAAAGGAGCCATGTCCCCGGCGCGGCGGCCTCGGCTGCTGCTGCTGAAGAGGCCGGAGCCGGGTGGAGGGCAGAAGAGGAGGGTGCAGCGGGGCTGCCGAGGGGGAACGAGGAAGCCCACCCAGCCCTGAGCACCCAGCGGGGGGCGGCGGCACCACTGGGCGCAAGATGGTGAGTGCGCCCCGGCGAGGCTGGGAAAGGAGGACCTGACCGGAGGGGATGGAGCCAGGAGGGGACGAGGAGGCGGTGCCTAGGAGGAGGAGGACAAGTGACAGGGAAGGAGGGAGGAGGAGGAGGAGGGAAGGAGCGCCCGTGAATGAGCCTTGCTGTCAGGGAGGTAAGTGACAGGTAGGCCACGAGCCGGGCGGGAGCTCCGGCTGCTCTTCACCCCTGGAGCGGAGAGGAGTGGGGAGGTCAAGTGGTGGGGCGTCCGAATGGGGCAGGTGGAAGGTGGCAGGTGCTCGGTCTCAAGGAGGCTTGGGCGGCGAGGCACACCCGAGGGGGTTGCAGGTGACTGCGGGGAGGCGCCCGGGAAGCCGGACAGGTGCCGGGGAAGGGGGAAGGTGTCCGTCAAAGGACTTACGAGCGGCAGGCAGGTCACAGGTGTGCGCGGAGTGATGGGCATCTGGACCGGGCATCAGGTGATGAGACTGAGCGGGATGCTCATGAAGGGACACACACCCTCTGCGTGGGTGAGTGGGGGGTGGTGGTGGTGCTTAGGGTGGGGGCATGAATGACTCCCGAGGTTCTTCAGCAAGCCGGTAAGTCAGTGTTTCCTCTGGGAGGAGGGCAAATGAGCCTCGAGGTGGGTGGGACAAGAGAAGACACCTGCCTTTTGCTTGACCTAAAGATCCAAGAGTTTGGGGGCTTCATTGTAAAGAAGCCACAGTCTTCTCCTTGGCACAGTTCCTCTGTGTTGTCATGCGCTGTTACATGAAGTTATACTTGTGAGAAATGGATGAGCTTGAACTAGTGCAATACACGAACTGCTGCACCCATTAGGATGAGGACTCACAGACATAGCTTGTCTTTGATAGGTCTGCTTTGTGTCAGATACCTGCCTCTTCTCCCCCTTTTTAAGATGCTGTACTTGATTACCTGAGAGAGGCCCATTGCACTCTGTGGGACTTGCAACACAACCCTATACATGTCTACTAAGAAGTAAGTTTCCTATCCATTGATAGTGGCAATTTATTTGGTGCATGCTCTCACTTGGGCAATTTGCCAAAGGTTTGCTGGTGCAGCAAATCAAAGAATTGTTTAGAACAGTGCTTAAGACTATTACCCTAAACCTACTTACTTGGAAGAAAGACCAATAGAAATTATTGTGACTGTGCTGCATAAGCATTGTTTCTATCAGGTTGTGAAATATGAAGCCTTGGGCAATATTGGTGCACTTTAAAATGTTTTGAATTTAATATGGGGTGAGGCATTTTCTGCTTAAATTATTATATTGCGTTTATCTTTACCATACCCGGATGTCTTCCTCTGTTAAGTGGTTATGTCATTTGCAGACCTTCGTTTCCATATTTTCAGCTGGCACTGTTCATTGGAAAGGAAGTAGTGGGATGCTGAAGGTGAAATAGAACAGGTAGTGCCAGAACTGATGAGAGTACTTGGATGCATCTTAACCTGTGTACAGTGAGAGTGAAAGCAATGCTTAGTGGCAAGGATAGAAGAACTGCAAAATTAATATTTTTGAGGGGGGTAGTGTGTATTGTTGATTTTTGGCACCATTGGTGTTGGTATTTGGAGTGAGCCCAAATGTATACCTCCCTTAATTACACGCAGGAAGAAGTAAAATGAGACTTAATAATCTGCAGCAAAGGATTACTTTACTGAACATGGCCTGAAGAAAGGTTCAGTGCTGCCTGTTGGAATCTGGAAAAGTTATAACATTGAGGATGAATTATATGAACCTTCCCGTAACACCTTAGAGACCAACAACCGTAAGACAGAGAAACCAGTAGGAGAACACTTCAATCTCCCAGGACATCTCACCCCTTGCTTTTTCCTGTAAGACCAATTGCAGTTGTTAACAGTCAATAGGTTTACCACACCTATCAGCCAATTGCCCATTCCCACCACCCTTCTGAGTAGCACCCCTCCCCACCCTCTCACTATATATATAAGGGTCTGGTGACTTCTGTTTCAGTGTATCTGAAGAAGTGTGCATGCACATGAAAGCTCACACCAAGAACAAACTTACTTGGCCTCTAGGGTGCTACTGGAAGGATTTTATTTTTATTTTGTTTCGACTAGAGCAGACCAACACGACTACCTACCTGTATTTGAACCTTAAAATATATAGTCCACCACATTACATGTGTTTGCCTATGTAGTTTTAGATGAGTTTCAGGGGTATGGCCATGTTAATTTTTGGCAGCAAAATCAATGAATAATCTTGTGGCAATTTAAAAGACTAACATCTATTATAGCATAAGCTTTTGTGGACTAGAGTCCACTTCATCTGACCAGTCTCTGATGAATATTCATTGCCATTGATTAGTTCAGTTAACCAATTAATACTTGTAGCTGTGATAGCTCAAGTCGGTATAACATGAAACTCTTAATCTCGGTGTCAGAGGTTTGAGTCCCACATTGGACAAAAGATTCCTGCATTGCAGGGGGTTGGACTAGATGATCCTCATGATCCCTTCCAATTCTACAGTTCTGTGATTCTATGATACCCATGTAATGCTCAGATAAAAGACACAATGGCCTGCTTTACATGTCACACTAAGCCAAACCATGACTTAATGTGATCATGTTGGTGTGTGGGCTTCAAGAGAAGATAATGTGACTGCCTTACTGCTCTCCTAGTCTTCCTGCTGCTATGTTGGGCTAAGCCATGGTTTGGCTTAGTATGATGTGCAAGTCAGGCCAGTGTATGAGGATCGTTGTAATCCTAATGAAAACTCTTTAAACAAACTAAAACAGGCACTTACAGGGCATCCTATATGTAAAGGTTTGTCGGTGGTGCCTTTTTAATTACTCCCAATAGACTGATAGTGAAGAGTGACTCCAAGTCTCCTTTGCTGCAGGCATGTAACTGTTTGCCTTTCTAGAAGTTACAGATTTAGGTCAAATAAGAGATGAAAAGTCCAGCTAGGGCTTAGAGTTTACTAAAGCTATCAGATTCCTTTGCTCTGCTCCTAGCTTTCATGTTTCCTATAGAGACGCAGGCAGGAAAACAAGTAAGCTGTTGGGAGTCTTTTAGGAATAATGTGAGATGAGGTGAGTGGTAACTGGAGAAAAGTCTCCCTTGGTTGGGGAAGGCCCTCCACTTATGGAGTTCTCTGCCAAAGAGGTTTGTCTAGTATGTATATTGTTATTTCTGTTGGATAGTTTTGACACTAATTGTTTTTAGTATATAGTGATTTTTATTGTTATAAACTTACTTGTGGGGGGAATAAACTGAAAAGCAGTATAGAAATCTTAAAAGTAAATTGGTGGGGACAGGTAGAAGCAGAGTTTACTATTTGATTGCACACCCTGGGGAGTTGCTCTTTGCCTCTCATGGGTGGCACATTGCTTGACTGGTGATGGAAAACAGCTTCTTTTGCCTGCTATGGTAGTACTGGTATTCCCTAGGCCTCTAACAGTTGCTTATTGGTTCCTCCATGATGTGTTACTGCAGAAATGTATGTAATGGGAAGACCTGCTAAGTAATAGTTGAAGGCTCATATGTATGCATGCATTTGGCACTGAAGCTGTGGAATTAGCTTCTTTTAAAAGAAAAGGCTTGTTTTTATTAAATTTAGAACTCAGTCTTCTTGCATGTTCAGGCAGTTGTTGATTAGCTATGCCTTGTGTATTTGAAGACTTGTGATTGCAGCTGAAAGCTTGAATGCATGGTTTTTCATTGTGACCGAGTTATTAAAACACTTCATAACATTTTACTGTAATAGTAGCTCTGTTAATTGGTCTATGATGAAGATGGAAACCACAGGAGGGGAGGATGATTTTGTGCTTGAATCCTGCTTGTGAGTTTCCCATGCTGGATTAGATGGGCCCATTGGGCTGATTCAGCAGACTCTCCTTATATTTTGAAGATGAATTTCTGAGCTGAAATGTAGCAAGGTATAGAACAATATAGGCAGGTTATTTAGCCTCTTCATAAATACAATATATGTGGAAGGGTTTCTGTGAACATGGCCCTATGTATGGTGCCAGAGAAAGAGAGGCCAAAGAGCACTTCATTGTATAAATTATCATACTTTCGGAGGGGTTGAAAACTCTTCTTGGATCTGCTAATAGTCTCTCTCTGCTCACCTTGCCTAAGCCACAATGGGAAAATTCAGATGGTAACTTCTCTGGGGTTGAGGCATAACTCCCCAGAGTATTGTCTGTAAAGAACCTTGTACATGGGTAGTGTTACTTAAATAATTTTCTCAAATTCTTCATCAGATTGATTTTTCTCTTTGAAGTTGCATTGCTTCTATATACTGTACTACTAAAGTATCTAATCACTAAATTAAACCGTCTAGAGGTCACTTGTGACAGAAAGTGGTACATAAAGGCATTCAACAAGACATGGCAATTGTGGTCTGCTAACCAGGAAGTTTTGCACACAAACACACAGTTTGGGCACTAGAAACAGAAATATCATTCTTAGGCTGCAATCTTGTGCACTCTAACCTGAGAAAAAAAATATAACGGCTCTTACTTCAGAGTAAACTTACATGCTATTGCAGTTTAAAGGTAAAGGTAAAGGGACCCCTGACCATTAGGTCCAGTCGTGACCGACTCTGGGGTTGCGCGCTCATCTCGCATTATTGGCCGAGGGAGCCGGCGTATAGCTTCCAGGTCATGTGGCCAGTATGACAAAGCTGCTTCTGGCAAACCAGAGCAGCACATGGAAATGCCGTTTACCTTCCCGCTGTAGCGGTTCCTATTTATCTACTTGCATTTTGACGTGCTTTCGAACTGCTAGGTTGGCAGGAGCTGGGACCAAGCAACAGGAGCTCACCCCATCACAGGGATTCGAACCGCCGACCTTCTGATCAGCAAGCCCTAGGCTCAGTGGTTTAATGACAGCGCCACCTGGGTCCTTACAGTTTAGTTTCATTTAAATGGTTTTGATCATTGTACTGCTCCAGCACGTTTTGGTGGATCCAGACTATAATAATCTTAAAATTGTGAACTTGTATTGCTGTGGGAAACCTTTCTGTGGAACAATGCCATTCTTTTTCATTTTTTGTATCTATGTTTTTCTACAGTATCTGTGGCAAATGATGAAGTTTCTGTATTACTGTATATTTGTGAACGTAACCCTATAAAAGGCTTCTATGGCAATTTTGAGTGCCTGAACTGTGCTTTTAATAACTGCCACTTTAGAAAAAATTAATGACTCAGTAACTGCCAAAATAATTTCCTCCTTGAATAATTTGCTCTGCTTTCTCCTGGCAAAGGTGCACAACAGAAGGAATTCTGGCAGTGCATCAGTCCACCTTGGCCAGTATTTTCTGTGCAATGATAGTTGTCAGAGGTAGCTTGTTGGTGGCATGGCCTGTTTAGTTCTTCAGCCTCAAAACCAGAAGAACCTAATAGGGCAGGCAGTTTGAGAACCAAATTGCCTCTCCTGATTATGATGATGATGCCAGGCAAAGTGTGTGTGTATATAGACCTAATGTTATTGCTGCTCTTCTTCTGTAGCATCTTTGTGAACTAATATTGGATTTACAAGGTCACTCCTGGCACATGCCACAGTGTGACAGATTGGGAAGACATGTTTCAGGGTGATTGTTGTGGCTCGTCTGGTAAATGTGTCATCCAGGAACAGCCTGTATGGAAGAAAGGTGCAACAAGTTTGTCACCTTGAGGAGAAAGACTTGCTAAGCTGTTGTCTCCTGTATTTTATCTTGCACCTCTCATGCACCAGCCACATGCGTTTACTTAGATTGCCATAGCCTCACTTATCACCACTTTTGGGCATCTATCTCCTCCTAGTGGTAACTACATTTGTTGCTCTGTTGCTTGCACTGGTCGGTGCACACT
Source organism: Zootoca vivipara (assembly GCF_965207765.1). Lineage (NCBI taxonomy): Eukaryota > Metazoa > Chordata > Lepidosauria > Squamata > Lacertidae > Zootoca > Zootoca vivipara. Next base: position 39,261,703 of record NC_142584.1, read on the forward strand.
CTTCAGTGCTCACTGCTAAGTTACAGCACTTCTTGAGGTTCCAAATGGACATTCTGCATCTTGGTTCTAGATTCTAGCTAGTACAGTATAAAGAGAACAAATCTGAGCTCGATAGAAGTAGCCAATAAGATAATAACATGATGCCTGTGGACCAGGCAACATGTAAGGGCCTCTTATGTTGCTCTGCTAAAATATTCTTAAATGAAGATAGATCTCTGACTGATGAATTGGTTTTGTTTTGTAATTGTTAGTACTTTCTGATTAGGGGTTTAAGCTTTCGAAGTATACTGTGGTCACTTCCTTTCCATTGCTAACTTTCCAGCTTGAATTTTAATCTAAAATTCTTTCTCAGTTTCATTACCGTAAGTGTAATTTCTTTTTGGGGGGGGGGGCTCTCTCTGAGTATTGGGAAGCCTGAGAAAAAAGTCTGTATAGAATTCTTAGCTGCCACTGTATGCAATGTCTACTTAGAAGTACAAATCCTGTTTCAAAGGAGCTTGCTCCTGGATAAGTGAGTATGGGCTTTCAGCCTGAGGCCCGTTTACCTGTAAGTAAGTCGCAGTGAACCCAATGGCTTGAATACGGAGGAGTTCCCTTCTACTGGTAGGATCATCCTGTGATTAGAGTTCTGCTCATGAGACTCTCTTGCAGGTGGATGAGAGGTAACCTTTGCTGATTTCCCCCTGCAGCACCTTGTGCCCTCCACTGAAGGGTTGGGGAAGGAAAAGGAGAGGGGCTGCTGGGGGAATGGGAAAGATACAGACAGCAGATAGACAGACACACTTCCTACTGCTAGCAGGGCTGTTGGGTCCCATATAAACATGAAATGGACTGGGCTGTTAACAGTAGATTCCCAAATACTGTGATTCATTGACATTGTCTTGTTATGTGTCCTTTACCTGAGGATTGTGTGTATGTGGTAGTATATTTCATATTAATTGCTGAGGAAAGTTGGATTTTGAAGTTAAAGTTTTATAGAGAGGAAGTTGTATGTTCATGGCATGTGTTCTCCCCAGTCAGTTTCAATGTAAAATGACAATGGAACTGATAAATTTGGACGAAAATAATTTGTGTCTCACTGGTAGCTAGTTTATCTGGTCAGGGTGTGGGGTAGTTGAAGAGATAGGACTAGTAAGAGGGGCCCAGTGACAAGAGCATGTAGTGGATGTGTGTGAGAGATAATATATACACAGCCAGTTATAGAAGAAAGGTGGTCTCTGTGCCGAGAATTAATTGGGATCTCTGAAATAAATAGGGGTTCTTGCTAACAAATATATAAACATAGTTAAACTAATAGGACATGTCTAAAGTGCATTAATGAGTTCTGTATTTCTTGCTGTGTATGAAATTGGTTTCAGCATATTATTTTGCTCAATGTGACAGTGCCAGTTAGAAGGAATTGCCTGAACCCACAACGAACTCCATTATGTCTTGCTTTAAAATTTGTTTTATGAGGGTTTAGCTCAGTTCTGTTGGCCTGAAACTAGAAAGAGAAGGGTTGATAAGAAATGGCATAGTAGCTGGCTGGAAAACAGAAGATTTCACATAATTCGATAACAAACAGTGTAAATCCTGTGTGTAGGCATAGTCATTATGAGTATACGGAGGAAGGTAAAAGAAAATTCCCAAGAGCACATCCCTTGAATTATGATATACCAAAGGTGGATTGCATCAATATGCTGTGAAATACTATTTCTGTTGATGCTGATCTGAGTTGGCTTCATTGTTGCAGACCAGCCCACAATTCAGCAGATTCCTCTCTTTCCCGCCACCCCATGATGGTAATGTCTTTTGCTTATTTATGTGGAATGCTTTGCCCTTGCATCCCATTACAGCTGTTGAACTGTGGATCCTATCAGGTGTCGTTTAAGGCAGTGTTCTCTAAACTGAGGTCCCCAGATGTTGTTGGACTACAACTCCCGTCAGGGTTGGTGGGAGTTGTAGTCCAACAGCCAAGATCAAAGGAAACTGTTGTAAGGGAAGTAGGGTATCCCTGTGGACCTGGTGAACATTAGTGTCATACAGTTACCCTTCCTTGTTTTCACTTGCACTCAATGCAACCATTCTCCTCTGAGGAGATAACTTGATTTGTGAGCATAGATTGCAGTGGTACAATTTAATGCTTGTGCTGCAGCACTATTAGTGCCTCAAGTTCCCATTCAGAAGCATCTTGGCAATGGCTGAAATGTGGTTAAGACACACTTTTCATTAAGGATGTGGACAAGTCTATAGAGCTCATCCCACTGTTATTTTATAGTGAAGGTATGGGCCTACTCTTAAATCCCAAACTAGATAATTCATTGTGGACAATCTTCCTGGCAAGTTCCAGAGGGATAGTCATGCTAGTCAGTTGTAGAAAACAACAACACCCTATGACTCTTTTGATTATGATAATAAGAACATTAGAGATCAGCTAGATCAAGCCAAAGGACCACCTAGTTCAGCACTCTGGCCAAACACAGGGGCCTATTCTGGGAGGTTTAGACTCAGGACCTGAGTCCAGTAGCACTCTCCCCACCGGTGGTTCACAACAACTGACATTCTTCACAACAACTGACATTCAAAGCATACTGCCTCTTGGCAGTGGAGGTAGAACATGGCAATTATGGCTAATAGCCACTGTTGCCAAATAAAGAGAAAGCCCAAAGCATGATATAATACCACTTAGAATTGGTGTGAGAAACACTGTAGAGCCAGTGTGGTGTAGTGGTTAAGAGCGGTAGACTCGTAATCTGGTGAACCGGGTTCGCATCTCGGCTCCTCCACATGCAGCTGCTGGGTGACCTTGGGCTAGTCACACTTCTTTGAAGTCTCTCAGCCCCACTCACCTCACAGAGTGTTTGTTGTTGGGAAGGAAGGGGAAGGAGATTGTTAGCTGCTTTGAGACTCCTTAGGGTAGTGATAAAGTGGGATATCAAATCCAAACTCCTCCTCCTCTTCCTCCTCCTCCTCCTCCTCCTCCTCCTCCTCCTCCTCCTCCTCCTCTTCTTCTTCTTCTCCTTCTTCTTCTTCTTCTTCTTCTTCTTCTTCTTCTTCTTCTTCTTCTTCTTCTTCTTCTTCTTCTTCTTCTTCTTCTTCTGGCTTCCATATGATGCTCAGGCTCCATCACCCCCAGCCATCACGGTCAGTGGTCAGAAATGAGGAGATCTATAGACAAACCACATTTGGAGGCCCACAAGTTTGCAATCCGCCACAGAGGTTATAGTGGCTTCTAGTCTGATTAGTCAGGGACTGAGCTGGCACTGCAGGACTAATTCAGACGTTACTGGGTCATGGCCAGACCTACCAGCCTTCCTGTCCAGTCTGGGCATGCTACAACCTACTACTACCTGTTTCACATGCTGCAGGTTGGCCACCCTCTGTCCAACAGTGAAGTTGAGGTTAATATGTTTTTCATTTTTCATATTTTTCATTTTCTTGTAGCATGCTAGCCTGTTAAAATAGGAATTGCTGTGCTCCACACCAGAAATTTGAGCTGTTGTTAGGCCTTAGCTACAATTTTTGAAGCATTTGTTATATAAATTCAGAAGCTGTTAAGTGTACTGCATCTTAACCAAAATGTCTGAAAAGGGCTTGTGTGAAATTCAGTCTTTTGAACATTTTGTCACTTTTTTATTATAGGTTGTCTGGCAGTAATTGATGCAAATCCACCCAAAGCCTTGATGTTTGGTTTGTCAAATTGACACGGTGAAATCCACAAGGAATGGAGAAAGCTATTCCCTCCACTTTATCAGAACAGCAGAAAGAGCACAAGGATGATGGAGAAAATACTGCGCCAATGTCCCTGGTGTCAAAAAAAGAGGATTTTGCTGCCCTTGAGTGCCCTCAAGGTGAAGAAAGAATAACTGCCTTTATTAAAGATGCAAAAACATCTCTGGAAAGTGTGGCATTGCTGGGGGCATCAAAGGAAGGGGGGATTGTTCTCACGAAGACTGTCCCTGGTTCTTCAGAGCAACTAGAAGCGATGAGTAGAGAGGGAAAAGTGACAGATGAGATGTGTAACCGTAAAGAGGAGTCCAGCTTTTTTATACCATTTACTCATCAACAGCCAGATGCTGCTTTGGAAGCCTGTAAAGTGACTGGTAAGTCCAGTGCATTGTAATGACAGCCCCATTCTTAAAAAACAAACAAAAGCAAAACAACTTTTATAGGTTTGTTTCTTTCAAAGTAGATAAAAGGTAGAGGCCAGGCAGGCCTCTGAGATGAAAGTGAAGAAATGTCAGCCTAGAGAATCGTCTGAAGCCACTGCGATATGGTTCTGTTGCTGTGACTAATTGCATCCAAGTAGAAGACTGTGCACTTCCTTCAGTGCAATGTGTGAAGTGGCATGTAGTATGTTTGCTTGTGACATATAGGAAGAGGATCAAAATGGATCTCAAGAGTTCAGTAGCCTAGTTGTAGCTTGTGAGTTCAGCACCACAGACAGGGGTCTGAATTTAAGCGGTGCATGGTAGAAAGCCAATAACTGTTTTATGCAGACTAATACTCTGAAGTATTTATATCCTAGGTTTGCCAAAGCTGTGACGCTAATAGTATCCTTTGACTTTGTATGCCAACTGTGCAAGTAAAAATGGCTGTTTTGCTGTTTAGCTGTTTGGGCATGCATGTTTTAACTGACAGTCCTCTTTATGTCTATTTAAGGTAATAGCCTGTAGCATTGTGCAGTGGTACATTCCAAGGAAAACTGTGAAAGACAAATGTTTAAAGAAGTACATACAACAGAAATTGTCCTTATCCCATGTATGTAATTGAGACTATGAGAAGGCTGCAACAGGTGCAATGCTTTCTGCTCCTCCTGAGCTTTGCCCCTTTCCCCTCTGCTACAAATGGCTGATTTGCCATTTTCCTCTGCTGCAGTTTGTGTTGTTCTTTGTTTATGAGACACGTGCGCAACATAGGAATACGCTGAGGTGACATCGAACACTTCTGTAGTTCCACAGGAATGCAGGAGGATCTGCTCTCATTCCGACTGTAGAGTTCATTTTTTAGAAGACCTTAGACTTTTGAAGCACTTACTTACGAAGAACAAACATACTGTACAGTAAGTAAACGTGACTCTGTAAACACAGCATTTCCCCCAGAGAGTGCCATGAATTGCTGTTGTGACCACAGTGCGGAATGTGTCAGAGGCATTCGCTGAATGTTGTTACTGATGAGCAGCATAACGCCTTGACATCCACTGCGCCTGCTGTTTTGTAAATCATTGAGTTTGTTGGAGGCTGGGTACCCATCTGTACTTTTGAAGTGCTTAAAATCAAAACTCTGCTCAAATGTTCCTTGTATTGTATGCCAAGGAAAGCTGAATTCTACAACTTGTATGAAATTCACAAATTTGGTGGTGTTGGCTTATTCTTGGCTAAAAAGGTTAAGGTAAAGGTACCCCTGACCATTAGGTCAAGTTGGGACCGACTCTGGGGTTGCGGCGCTCATCTCACGTTATTGGCCGAGGGAGCCGGCGTACAGCTTCCAGGTCATGTGGCCAGCATGACAAAGCCGCTTCTGGCGAACCAGGGCAGTGCACGGAAACACCGTTTACCTTCCCGCTGTAGTGGTACCTATTTATCTACTGGTACTTGCACTTTGACGTGCTTTCAAACTGCTAGGTTGGCAGGAGCTGGGACTGAGCAATGGGAGCTCACCCCGTTGCAGGGATTTGAACTGCCAACCTTCTGATCGGCAAGCCCTAGGCTCTGTGGTTTAACCCACAGCACCACCTGCATCCCGTGTATTCTTAGTTACCTAGCTTGTTTTGTTTCTATTAGTAATGAAGGAGGACAGAGAAATATGTATAGCATGAAATAACAGCCTTACCTCAGCACTGTATCTATTCCCCCCTGTGCTGTGGTTTGCTCTTGGGGGTGGATTTTTTTTGGGGGGGTGCAGTCAGTCCTATGGGTTAGGAGTGGGTCACCCCTGCACAGGACATTCTGTTTTTGACACTTGAGTTTTATATCATCTTCTTGTGCTATACCAGGGGTTCCCAAACTAAGGCCCAGGGGCAGCCCAATTGCCTTCTAAATCTGGCCCGCAGACGGTCCGGGAATCAGCGTGTTTTTACATGAGTAGAATGTGTTCTTTTATTTAAAATGCATCTCTGGGTTATTTGTGGGGCATAGGAATTCATTCATATTTTTTTTCCAAAATATAGTCCGGCCCCCCACAAGGTCCGAGGGACAGTGGGCCGGCCCCCTGCTGAAAAAGTTTGCTGACCCCTGTGCTATACAGAAGTAATAACTAGCTTTGACATGGCTGGTGCTGTGGCCTGCTCTTTTCTCAACAGCACCACTGGCATTTGTTTGTAGGGGTTTGCCATGTTCATAGGTTCCTTTCAGGGATAAATATTGCCAAGGTCCCGATAATAGTCAGTACTGCCATCAGTGTTGTAGTGGTAAATGCAATCCCTTCACGACAGTCCCTATAACCAATGCTGACGTCAATTCCAAGCTAGCTTTTTACTCGTAACCACCCTCCAGTCTTATGACAATCTCTGCTGGACTCGGAAGGTTCCTTGCTATTTTATGACCCACCAGTTGCCCATAATAAAGGGATTTCGGAATTTTCCAAAATAAACATGGCAGCTTAACCCTTAGATGTTTGTGCTAATACAACCTACCTCTTTCTATGCTTAGTTTCTTAGTTTCTGAGAAGACTAGAGTGTATTTATTTGGCATGCAGAGGATTGACAGATAGTGCCCCAGGAGATGATATTGTCATCCCTGCTGTGACATGTGGCAGTGTTTTTGTCCTTGCTCCACTACACCACTGACTGCCGTCCTGGTATTTCAGTTATAACAGATGTCTGTCATGGATGGTATCTCAGTTATGACAGATGAGAATTAATCTGAACACATTAGATGAGTTGGGCATTGGAGAAGAAAATAGTAGGCCAGTTGTGTTCAAGGAACAGGTGTGCTTAAACAAAATAGCAAGTATGATGTGAACCCTCCAGAAGAACAGTTCTAGGAAGGGAATGGTCACTGGCAAAATAAGGCAGCTTAACTACTGAGTATTTGGTGGCCTGCAAGATGCAGGTTTGCCTGGTCATTATTGCTTTTGCTTTGACTGCTCAGTAAATCTGCTGGGCATGCTGTGGGGTTAACTGCTAGGGCTTTGGAGTAAGGTAAGAAACTTCAGCACTCCATACAGGTGGCAGCATATGCACTGAGCTGGGTCACACAAAGGTTTGTAGCATTCAGCTTTTAGTTTCATTACCTTTTATTTTTAGGCTTGCCATATTTCAAAACGTAAAAATCTGGACACCCCCCCAATACCCGCCCTGGATTCCCTGCCTTCCCGCTTCCCTCAGCGGGCACGCCTGGCCATTGCTTCACTTGCACATGAGCCTGTGTTGCCACCTTTTTACCTGCAGGAGACAGTGGGAGTTGTTGGGAGGAGCGCTCGCACCTTGTGGCCAGGTGGGCAGGCTTGGAGACGTAAACGGTGGGTCCAGGCCCCTGGGAAATGCGCGTAAGGTGCTGGCACTGTGGCCACGGCAAGAGCCCACTGTGCCACTGACGTCTAGTGCGCCACCCATGCCTCAGAGAAGCAGTTCCCTGACAGGGCAGCCACGCACAGCCAAACAAGAGAAGCAACGGGCAGTGCCAACAGCAGCAGCACCATGGGCAACTGGAGCCCTTGCCATGTGCCCCGCAAAGAAACCCCAGGAAAAAAACCCCAAAATTGTCCCAGACGCCATTTTGGGTGTCCGATTTCCAGGCATGTCCGGAATTTTCCGGATGTATGGCAAGCCTATTTATTTTCCCCTTTTCTCTCCAGTGATGGGCCTGGTCATTTTGTCCCCTATTCTCTGTGTCTTTATTACCACCATCTCTGGATGAAGTAATTCTGTAGAATTGTAGCCTGCTTTCAGTAGCAATTTCTAAGCTTTTGTTGAGAGGGTGTAGAAAAACCTGATCTTGTTCTCTCACTAGTATATCAAAACCAGCAAATATTTTGGGAACTGGGTAGCTTCTTTGGCAAAATGCCCTGCCCCTAAATAAGGGTTTCTGCTCGTAATTAAAATTAATAAATTTACAAGCATATGCATCTATATAATATGATTTCTGTCTCTGTTTCTTGAACGAAGCACTCCAAAAGGTCGGTGGGTGGTGCATTGATTCTCAAAATTTAGAAACTCTTAAAAAAGGCTATAATTTTCTGAGCAATACTGTGGGCTCTGAAGTCTTTACACAAGCAATCAATTTAGCTAGGAATTTTCCAGATAAAATAACTCACATGTCCTCCTTTGGGCTGTATGCATCATGTAAACATTTAGAAAAAAACACATCACAAGCCTGGCTGTTGTGTTGGGGATAGGAAATGTAGTGATTTTAAAAACCCTAATCCTACACTTTTCTGGATGGTTACATTCAACAGGACTGAGCAGTCACTCATCCCCCTCCTCATTTAACATGTGTGTCTCACACAAGCTTGTTTCTCGCAGAAGCTCTCATTTAACTAAGACAAGCACACTCTAACTTTAATACAACCACCTATTATTCGGTCCCTGGAGTGAACCTCTGCCCCTGCCCCACCATAGCAGAGACCTCACTCTCTTCTCAGTCTCCATCAACCAGTCCTGCCCCTGCCCTGCGATTTCCACTTCTGCCAGAAAAATTGCTGACCTGGATCTGGCTCCACTTGCAAGATTGGGTGGGGAAATGAAGGTGGCCAGTGGGGAAAAGAGGGGTCTCCTTCTGAACAGCATCCACCACTCATCTCCCATGTAAAAGTGTTGCTGCCTATGCCAGTGCTCCAACCACTGCCCCATCTTCTTGCCTCTGCCCCATGCTTACAAACATGGAGCAACAACTAATAAGGGACAAAGTGGCATCACACGCAACTTGCAAGGAAGGAAAGAGAGCGCTCCATAGTTGCCTAGGCAGTGTATTACAAATCCCAAGTGGCCTCGTGAAAACTAATCTACATCTCAGAAAGGAATCTTCCACATGCATTAGGTATAAGAAAATTTAGGACTGAGAAGAGGAACATAGTACTGATTTCTAAATGACTTTCATAATTATCAACCAGTTTCCAACTTAGGTTCCTGTCTGTTTCGAACTGTGGTCTGCAAAAATGAAAATTTGGCCTCTTAAGAGGCATACAGATAGCTGGTATCTGATGCCAAGTCTACGCGGGGTTTTTTAAAGGGGGTGGACAGTATTGTGATGCTGCAGCAGCACAGAAAGATAGGGTTTTTACATTGAACGCACAAGCTAGCATATTGCATATTCATGTTGTCATTTCTTTCCTTTCATGCAAGTTTCTAGCCCTTAAGACTGCAAAGATAGGCTTGAAAATGTGTGTGAGCAATATCTGAAATTTCTGGAGCCAGAAAGAGATTAAACAGCACTTCCTGTGGACACAGAATGCCTCTGCTATATATAGCTTCATGTCTCTCACCAGATATACCAGTGTCAGAATAAAACCCAAAGCAAGAAAATAAATACAAATTTGTTCAGTTTGCATAGGCTGGGATCCAAAGAACTACTTTAGGGATGTGGCCAGTGGCATTTTTGTTTCCCCAGCTCTTCTTTGAACAGCAGGCATCCATGCCATACCACAAACTCTGGCAATTAAGCAGTATAGAAAAACATATTTTTTAAAAAAAATCTATTGAAAGCCCCTTCAGCTTCAGAGATAATTTGTTATGATGTCATTGATAACAAAATGCCAGCCCATATTTTCCCCCACCCATGTAATCCGGATTTACCCTTTCTGAATAAATCCAACATTTATTTATTTTAAAATATTGCCAATAATCAATTTGTGATATTCATGGCCCATGAAGGGTGTCTGGAAGCACCCTTATGAAGTTCCCTTATGGCAGTTTAGGCAGACTGGAGATTTCTACTGCATAGGTGTTAATGCAGTGTTAAGGCAAGAGGCAGGACTTCCCAGAGTGAAATTAAAAGTCTGGGAGCAAGCAATATCCCTCTGGTTGAAAATTCATTACAATCCAAAGGGAATGTTACCTCACTTCCTGGCTGCAGTTCCCTATCCACCATGGGTTACGCAAATAACTAATAAGATCAAACAAATTGTCTATCCCCATATCCTTTAAAATGAAATTTTGTGGTCGATGCCATATGCATTTATTGGCAAGCCACTTTGTGTAGGGGTTTTGCCTTGAAAAAGCAGGATGCAAATACCAAAATAAAATGATTTCCCACTTCTCCTTGTGTAGCACCACTACCTACCATAATTTTAGTTGTGTTTAAACCCCCAAATATTGTCAGCAATAATGGACTTGTGCTTGATTTTCTTGACTTATCCTGACTGCAATATTTGTGTTCTATTTACTGTAGATTTGATATCCTCTGACCACCTCCACCCTAGGTTGATGGAGAGTAAAGATTTTGGCTCAGCTTTTCCTTTCTATAGACTCAAATGGTCATTCAGTTGAGTGGCCACCTCTGCTCCAGTTAATTTCAGACAAATACTTGGAAAGTACAAGATGCCGTGAGATGGCTCCCTCCAGGCTCATTTTGTAAAAGCTTTGGGAGTCATTTAAAACAGTTGTTGTTATGTTGGCAGACAAATGTGAACAATACTGATCCAGGGTTGGATTGCACATTTCCCCCAAATAACATAGGAAATGACTTGTAGAAACTGGTGGCAAATCTGCTCCTCTAAAACACTATCTCAGTGGGAGTAAGGTGAAAGTAGAAGTGTCTCAGTTGCCGTCTGATGGTGAGGGAGGTATTCAGGTTACCTTGCTGAAGTGAAAAGAGTGGTCTTATAATATGTGTTCTGCTGCCTGAAAGAACTTTTTTTGCTTTTATCCTGATGTCACACTGAGTCTGCTTCAGATCTGCCAGCCTCTTAAAGACTCTGACTGTCAGCGCACAAAGGTCTCTTTCATAAACTCACAGCTCTTTCTTCTGAGCGGCTGTATCTGTAGCTTCCTTCTGTGAGGAACTTGCCATTATGTTTCTGAGTTTGTTATGCTTAAGTTTTAAATCTGACAAAGGATGTGCTCTTTGACTGTGGAGCAGCAGGAAATGGAGAGAGCTCTGGATGCCAAAAATCACCAAAATGTTCACTTGAAGTTGGTGACCAACGAATGTTGAAGCAAGCATTCTCAGGGGTCCAGAATGTGAAGCAACTGCCCCCTCACATTTAGGCCACATCTTCAGATCCATTTCTGAAATCTTACAGGCTTTGTAAAACCAACAGCGAGGGAGTTTGAGATCTGTGGGCTGAGACAGCGGATAGAAGTGATGTTACTAATTATTTGTGCATCTGGTTGTTCAGTTTGCCCACACACTTACAGTACTCCATATCTGGCACTATTGTGGTGGTGGTGTTTTCATTGGGGTCATAGCAATGTCTCATAAGTGCACCACAGAAGCTCCTGGAAATGGACTTGTGGTTTTGACGTGCCTTGATTATGAATGGTTGGGAGCCCCACCAAAAGATGATAAAACATTTAAGCTTGCAATTGATTAGTGCAGTTGTGAGGGACAGGGGATATCGCGAAGTCCCTCCCCTCCTGAGTTCAAGCCCATCCCCGAGCACAGGGGAAAGCAGAGAGAGTTCCGATTCCAGTGGGGAAGCAGGAAGTCGTGTCTGAGGCTCAGGCAAGGTAGCGGAGCCAGGGTCCCAGGTGGGACAGGAAGGGGCAAATAAGGGGGGGAGACCCATCCCCCCAACTCCGGAATTGCGCAGAAAGCGGAGGGGAAAGAGGATGGGTCTACCCAGGCTTTTGTGTTGGAGAAAGACGCGCCAAAAGCCATTCGGAGGTTCTGAACCCGACTGAACACATAGCTCCGTGTAAATAGCAATGACTTCAGCACTGTAAATACGCAGCACCAATAAAAGAATAAAATGCAGAGCTGTGTAGAGTCGTTACTCTGAAGTAGCCTGCTCCGGCCACTGTGAGAGCAACCTCCGAATCTTTTTTGGGGCTACTTTGGAGTTGCCGGGATGAGTGCGTCAGAGGCGGAGAAATGGCGGCAGATCGCGGAGAAAGCCCAACAGGACCTGCAGCAACTGGCGCTGCAGGCACAGGGGGAATTAAAGGCAGCTAAAGAAGAAACCAAGAAGGTCCAGGAGGACAGGCTACAACTTGCGGAACAGGTGAGAGCGCTTCAGGAAAAAGAGCAGCAATTAAGGGCGGTGGCGGTAGAGCTCCAAAACAAGTTGGATGCCGAGAAAAACAAGGCGGGAGGGGCCCCCCAACTCCAAGTGCTGCCAGGAAGGAGAGCGGGGACCCTAGTAAGCAAGTTCAATGGAGACCCGAGGGAATATCATGGCTTTGAGACTGAGATCGTGTATGCTCTTGAGCTGCACCATGATGAGTTCCCTGATGATGAGCACAGGGTAGCGTTTATTGTGGAACACCTTACAGGGGCAGCCAGGGAGTGGCTAAGACCGTTAATCGCGACAAAAAATCCTTGCATGAAGAATGTCAAACTATTTCTAGAGGCTTTAAAAACTATGTATGCGTCCGATAGCCATATGGACCAGACCAAGGAGGAACTGCATAATTTAAGGCAAAGAACAATGACAGTTCGCGAATATTGGGCGAGATTCACCATGCTAGTGCACAGACTGGGGTGGGAACTGCACTCGCCTCCGATGGAAGCGGCGTTCTACCTGGGGTTGAATGAGGATGTGAAAGATGAGCTCTCGAGAGGTCCAAAGCCCAGTAATATGGATCAGCTGAGCAAAGCGGCTCTGGCGGTGGGGGTGAGACAGGAATCCCGGTGGAACGACAAGCAAGCAACGCGCGCAAAGCGGGCTTGGTTCCCACGGTCGCAGGAGAAGCCACTCCCCCAACAACCCTTCCAAGCCACGCCTGGGGCCAGCCAGGACCAGGAACCCATGCAAATTGATAGCGCGCGCGCGGGCTTTTCAAACCCCAGCGGCGACAAGACGCAAGGAGGGAAGGGGCGGGAATTGCTTTCTCTGCAACTCCCCCCAGCATCTCGTCAGAGACTGCCCACATCGCAGAGAGTGGCAAGGAAAGGCGGGAACAGTTGTGCCCTCCCCCACTGACGCAGCACCACAGCAGGGAAACGGGAAAGCCTGGTTGCAGGAGACAAGGGGCAGCAGCCAGGCGCAGTCAGCAGACAACAGCCCCAGCCCGCCCACCCGCACAGCGCGGAGCAGAGCCAGCCCACCCCTCCCAGAGCAGGAGTGGTTCTAGAAGTGACGCTAACGCTCCCAAATGGCTATCCCCTGACGGTCCTCGCCTTAATTGACAGTGGTGCATCAGCCAACTTCTTCTCGAGAAACTTTGCAGAAGAGCACCAGATCCAGCTTCTGCAGCTGGACTTTCCCCTGCACGTAGCCACCATTGACGGCAGGGAGTTGCTGGGAGGGGCCATCACTCATCAAACCCCCCCCATGAGAATGACGGTGGGAAGGCACTCAGAGACACTGGCATTCAACGTCACCACCATCTCAGACCCCCCCATCGTCTTGGGCATGAGCTGGCTGGCGCACCACGACCCCTCCATCAGTTGGCACCAGAGATGCATCACGTTTGGGTCGGACTTTTGTCTGGAACATTGCATGCAGCACCAACCAGGGGAGGGGCCTCCGATAGCCACGGTGGCCACCATGCACGTCAAGGGGGGTGAGGCGATACCCAAACCATACTGGGACCTGCAGGAGGTCTTCAGCGAAGCGGAGTCCGACCACCTACCCCCACACAGGTCTTTTGACTGCCAGATCAACCTGGTGCCAGGGGCAACGATACCCCCAGCCAAGCTGTACGCCATGTCAGATCAGGAACTGGAGGATCTGCGTGCGTTTATAGACAAGAACCTCAAACGGGGGTTCATCAGAGAAAGCAAGGCAGCAGGGGGCAGCCCGGTCTTCTGGGTGGACAAGAAAGACACGCAACAGCGCCGTCTTGTGGTGGATTTTAGACGGCTCAATTCAGTGACAGAGCCAGTGGCTTTCCCCATGCCCAGAGTGGACGATCTCCTGACAGCGGCACGCAGGGGCAAGATTTTCACCAAGCTAGACCTGAGGGGGGCGTACAACTTGATCAGGATCCGGGAAGGCGATGAGTGGAAAACCACGATGTTCACGCCTCTGGGCTCTTTTGAATATCTGGTGATGCCCTTCAGGTTGCAAGGGGGCTCAGCATGCTTCCAGGCCTTCATGCACCACGTCCTGGGGTCCCTCCTCTTCAAGAACTGCTTGGTCTTCCTGGATGACATCCTTATCTATTCCAATGACCCAGTGCAACATGTGAAGGATGTCAGGGAGGTGTTGCAGCGCCTGAAGGAGAACCACCTGTATGTGAAGCTGGAGAAGTGCAAGTTTCACACCAGGGAAGTAGACTTCCTGGGCTACAAACTGTCAGACAAGGGGCTGGCGATGGACAAGGACAAGGTGCAGGCCATCCTGGACTGGCACAGCCCCAGGACGCGCAAAGATGCCCAACGCCTCCTAGGCTTCGCCAACTTCTACAGGAAATTCATCAAGAACTTCTCGCGTGTTATGGCTCCCATCACGGACTGCCTGAGAGGCAAGCAGAAGTTCAGGTGGACACCAGAGGCGCAAGCAGCGTTCGAAAGCCTCAAGAGGGTGTTCGCTTCAGACCAAAACCTGTTCCACGTGGTGCAGGATGCGCCCCTACGCGTGGAAACAGACGCTTCAGACAGGGCTTTGGGAGCGATCCTGTTGCAACTGGACGCCAACAGAGAGTGGAGACCTTGTGCCTTCTTCTCCAGGAAGCTGACCCAGCCGGAGCGCAACTACACGGTGTTTGATAGGGAACTTCTTGCGATCCACGCTGCTTTCCAGCACTGGCGACACTTCCTGGTGGGCGCCAAGCACCCCATCCAGGTGTGCACAGACCACAAGAACCTGGAGTTCTGGAGAACAGCCAGGGTGCTCAACCAGCGGCAGATACGGTGGGCAGAGTTCTTCTCGAACTTCAACTTCTCCATCCACTACATCCCGGGGGAGCAGAATGTCAGGGCGGATGCCCTCTCCCGCAAACCAGAGTACATGGAGCAGGAGTTGCCACCAGCACCCAGGCACATTTTCCCCCCATCAGCATGGTCCTGCGGAGCAGCAGTGGTGAGCGAGGCAGAACTCACAGCACTGACAGCAGCTGATGAGTTTGCCACCCGCATCTTCAGAGAACTGAGAGGGGGGAGGGAGCAGGCAAAAGACTTTGCAGAACGCAGGGGGCTGCTTTTCTACAAGGGGGCACTGTACCTGCCCACCACCCAGCTTAGACGTAAGGTCCTCAAGCAGATGCACGACAACCCGACGGCAGGTCATTTTGGAAGGGACAAAACCGCTCACCTAGTCATGAGACACTTCTGGTGGCCAGGGGTGCGGGAAGATGTTAGAGACTATGTACGGGGCTGTGACACCTGCCAGCGGGCAAAGGTAGTCAGAGCAGCCCCAGCAGGATTGCTGGAGCCCTTAGCCACACCACACAGGCCGTGGGAAGTGGTGTCCATGGACTTCATCACGGACCTGCCTGCGTCCAGGGGCAAGACCGCAGTGTTGGTGGTGGTGGACCTTATGTCCAAAATGTGCCACTTTATACCGTGTGCCAGGGCGGTCTCTGCAGAAGAGACAGCCAAACTGTTTGTTGACCACGTATTCAGACTGTATGGATTACCTTCAAGGGTTATTTCGGATCGTGGCCGCCAATTTGTTTCCAGCTTCTGGAGGCGGCTCATGAACCTCCTGCAGGTGGAGGTCAGCTTATCGACGGCGAGACACCCGCAGACCAACGGACAGGCGGAGAGGGTCAACGCCATTCTGCAGCAGTACCTAAGATGCTACGTCAGCCAGAGACAAACGGACTGGGTGGATCGCCTGCCACTGGCGGAATTTGCCTACAATAATGCAGTGCACGTCTCCACAGGGGTGTCGCCCTTTAAGGCCAATTATGGGCACGACCTCAGATCTTTCCCGGAGAGGGAGGGGGAGGAGGAGGAGGAGGGCCCACTGGCAGAGGATTGGGCAGAGGAACTGGAGACGGTGCACCAGCAGCTCCGAGAACACTTGGAGAGGGCCAAGGAAGCGTACAAGAAGGGGGCAGATCGCCACAGGCGACAAGGGGAGGTCATCAGGGTGGGGGACAAGGTTTGGTTGTCCTCGGAGGGCCTTCCCATTAGAGGGAGGTGCAAAAAGCTGGCGCCCAGACGGCTGGGCCCCTTCACGGTCACGCAACAGGTCAATCCGGTGGCCTTCAGATTGGCACTACCAGAGGACATGAGGGTGCATCCAGTGTTTCATAGATCGCTGCTGTCGCCGTACAGGGAAAGCAGCAGGCTCCGAGACAGCGAACAAACCCCCGAGGGAGGGGGGGGAGAGGGAAGGCAGGGAGCAACTCAATGAGGCCACGGCCATCCTTGATTCACGGAGAGGGGTGGGGGGCCTGGAGTACCTCATGGCATGGGAGGATGCTCCACCGTCACAGAATCAATGGGTCCCAGCCACTCAGATACAGGAGGAATTCTTGGTGGAAGAATTTCACGCCCTCTTTCCCCACAGACCCAAGCCCTGGCACATGGAAAGGGAGGGGGAGGGGGAGGAAGTACTGGAGAGCAGTTCACCATGGGGATGGGAAGCGGAGTTTGAGGAACCAGAGGAAGAAGTATGGGCGTCGCCGAGATCCACCCAGTCAGAGGAAGAAGCAGACTGGCAGCACATTTTTACCCCCACCAGCTCTGACGCCGCGGACTTTTTGGGATTCCAGTCCTCCCAGGCGGAAGGGGGGGGCTTGCAGGACTGGGGGGAGGTGTTCACACCAACGGGCTCGGAAAGTACTGAGTTCTTAGGCTTCCAGTCGTCACCGACACCTGGGGGGGACCTGGGGAGGGGAGAAGGGGAGCTTGGGAGGGGGGTGGATGTGAGGGACAGGGGATATCGCGAAGTCCCTCCCCTCCTGAGTTCAAGCCCATCCCCGAGCACAGGGGAAAGCAGAGAGAGTTCCGATTCCAGTGGGGAAGCAGGAAGTCGTGTCCGAGGCTCAGGCAAGGTAGCGGAGCCAGGGTCCCAGGTGGGACAGGAAGGGGCAAATAAGGGGGGGAGACCCATCCCCCAACTCCGGAATTGCGCAGAAAGCGGAGGGGAAAGAGGATGGGTCTACCCAGGCTTTTGTGTTGGAGAAAGACGCGCCAAAAGCCATTCGGAGGTTCTGAACCCGACTGAACACATAGCTCCGTGTAAATAGCAATGACTTCAGCACTGTAAATACGCAGCACCAATAAAAGAATAAAATGCAGAGCTGTGTAGAGTTGTTACTCTGAAGTAGCCCGCTCCGGCCACTGTGACAGCAGTGTTCCAAAACCTAATGGTTTCTGTGTCGTCCAAGTTTGTGATCAGTGTGAGAAGATGAACAGTAGACCCATCAAGCTGGAATCGTAGTTCAGTAAGAATGACTGCATGATTGCAATAGCGTTGTATATTTATAATGCATGCAGCAGCACTCGTAACTGTGTTTTAACAGTTTGTGTTTAATGAGCTCCACTGAGATGTTATGGAGGGGATGGTTCAGTCCTATGAAAGGATGGAAGGAGTTTGGGGAGTTGGAGCTTGATGACCCGGGGAGGGTCCCAGCAGGTTGGAGAAAGCAAAATCGTGCTCCCAACAAATGTCATAATACAAGGAAGAGGCCCGTGATCCAAAGAGTAAGCATCTGGATCCAGAGGAGATATCAAGTGGGTTGACAAGGAAGTGTTCCACCCCTGTGGTATCTGATGCCTCTCGTCAGACTTCTCCTATTGTGGAGCTGCCTTTGGTGTCACCTCCTGTCAATGAAGAGCTTCCCCCTTCTGTGGAAGTGATTGAGAATAAGTCAGATGCTGTGCTGGTGCCAACTCCTTTTCCGCCTCCATGGAGATGCCAGCCCAGACAAGCTTTGAAGACCCAACCCACTCATAGGAATCCGGGTACCCATTTACTTACCCTGTCCAAGGACTCCAGCTGTTTGCTGTGCTAGGAACTGTGCTCACCTTGCTGTTCAAAAGGAAGATGCAAGGGGAACATTGCTTGTTGGATCAAAGTCTTAGCTGGTGCTTAACCATGTCGCTATAATTTCCTTGCACCTGCTAAACCTTGTAACCAGTGCCTTGCTTATGTACCAATCTGATTTATGACTTTGGAAGAAACAGAGCTGGGAGTGTGAGTTCTTTGGCTGTCACTTGTCAGTGAGGGCCAGGATGTTTTCTATTCATTTCATGTTTATACCACTTTATATTTTTATGGGGGAAAAACTCAAAGCGGCTAACAACACATTAAAACATCAAAGTATACATTCAAGGCAACATAATTAAGAGAAAACTAAAATATTATCTTTAAGATTTCAAAATAAAACATTGCAAAGGAGGTCAACTACAGAATGCACATCTAACACAGCAAAGATAACAAAAGAAAAATCAAAAGAAAACATCACTAAAGGAAGTCAAGTATAAAATGTGCATTTAAAACAGCATAGTTAGCAAGAGAATAAAATACTATCATAAGCATAGAACATATGCTTATGGGCCGTGGCTGTGGAAGCTCAGGCTCAATGATCTGGATCTGCACACAGACAGCCAATATACCATCAAAATCACTGCAAGTCATGCTCAATCTCCTCATCCCTTTTAAAAGCTCTTAGTTGCATATATCTGGCACATTTTTGATTAATACAAACATTTCTGATTTTCTACAAGACGTATATATCTAAAAATCCTTATGGTGATGCAACTACACTACTGGATGACCTTTTAGTAATAGCTTTTTTTGCATGCATTTCATGACATTTAGAACAATTATCTTGACCAAATTTTAGCTCTACTCATAGAAAAAAGTTAATTCAGCAGACAGAATAAATACCAGCTTGTTTCTACCGGTATTTTTGAAGGCCAACACTTTCAGGAGATGCCAACACTTTCAGGAGATGCTAACTCAGAATGCCTTGACTTCTGACCTATAACACCAGGCAAATACTGTAGGTTTCTTCTGTAACTCCAGACTTGCACATTCCAGAGATGTTGTGACCTGTTAAATCTTCAAATCTCAAGGCTTATCCAGTTTTTGGAGGTGAATTGAAAGTGGTTTCTTACATTCGTTGTTGTGTAGGATCCAGATGTCCTCCCTCAAATAGCACTCCTGTGGGGAAATTATATTTTCCCCGTATTGCATTTTCTTAGTTGGGAAAATTCAATCTTTTTCTTTCCACCCCCACCAGACAACTAGTGTTCAATGGCAGGGTAAACTGCCATTGAACAAGAATTGTAGACAGCTGTTGGATTGTGACCTTGACTTTACAAATGAATGTAGCACAAGTTTATCTAATGCCCTCACTATTTACAAAAGGAGGTGGGGTTAAAGATAGTGAATAAAATGAAATATCTGGGCATCTGGATTACAAATAATAATAATAATAATAATAATAATAATTTGTTTAAGGATAATTATATCAAAAAATGGAAAGAAATAAAGAAAGAATTAGAAGGGTGGGGTAGATTAAAGTTATCACTTTTAGGTAGGATTGCATGTATTAAGATGAATATTTTGCCCCAAATGCTTTTCTTATTTCAAATGTTACCAATTCTAGGATCAAAAGCTGGTATCTTCAAACAGTGTAAAAAAGACATTACCAAATTTATCTGGAATTACAAACCCGCAAGAATCAAATATAAGTTAATGATTGATATTAAAAGTAGGGGAGGTTTGGCATTGGCAGACTTAAATCTATATCATGATGTGGTGGGCTTCCTTTGGCTGACAGAATGGATAATGTTAGATAACCATAAATTATTAGAGGGGCACGAAAATAAATTCGGTTGGCATGCCTATCTGGGGGAGGATAAAGTAAAAGTAAATAAAGGGTTTAATAATCATGTTATAAACAAATCTTTGTTGAAAATATGGAAGAAACATAAAAGGCTATTAGAGCCCGAAACCCCCAGATGGCTGTCACCGGTGGAAATAATAACAATGAAGAAGAGGAATTCAGATGGAAAGTGGGGAAAATATAAAGATCTAATAGAAGAAAAGGAAGGGAAGCTCAAATTAAAAGAGTATGAAGATATAAAACATTTCTTGACGGGTTGGATTCAGTTCCATCAAATAAATAGTAAATTCAATAAAGATAAATTACAAAAAGGTTTTCTGGAGAAACCCTCACTGTTAGAAGAGCATCTGTTGCAAAATAATAATAAAATCATTTCCAAAATGTATAATGTACTACTCGAATGGGAGGACAGAGATGAGATAACAAAGGAAATGAAGATAAAATGGGCATCCAATTTGGGGAAAGTGATACAATTAGAACAATGGGAAAGGTTATGGAAAATTTCATGGAAATTCACAGCCTCTGAAGGAATTAGGGAAAACATGATTAAAATGTTTTATAAATGGTACTTGATGCCGGTCAAGATACACAAAGTGTATAAAACAAAAAACAATTTATGTTGGAGGTGCCAAAAAGAAATGGGGATGTTCATGCACATGTGGTGGCAATGTGAAAAGATTCAACCCTATTGGAACCAGATCTTTGATGAAATTTAAAAAATATTGAAGTATAATATAAAGAAAAATCCTGAATATTTTTTATTAGTAATGTTAGATGAAGGAATAAATAAGCAAGATGAAAGAATATTTCTCTACGCAACTGCAGCTTCAAGAATATTAATTGCTACATACTGGAAAAGACAAGAAATAACGAAAATCAGTGAGTGGCAGGAGAAATTACTCAGCTATTTAGACCTAGCGAAATTAACAGATATAATTAGGGGGGGCAGCAACCAGAAATTTTATCAAAGATGGGAAAAATTTGGGGGTTATATGAAGAAACAGTGCCCTACATTGAAATCCTGGATTTATTTCTAATTCTCTGTACTGTTCGCAAAGATTGCAACTATAAGAGGAAATATTAGGGAAGTATATCATGGCAAGGGAGGCAGTAATTAGTTAAAACTCAGTCAACCCGAGATAAGTGGAAGTTTTATGGATGGAAAGGATAATTTTGTTTGTTTTGTTTGTTATGTTTATTTACGATATGATTAGTTTAATAAGATATAGATTGAGTAGAGGGAATATACAGGAAAGTCTGGAAGATTTCTGTATCAGATTTTATTTACACTTTTTATTTGCAAGTTTGGTTATATGATATTCTGTATGATTTGTATGATTTGTTTTGATTTGAATTTCAATAAAGTTTAAAAAATTTCAAAGCTATATATATACACACACACACACACATACATACATACATACATACATACAGTATTGTATACACTTTTAGTTTCATTTTGCTTGGTAAAAGTGCTTTTGTCGCCTTTTTGTTGAAGATTTTCTCCTGACTTTGTAGATTTTTGTTATGTCTGAGTGTTCTCCACTTCTAGGGCTGAAGTACACAGCCTGCAATTTAAAAACAAATCCCAATCCTGCCCCGACCTTGGCAATACTTACCCTGCTGTAAACCCGTTCCTCCCCTAGCCATCCTTGGCCTATAAATGGCCTCCATCCTTGGCCTATAAATGATGCCATTGTCTCAGCAAATGGCAAAATGTAGCTAGAGCACATTTTGAATGATTATTTGGATATGTGTACAGTATCCTTTAATAACCTTTGCAAAATAGAGTCTGGCCTGAAGATGTCCAGATACGCTCAGAGAATAAGTACTTCGTGCAAATGCTAAATATCCTTATTTGGTCAGAAATATAGTGCCTTCGCCTTCGCTGTTACCCCCAGAAAAACCCTGCAATTTGGATTTTCTTTGTAGTCTGCAGTATTTCAGGTGCTTCTGTGGTCATAAGCATTGAGATCATACTTCATCAGGGTAGTTGTCTACTCTTGCCTTCTGGCTTTTCTCTTTGCACTCTCCATTAGGCAGGAAAGGTGTGCTGTTATAGCTGAAAAACTGAATTAAGAAAAGTTGCTGACCAGATACTTGGCACCAAGCCTAGCTTGTGCTTTTGACAAACAGCTGTCCCCATGTTCCCATGTGATGTGTTTTTTGGGGGGTGGGGGAGACATGGTTGTGATTATGTGATTATGATTGGTCAATTCTGAGTGCCTAATCAGTATACTAATACCAATCTGAGCCTTCCCATGCTTGTGCACGGGAGAAGTACTCTCACAGACTTGAAGTAGCCTGAATACAGTGGTACCTTGGTTTAAGTACACAACTGGTTCCGGAAGTCCGTACTTAACCTGAAGCGTACTTAACCTGAAGCGAACTTTCCCATTGAAAATAATGGAAAGTGGATTAATCCGTTCCAGACGGGTCCGCGGAGTACTTAAACTGAAAGTACTCAAACCGAGGTATGACTGTATACAAAAAAATCTGAGAGGGGGGGACTCCAAAACAGCCCAGTAATAAGTCAGTAGCACAGAATGTTGAGAGACTGAGAGAGAGGGGGAAATTGAGAAAAGAGGAGTGAGGAATCCTATTTATTAAGCATTCATCCTGCTTTGCTCATATGAAGCTGACACAGCAGTTAAATCTGGTTTTCACTGAGCATTCATTCTGATTTGTTTGTGGTGCAGTTATACAACAATGAACATTCATCCTGCATTTAACCTGCATTTAACCTGACAGAGGGGTTTCCTCTGTCATTTGAAACCTAAGTGTCAGACTGGTTTGATATTGCCCTGGTTTGATCAGAAGCATTATTTATGGTCAGTCATAATGGAAACCTGCAGTGTGCCTACTACTCCAACAGCTTTCTGGTTCCACAGAAGACCTCTGGACTCTTCTCTCCCCCCCCCCCCCAATGATCCATTTTAGACAACTAGACAAGTCCGCACATAGCAGGGCAGTTTCTCCAAGATGAGGAACCATAAAGAAACCAACCCTTGTACACATGACTCCATCCCCCACCCCCAACCAAGCGAATGGAAAGTGATCTAATGTAAAGTATTCCTTTAAAACAGAAATAATGGACAGACAATATCCTAGTAATTATCTAAATTGTACATTCACTTGATGGATAAAAGATGTATCTGAAAGACCATTATGCGGTCATAAACTGTGTCTGGTGGAAATCCGCAACCCATTTCGCTCAACAGCTTTCCCAAATTTTGTTCAGATTTTCTCTATTTGAAATATGGCAACCCCATCCCTTCCAGCCTAAAGATCCTTTAAGATATGCAGAAGGGGCTCTCATAGCAGTTCAGTCACTCTCATAAGTGCAGGAAATATGGCCTGGGAGAGGGCTTTCACTGTGGCATCCCCTAAACTGTGGCACTCCCTTCCCACAGAGGTATGTGTAGCTTTAACTGCACCTCTTTACCCTGGGCTTTGACATTTAAGATATTTTGTTTTGTGGGACACACCACGTTTGCTGAATTCATATTGTTGTGTTCTGGTTGGAATGGGTTTACTTGTTTTTGTAATTGTAACAAATATTGTTCCACCTCTACCCCACCTCCCACGAACCTATGGTGAAGGATGGGTAAGAAATATTAGAAAACATTGAAAAACAAACAAACAAATGAAGCATTCACTCGTTAGTGGATGATATAAGCCCTTAATTAAATGGAAGTTAGCTTGCTTCATTAGATTTTCAGTGATGTGATCTGATGTTCTCCAAAGAACGCCACAGCAGTGCCACAGCAAGCTGGTTTCTTTCAGCAAAAAAGTAATTGGTGCGGCTCCAGCCAAACACCAAAGTCAGAACTTTTCTTCACTAGCAACTTATTACATAATAAATGCACATTGTTGTTGTTTATTCATTGCCCACAGGTCCACATCTCTTCCCTCAAGTCTGTGTCATCATGGAATGTCATATTATCCCACGACTTGAAACACAATATTTTGCAAAGCCTCCCTTCAGATAGAACATTAATTCCTAGCATGATTGCACTGTCACTGTGCAAATGCTGCAGGCCTCTGTTGGGTCGTAGTATTTGTGATATTTAGAATGACAGATACTAACTCTTCTTTCTCCAAGCCTGCATTATTTTTTGTTTTATTATGTATTTGCAAGAAGGCTTGTAAACATATTGCACAAAGGCTTTAGGAAGGGCCTTGAGGAAGTTCTTGAGTTTCATATCAAAGTTATTTTGGCATTCAAAGTACCCAGGGACCAGATCTGCAACTCAGCTACTCTGAGCTGCAGTGTGCCATTGATATGCTTATGTTTAATTTCCTCCGTTCTGTCAAATCCTGAGTTTACTTGAGGTCGGGACACTGTGAAGCAGATACCTGTTGTAACCGCTGGCAAAATTGCAGTGACTGGTGGAATCAATAGCTATGGCTTCTAGCCAGATGGCCATAAGCCCATGCCATCTTATTGCCTAGCCAGAAGCTGTTCAGAGTACTCCAGCATCAGTTGGTTGCATGGCAGCTGTGTATATCTGGGGTTTGCAAGGACTTTTGTCCCTTGCGGTGGCATTGAAGGGGAGTCACAGCTCTGCACAGTTTATCTGTGCATTGCATCCTAATTACCTCTCTAAGGGGACCCAGGTGGCGCTGTGGTTAAACCACTGAGCCTAGGGCTTGCCGATCAGAAGGTCGGCAGTTTGAATCCCTGTGACGGGGTGAGCTCCCGTTGCTTGGTCCCAGCTCCTGCCAACCTAGCAATTCGAAAGCACGTCAAAATGCAAGTAGATAAATAGGAACCGCTACAACGGGAAGGTAAACGGCGTTTCCATGTGCTGCTCTGGTTTGCCAGAAGCAGCTTTGTCATGCTGGCCACATGACCTGGAAGCTATACGCCGGCTCCCTCGGCCAATAATGCGAGATGAGCGCGCAACCCCAGAGTCGGTCACGACTGGACCTAATGGTCAGGGGTCCCTTTACCTTTACCTTTAAGGTGCATTTACATTTACCGTATTTTCCGGCGTATAAGATGACTTTTTAACCCAGGAAAATCTTCTCAAAAGTCGGGGGTCATCTTATATGCTGGGTATAACCGGACTGGAGAATCTGCGGTTGCCGCATACGGTGGGGGGAGCTCAAAAACAGCCGTGGCCGCATCCCCGCGGTATCTGGCGACCGTATGAAAGCAGCAAGGGTAGCGCTGTACAAGTACGGTAAATCCACTCACCAGGAGCAGCGCTGTGCCCACAGAGGCTGTTTATCCAGCCACGAGCTGCCAGGTCACCAAGCTGCCCGCTCGGCAAGTCCCCGCGCTACGCCGCCCTAAACCGGCGCCGCACAGCGCGGGGACTCGCTGAGTGGTGCTGAAAATGGCATCTGTGCACGCACAGAAGTGATTTCCAGCTTCTGGGCATGCCCAGACGCCAGAAATTGCTTCTGCGCATGTCTGAGCAGAAGCGATTTCCGGCACCCCAGAAATGGGCAGCGCAGCACAGCACCGGGAATTACTTCTGCGTAGTCTTATATGGCGAGTATATCCCAAACTCAATATTTTAGGCTTGTGTTTACAGCAGTTTACAAGAAGTAACCAAAGGCATAAACATATATTTTTAAAATTGTAGAAATACAGTATCATACTTCCTTTTGTCTTAAGCTTTGGCATATAACATCCATAGTCTTGTACCTGCCTGTAGGGCTGTAACCAACCCTTGTTGTATTTTATTGTGTTTCAGTTTGGTTTTTTTAAACCATTTAGTTGTTTACTGTTTATAATTGTAAGCTCCTTGAAGTAGTGGGTTAGAAATTACCTTTGAATTAGGAATAGTGCAACTGCCCAACTGAAATGTAGCTGGAAGCATGGTTTGATTGGTCGTCTGGATGAATCAGAAGTGATGTCAACTGCTTACCCCTTAAGTTAGGGATTGTTAGTGCTCATATTCACTGCTGAGTGAAACATCGAGTAGTGTGACCCCCTCCTCCAATGACAGATCCTACTCAGAGTAGGCTCATTGGAATTAATGGACCTAAATTAGTCATGTTCATTAATTTCATGGTGTCTACTCTGAATAGTACTAGCACTGGATAAAACCCAATGAGTTTATATTTCAGGCTGAAGTTACTGTTGTGGAATCATCCTGTTAAATACAAGCAGAGATTCCCCATTGGGGAGACAGATACATTCTGTGCCTGCTCGTGCTATTTATTTCTGAGCCTCATAATTCTGAATTAAGTCTCCCTGGTCCAATGGGCCATGCTTTGATTGGATAGAACATTACCTGATCATTTCCCTTTTTAGTAAGCCAATTGCCAAGAGCCTTGTCTTTATACCTTTACACCAGATCTTCTTGTGGACTGTTTTGTTTAGTTTTAAAAAACAGCACACCAGACGATCTGGACGCAGGAAAAGATAACCCATGTTACTAATTAACTCATTTTTTTGCATTTAGCTCCATCGTATTTTTGGACACAGTCACGTGTATTTAGGTGAATAGAGTTGCCCAAAAGGGTTGTACGCAGGGCCCCACAGACCAGAAATATTTCACTGAATCCATTACAGAGCTTTTCTATTGCCTAAACATGGCTCTTTTTTCCTTTTACACAATAAACTGAGTTAGTGAATGTCAAATGACATACATGGGTTTGTGAACTGCCCTTTCTTTCTTTCTGCAACATTTGTTAAAAATATGTTTGTGCTGGTGACATGTCTAGTATTATACATTTGAAGTGTACGTATCCCATTTCTATGACCCCATTTTTGAGACTGTAGTTTTCTAGGTTATCTATAATTGCTTGTGCTGTTGCTGGCTATATAAATATAGTATTTATCACATTTGAAGTCATGACATCTTTTTTCCTGCTAACTAATAAAATTGTTTTACTGCAGTGTAATACTTGACTTTTCCTTGTGATTTACGGAAAAGAGTTTTTCCCCATTAAGGCTAAATCTCTTGGAATGAATGGCATATTGTCAGATTGCATTTGAGGAAAGCCACTGCAGGGGGAAAAAATGTCCTGCAGAATTTATAAAAGCTGGGGGGGGGGGGGAAGAGCAGATGCCAAATGACTACACTGAGTCCTTAATCTATCGTCTCCTCTATTTTTATACGTAAAAGGGAAAAGATAGAATGCAGCCACTATAGAAGCATTTTGTTGTTACTAACAGCAACAAATGATATGGTGCAACAGCAGATTCCCTTAAAGAAGATCATGCTGATATGCCCAGCAAATGATAGATTAGGCAGAACTAGATGTGACAGCAGCCGTTCTGTATGTTTAAACCTGGAACAGCTTCAGTCACATAAAACAGGGGGGGCAGTCTTAAAAGGAGAAGGAGCAAGTGGCTGAAGGAGCTGTGGCTTCTCTCCGCAAACACTTTTCTCTTAGCAAGGGCAACTTCTAATACTGGAAATTCTGCTGGGAGAAAAGTTCCCAAAGGGACAGTGCAGGGTAGTAAGCTCTGTGTTTTGGTGGGGTGAGGATTCAGCAGTGTTCACTCATTCCCCCCACTTCATTGCTTTTAAAACCAGATTTTCCCACCCACCCCCCTCTTTCCATGCCATTGGGCCTGTCCTGTATTTGAACACACAAAATTGTTGATGTCATCTAGTTTGATCTTCTGGGGTAATTTTCCAAAGTCCCTGTTACAAAATCCATTGAAGTTGAAAAGTGTCCCCAGATTCATTGAACAAAATCTGGTAACCTTAGGTTAGAGGAAGGTAAACTTGGAATTGTTTGATGCTTTAGTGTCTTTGGAAATAATATGAGGATTATCATTATTTTCTTAAGCAACACAGCTCTGGATCTTATGAACAGCTCAAGACTATGAACCTGATGTGAGCCTGGCAGGGTGGTTTGTGCTAAGCATCAGAACAGAAGTCAGTTGGAGGACTGTAGCTGTTACTCGGTTCACAAAAAACAGTAAAGCATACACCAATATAATGACAGATAATATGGCAGATAAGTAGCACTTCTGCATCATTTAGAAAACTAGATTGCTATATCTATTCTTTCATTGAAAAAAACACATCAGATTGTACTATTTAGATTATGAGGATGCTTTGCTAGCTTTGAAACTTTGGCTGTGATTAAAGGGAGAATCTGCTGCCTGCTGTGTATGTGTTTGTGTTTTGTTTTTCTAAAAACCCACGACTCCCATTCTTGAATATTCAGAAGCAAAGTTTATTTTGGATTACCAGAGAGGTTAAAATGTCCGCCTCCTAAGATCAAGCAAGACATTAAATTCCCTCATCTCTTGCTGTTTCCAAGAAATGAGGTCTTGCAGCACCGAGTACAGTTTTGTGCTCATCAGTAAGAAGATAAATTGTTCTGTTTTTCCTCTAAAGGAGATGGTTTCTAAAAATAGAAATGCTAGAGCTCTCGTGAACAAAAGAATTCCTAAGATCCACCTCTGCCATTGTCCTACTCTCTTTATCTGTACTTCTACTGCTTTTTCCTGAACAGCTCCATATTTTTAATACTTCAAAATTTACCTTTCTTTGTCCCTTTATAAAGATTGCAATTCTCTCCAGCTTCTTTCCTCCCTTGCAAGTGAAAGTAGCCTACTTGGTATCTCCCCCCCCCCCCCCCGAACAAACAGGACCCTGCTGTTTGTCCACCAACATATTAGTTTCATTTTTTTTGCTGTCTTGCAAAACACTCCAAAAAATGGACAGGCTTCAGAGGTGTTATCTCTTTTGGCCTGGATTTCCATCAGCTTTGTCACAGAAATCTGGAGATACTCCACGTCTTGGCTTGAAGATAGTGTATAATAGAGTCTTTCATTCTCTTTCACGGCCGTATTGAAGAAAAGGCTGTTTGGAAAATATATGCTTCCATCCAAGTTACGGCATGGCTGTGCATCTTGAATCAAAGTCTGACAGTGAAGATAAATGTATTATATGCACATTTGTTGCATGCATGTCCTGCTCGTGGGTTTCCCTTGGACATCTGGTTGGCCACAGTGAGAAGAGAATGCTGGACTAGATAAGCTTTTAATCTGGTCTAAAAGAGCTCTTTGTATGTCCTCAGACTAGTGGGAGAGCACTCAGTCTGTTCAGTCGAAACATAACCGTTTCTCCTGGGACAGGTTTTGGAAAAAGTGTTCTATTCTGCAGTTTTTCAAAGTATTTCTGTTTAAATGTGGAAGATTCATCTCTGGATGCCACTGATTGCCTTGTACACACCTCCTTCGCAATTCTCAGAATGGTTTTGATATCATCATCATCATCATCATCATCATCATCATCATCATCATCATCTTTGCTCTCTGTTTTATGAGAAGGTTAAACATAGAGATTCGTATGTGCAGCTTTTTTTTTTAAGTGAATAGCCCACATGAAGCATAACTGGCAAGGTTGAACTTTCTGTTTGACATGCTGTTATGTGTTGTGTGTTTACCAGGCAAGTTGAGAAGCTGGCCTGAAGGCAAGCTCACACTGATAAAATGCTATATCTGTCTTCGGCCTGGATTGGCACGGGCAACTTTTCCTTCCTAGGATCACTGCAAGTGAAAATCACATTGAATTGTGAAGCTTACCTACAAAACTTGCTGTTTTATTTTCTTCTGTTTCATGTTCATTGCACTACAAATATAAACAATGCCTGATATAACCAGGATGCCATTGCATTTCCAGCCCATGAAGGCATTCAGGAGCAGGAAGGAATGTACAAAGATTCAGTCACAAAAATGGATGGTGCAGATTCAGGCTTTTTCAGTTTCAACCTGATACTCCTGTCCTGTGCTCTCCAGTAGCATTTGGTTGACCCTGTCAGCTCTGGCATTCTGCCATATGCCCCTCTTCCCTTTAAAGCCACATATTAATAATATTTTTATTTGTAGCGATGTATGTCAGCAAAAATATTTTTTATTTGTAGCAATGTATGTCAGCAAGATGCCACCATTCCTTCCACCTGCCAGTACTCTCAAAACTGTAGAAATTGCCTCAGTTGTGGCCAAACTCCAACTCTCTTTCTCTCCAGCACTTGTTCCCTGTCAAAATAAATAACAGCGTCAGAGAGCAACTTTCTTAGAATTACAGCAGGGGTAGAAAGGGTTAAACTCCCCATCTGTGATCCCAGTACAGTAATAGCCCCCAGCTGATGCTATTTGTTGAAAAACAAAACAAACCCCTGCCCATTAAATGTGAAGCACATATTCAACATCATGTGTAGTTTGGGCCTTAGTGTTATAACCCTAGTGCTTCTAAGTTCTGCATTTATGAAATTGGTTCTGTTTGCAGTCTCATCTCCATTTTATTTGACTAACATCCAGGTATTGTTAAATTCTTATCATCAGTTGAAAGTTAGTGAAAACCCTGATGCTCCACCATTTGGGGATTTGGGGACAAAATGGGTATGAAATATACAGTGGTACCTCTACTTACAAATAACTCTACTTACGAATTTTTCTACTTACAAATGGAGCTCCGTCCGCCATCTTGGATGCGGTTTAGATAGGATTTTTTCTACTTACGAATTTTTAGATAGGGTTGCTTCGACTTACGAATTTTTTCTCCCAATGCATTCCTATGGGATTCAACTTACAAATTTTTTCAACTTACAAATGTGTGTTCAGAACACATTAAATTCGTAAGCAGAGGTACCACTGTACTTGCCAAGTTAGGTTCTTGAATCATGTGTTAAAACCACCTTTAGTTAGTATATGACTGTAGTTCCTCTCGTTAAGCCATTTTACAAGCAGTCAGGTTCTGGCAACGAAAGGAATCTTTGAGGAAAGAGCCATAGTTCAGCAGTAGAGCATTTGATTTACAATGTGAAGTTTCCAGGTTCAGTCCCTGGCACCTCCAAGTAAGGCTGGAAGAGACTCATGCCTGAAATCCAGGAGAGCTGCTGCCAGTTAGTGTAAACAATAATAGGCTAAATAGACCAATGGTCTGACTTGGTATAAAGTGCCATCCTATGCACTGTGGCTTCAGGAACACACAGTTTCCCACTGCAGACCATCTTGCTGGGAATTTTGTAGAATTAAGCCAAATTACAGTGCAGTTTGGGTTTGGCACAGAATCGGGTCCTAGAGCTGTGTATGAATTCCAACAAAAGAAAGGGTTCAGTGGAAGCTTTGGCCAGATATTGATGGCTGCTTCCTTTTGGCAGCGTAACAGAAGATTGGGATGGGTCGAGCCTGGATTCCACACAGAACTGGAAGTGCCTGAGTGTGGTCAAAGTTTGATGCATTCATTGCAGGCCTAGCAGGTTAAGATATATGATCATAATGTGTGCTTTAGCACACCCTCCATGTGTTACCAGGTGTAAGCAGGGCTGTGTGTCTCTCACACCCACTCCTGTTTTCTGCACAAAAGAAAGCCAGCTTTCCAGTGTGGAAACACAAATTTCCAGTGTGGTGGTCCAGTCTGGCTCAAGAGGTGGTAGGGGTGGTTGGTTGGTTGGTGGGTAGGGTGACTTTAATTGTTTGTCCCCAGCTATGATATTGATTTGGATATGGCCATCTGCACCAGCAGTTTGTGTGGGGTGGGGGTGGGGGTGGGGGTGGAGAGAGACTCCCTTTTGCTTCAATTGAAATCATCTCACTTTGCAGAGGAAGCAAATTTGTATTTTGATACGAAGGCACTAGAATGGGTGTTTGCTTGTTTGTTTACTACTTATAAGATGGATTCTTGGACATGCTTTATTTTACATCTATCTTGTTTCATTTTAAACTGCTTAACTGCTAGAATGATTATATATCAAATTGTTGGTGCTTGGGATTAAACAGTGTGGGTTAGAAATCCCATACTAATCCAAACCCGCCCTGAGGAAGGGACACAAACTGGGTGGGTTTAGCTGCTTGGAAAGCTTTATAGCTATAACATTACATGTTTTGTAAAGTACACTTGAAGCCACGGTATGCTACACAAGTCAGGCATATGATGCCACCTTTTCTCTCTTGCAGATGAGCCCAATCCTTCTCCTTGTGCTGTTGTCTCAAACACAACTCGCAAGAAAGAAGCCTGGTAAGTGTTGAAATTGCTAGAGGGAGAATTACAGGGTTTGGCATTTTTAATCTCTGTGGGCCAGTTCCCAAGGTCTTTCATTTGTATTGCAACATCAAGCTTAGTATAATACCATTCAATATAACATGTGTGCCTTCACTCATGTAATCCTTCCTGGAAAATTTCCCTGGGTTCTCGTTTTGAAGTGGGTCATAGTCAAGTCAGAGAAGCTTGCTGTTCAGGTCATTGGATCAATTGATAGAACATATACCTGCCACTTGATTATTGATCCTAGGACTATTCAACACTGAGCGATGAGCAGTTGGTTATAAACATAACAAATAAACAAACTTCAAAATAAAATCTGATAAATCAGTGAGACTTGTTGCCTAGCAAAGGCACATAAGACTGCAGTGTGAGCTCAGTCTCTAGGCCTTCATGTTGCATGAAGCTTCAACCATTCATTATCAGATTTCTCTACTCTTCATTGTTCTGTGGGCTTGGCAGAGGATAAGTTGGCTCTATTAAGTGCTCTTGTTTTCTTTCCCTGCCATCTTGGATGACCTTGGCCAAGGAAGACGTTATAAGAACTTGCATTATGGAATTCCGATGAAGTGTATAGCTCATTTCAGACAAGTCTGTTTTTACTTTAGCCCAGAGAGGAAACAATCCAAACATAGCTTCTACCGAAAGAAGTTAGCATCCAAAAGGCTTAAGGAGTCTAAAATGAATGAGATTCAATGGTGTAAATTGAAAGTACAAAAAGTAAAATGATGATGGAACAATGGCTAGGAGGTGGGACAACTTCAGATCCAGGCGGCATGTTACATTAGCCAAACATTTTTTAAATCACGGTTAGTGCTGGGCATTCCCCCCCCAAAAAATGTAGAAGTGTGAGGCTCTAATCTGGATCTGGACTGTGAAGCACCTCAAAAGTAGTGTTTACTGCAAGTAGTGCTTTTGGGGAGACAATAGCAGATGGGGAGAACAGTTTTTTTTCCAGAAAAGGCATGGAGAAAAGAGAGTTAGAAAACAAACCTGCTGTACAGCTGCTTTTTCTTAAAAGAAAGAAAGAAAGAAGCTGGGAAGTAACAAGCATGTTTAACATAACTTGTAGTTTAGTTTGGCCCTGTGACTTTGCTCCAGAACAATCATGGCAAGTTTTATATCTCTTTAATGAGGTAAATGGTAGAAAACAACAGCAACAAAAAACACTGCTAATGAATATGGCTCATGACCCAATGGCAAGTACTACAGAGTCGCTTAGCAAATTTAAGGTTGTTGCTAGTGCTGGAAATGAAAGGTTTCTTTTGGACAATTGAACAATAGTAGAAAATGGGCTGATTATGAAGGGACAATGTAAACTTTAGATAGCATTATCTAGTTAGAAAGATATACGAAGGCCTGTCTCTTTATGATGATAAAGTGACTAAAATTGGCTCTGAGAGGTACAAAAAATTAAAATTGTCACAGTCTCTGCCTTCCGGTTTAAAATCTAAAGGCCATACTATGAAAAGAGAAAGACATAGTATGAGGGAAAAAGAAGAGAATTCAGAAAAAGCCAATTTTAATACAAAAACTTTCTGGTTACATACCCGTAGCAGCCAGATAGAATAGCTACTGAGGTGAAAGTGCTAAGAGAAGGGGATCCAAATGGCAGTAGCCCCCAGCAGGTTGAGCTGATGGAGTAGGGCTTTGAGGTGTTGTGTTGCCTTTTGCGAAGAGTAATGATTCATCTGAGAATGTTGTTTGAGTGATGGAAGTGCACAGGGAGATGTATACAGGCATTTGAAATGTTGCACGCACACCAGTTTTCCATGCAGCAGCAAAGGGAGGGCTGTGTAGAATGCATGATCTCAGCTGTGACTTAAGAGTCAATAAATAGTTCATGATTATAAATGCATATATCTTTTGAGAGCAACAATTCAATACATATCCTTTAGCTGATTTTTGTTGACTGTTCTTTTCAGCACCAAGGCAGAAGACCGTTTAAAATCCAGGAAAGGCTGTTACAGAGCAAAATCTAGGGGCTCAGCAGATCAAAGAAGCACGACTGCCTTGTGGGATTGCTCTTTACGGGAGACAATGGGCAGTGTCTCCAAAGAAGAAAGCACTTTAGAAAGACTCCCGGGTTTGAAGGATTTAGCAAGCTCCAAGGAAGCAGCACGGAAAAATAATTCTTATCCAAAGGAACCCACTTCTGCAATGGAACCTAACATTATAAAAACTGTGCAAAGGAATACGGATGATCTAGAAGGGGAGCTTGAGCCGTTAGACCCTGGCAAAGCAGCAGTGGAAACTTCACCACCCCCTCCTGGAGCACAGACTGTTAGTGGGGATGAAAGACACCATAGCAATGAACCAAAGCAGCTAGAAGCCTTCAGCAAAGAGCACTTAGACAAAAGGCAAGGGTTGGGAAAGAAGGGCTTTCAGAGGCTTGACTGGCTTTCTGAGCACAATGAGGGGCTAAGGCCTCCCTACAGAAATCTAAATAAGCCAACAGATGTAGCAAGAAACCTGGCCATTAGGGGACAGTCTGCACGAGAAGCTTCTTTGTTAGCTCTACCAGTATTTAGAAAAATGCAAAAACCTCATGCAAGTAAAGCAAGGACTGTTGAGAGTGCACTCTCCCCCAGGAAGGGGCAGGCAATGGACTCTGATTTAGCCGAAGTAAGTTCTGCGAACACTGCTGAGTGGGCATTACCGATGTCGGGGCATCAGACAGCCACGGACCTTTCTGTCCGCAAACATGCTTGGACTGCTAATGCTGGAGATGCTTCGGAACGTGTTCCTCCGAGGTCTGTGGAATCTCCTTCCTGCAGCACCTATGATGACACAAGACCCTATATGTGCAACACCCTGGTGGAGGAGCAGGGGAAAGATGGTGCGGCGCAGGAAGAGGACCCTACTGTGTACACATGCATTGAATGCAGCATCTATTTTAAGACGAAGGAACATTTGATGGACCATATGCTTCAGCATAACAGGGGACTAGGGCTGGATCAAGGCAGAGAGGGCATTGGAGGTCAGTGTCAGTTGACCTGTAGTGAATGTGGATGGGCTTTTGGGGACATTGGTTCTCTAGAGCAGCACAGGAGACTCCATCAGGAGTCCAGAGAAAAAATCATTGAGGAAATTCAGAAGCTCAATGAATTCCCAGATGAAGGCCGTGATGCCAGGCTACAGTGCCCAAAGTGTGTGTTTGGAACCAACTCCTCTAAGGTATTTGTCCAACATGCAAAGATGCATGTCAAGGAGAGGAAAGATAA
The DNA here is from genome assembly GCF_965207765.1 of Zootoca vivipara. Classification (NCBI taxonomy): domain Eukaryota; kingdom Metazoa; phylum Chordata; class Lepidosauria; order Squamata; family Lacertidae; genus Zootoca; species Zootoca vivipara. The sequence goes on from NC_142584.1 coordinate 39,296,670, forward strand.
AAGTTTGAAGAATGTGAACTTGTTTGGCAGTTCCAGTGGTAGTGATCCACGGGACAGCTCCATGCACAACATATATAGTAGACATTTCAGGCCAAATGATCATGTACCTCAAGTGGCGCATGCACACAGTAGCAACAAAGGTCTTAGCACTTGCATGCTTTGCAGCTTTCCAGCCCCAAATGAAAACATTTTAAAAGAACACATGAAATATGCTCATTCCCACTTGTCCTGGAACACGGAGTCTTTTGAAGCAGATGTAAACCAGCCTGGAACTAGTAGGGATGCCTACAGCCCTAGCAGGTCTGGCCGATTTTCAGAAACTGATTATTTGAGCAAAGCAGGCAGACATTTTCCCCAGTCCCACTGTGAAACCACGTCCCACTATGAATCCCTTCATGGCTTCACAGTGGGCCACCAGAGACTTAATAAAAGCAATGGCACTAATAAAAAAGAAATCCCAATGCCTGGGTTTCGGGCTAGGAAACGAGCTCCCTATAGCTCTTCACATAAGATCTTGGGGATGTCTACTCTTACCTCAGCAAAAGCTTATTCTCCGCATGCCCTGAAACAAATAAGGAATAAAAGCACAGCACCGCCACTTGAGACTGAGAGAGAGAATGCCAAAAGCCACCCAGGTGAGCTGGAGGAACTCCAGCACAAATGGTTACCCATAAGCGATATTAGGAGTATGGAAGAAGAATTCCCTTTAGCAACAGAAATAGAGTTAGCAGAGAATAGATATTTCAGGCCTGTTGCTATTCCTCAATCTGCTTTGGACCTCAAAAGGAATTTCAGGGGCACTTTGAAGGCAACAGATTATTCAATAGCATCAGCGGGGCAGCAGCATCAGTTACGTCACATGGTCCCCATTGTTCTTGTTGATGAGATTAATATTTATCCCAGAAAGATGAAGCGGCCCAAGATGAAGATTCTCAAGAAAAAGATGTTGCCTCCTTCCCAAGAGTTTGGAGTGGATGAATCCCTTCCCTTAGGTGTCTTCCTATTAGATTCCTCTTTAGAAAGCTCTTTAGAACTGGATGATCTTCTGGATGCAGATTCATTGATGCTGAAGAATGAGGAGAGGAAATGCCCGTACTGTCCTGACAGGTTCCACAATGGGATTGGCCTAGCCAATCACGTGCGGGGCCACCTGAACAGGGTGGGTGTGAGCTACAATGTCCGTCACTTCATCTCTGCAGAAGAAGTGAAAGCTATTGAGCAAAAATTTTCCTTCCAAAAGAAGAAGAAAAAAGGTAGTATGTATTCAATTTATAATTTTTTCAATTTTTCTAATATTTTTCATTCCTTGAAGATGGGTATGTATGCTCCCATATTTTCCCTCTCAACAACAGATGTTATTGCATCTTTGCAATGTCTAGTTTTCATAGTTTGGGGTGTTTTTTAAAATCATGTGATCTAGTGGGGGTTCTTTGAAAGCATTTATTGCCTGTTGCTTATGTCTTAATATGGCACTGATTATTATCCCCTCTTTCACAGTTGCAAACTTTGATCCAAGTACTTTCAGTTTAATGAGATGTGAATTCTGTGGGGCTGGCTTTGACACACGTGCAGGATTATCCAGCCATGCCAGAGCTCACCTGAGGGATTTTGGAATCACTAACTGGGAGCTCACCATCTCACCAATTAACATTTTGAAGGAGCTACTAGCCAATTCATCAGAATACCCTATGCTTCAGTCTGCACTAGGAACAGATCCTTCATCGCCAAATCAGGAGAGAGAGATGCTTGGGTTTGGGCCCTGCAACAGCACGACCCCCTTATCTGAATGCAGCATTTCACAATCACCTTTCTCCCCGTTCCCTCCTTCCTGGGGAGATGAGCCTATGCAGCCCTTCAGAGATGGTAAGCAGTTTCAGAATTTTACTGCCTGGTGATAACCTTTACAGAACAACCTGAAGGAAGTGATGGTGATTATTATGAATTATAGTGATACAGAGGTAAAACACAGGATTCAGACATTTCCTAGGAGCCCATGGAGAGGAAGACATCTGGATGTCTAATTGCGATGTCACGCAGTGGCCCAAGTCTCCCCAGAAGTCATAGACTGGTCTAAGTCCTACTTCAGGGAAGGCTTTTTGAGATAAAGGAGTGTATATAATATAAACACACACATATCTCAATAAAAGACAAAGTGTGGGAGCAAAGAGAAGGAAACAAAAGTGTCAAAGCCTAAAACTGGTGTGGGTGGGAATGAGAAAAAATTGAGTGGAAGTGAAGAGAAAGAGGAACAGAGCAGAAAAAGATTGAGTCAAAGAAGAATGTATTAAAAAGGGGGGGGGAGAGAATAGAAGAGAAAATAAATAATTATAGTTTGTTAAGTGAGAGGATTGATTCTATGGGAAGTGGATGTGTTAACCAGGACCACATAGGAATGCATGAGTTGGGTAACATTTTTCTTCCTGACCTCCTAAGCAAATCACAAGACCAATTTTTAAGCAGTCAGTCATAACTGGGTGCTCAGGTTTTGCACCCCGATGAAAAAGTAGACTGCAGATCAAAAGTATTGACTAATCTCTCTGTAGTAGGAAGTGTTCAGTTATTTTCTCCAGTCATGATCATAGCTGCCAAGTTTTCCCTTTTCTCGCGAGGAAGCCTATTCAGCATAAGGGAAAATCCCTTTAAAAAAGGGATAACTTGGCAGCTATGGTCATGATATGAAGTTTGCCTCAAAATCTGATCTAAACCTAAAACAAACAAGAAAATACATCATGTTGCCATGTCATATCCTTGCCATTCGGCTACATTTTTTAGCCAGCCTATTCTGACTTGGGCTACCCCCATTTCTAACTGTGACAACTTAGGTTCTTAACTATTAGATTTTTGTCTGTACAGCTTGTCTTCTCTAGGCATGGTTCTGAGGTTTTCTCACTGGAAAAACTTTCATGGGGCAGAAAGAGACTATAATAACAAAGTTGTCACGGATGATAAACCGCTTCACACACAGTTCCTCAAGGGTATAATTACTTTCAATCGCCATCCCATTCCTATTATTTTGTATTCTTTAACCTTTATATAACCAGCAGCATTAAACCATTTTCGGTCAGTAGTCTGAACTTTGTTCATTGGTTTGAAGAATTGATGGATACTGTTACATTGTAGACTCATGGTATTTAGCAAGTGACATATTTGTGCTCTGTAATACTAACTAAGGTAGAAAATAGATTTCTGCATAGTTTCTTCTGTAGGACTTGGAATGTATTTCTGATCCCAAATCCCATCTTGTCTATGCTGTTTACTGAAGCCTAAAGAAAAAGATGTGAGTGTGCATTGCCACACAGTGGCCTTGGTGTTATTAAGGAGCTGATACAAGTCCTCCTGTCTGTGGAATGGCATTTAGCAAATGCAAGGAATGCTAAATGGCAGATTCAAAAGGAATTTTGCAGGCATTGCTACACTGTGAAATGAAGAAAAGTTATATGTTTGGCTCCAGGAATAGTCTGCAGGCACATAATGCCTATCCACAGTCAAGCAGTTCTTGCCCTGTGAGCTGCCTGGATGAGAGACTGCTTGAAAGCCATAAGTAAGTCACCCTTTAGAAAAGGTAAAGGTAAAGGGACTCCTGACCATTAGGTCCAGTTGTGACCGATTCTGGAGTTGCGGCGCTCATCTCACATTATTGGCCGAGGGAGCCGGCATACAGCTTCCAGGTCATGTGGCCAACATGACAAAACCGCTTCTGGTGAACCAGAGCAGCACACGAAAACACCATTTACCTTCCCGCTGTAGCGGTACCTATTTATCTACTTGCACTTTGACGTGCTTTCGAACTGCTAGGTTGGCAGGAGCTGGGACCGAGCAACGGGAGCTCACCCCATCACGGGGATTCGAACCGCTGACCTTCTGATCGGCAAGCCCTAGGCTCTGTGGTTTAACCCACCCGAAAAGGAGAAAGTATCCGAAAAGGAGCAGGGTATAAATGCAATAAATAAGCAATTAACATGTTTACTTGCCCTCAATATATCATGCATTATATACAAGCTGCCAGATGGACGTTTCTGCAAATAATTTTTTTTATCTACTGATAAAAAGCAACAGACGGGAATAATGGTGTCCATTTCTAACTCTTATGAGTTAATCTATACTAAGAACTGTGAAAAATCAGCAGTTGTCTTTGCAAAGTAGAGACATAATGTAGCTAGAAAATTTGCCTAAACACACAAACAACTGTCAGAAACTGCATATGGTGTCATCAGCATGCACATACCTATTAATTTACCTATCTATTTACTTAACATTCTTGCAGTACTGAGGACAGCAATACAGCCTACAGGAAATTATGGTGGAGACGGTAAAGGAAAGCTGACTGTAGAAAAGTATCATGATGTGTTATGGGAAACCAAACATTCATGGATTTCTGTTGCTAGTCAAATGCATTAAGGTTAGCAGTGACATGAACAAAATCTTTGATGCCTTGTCGTTCTGGATGCATTCAGAAATGAAATAAAACAGCTAAACTGGCATTACTTACTCAGCTTTAAGTTCTAGTAAGAGAGAAGGGTACTGAAAACAAGGTAGGGAATGTGGACCAAAAAATTACTGGATGGCTTCATAACCTTTTCCTGATTTGTGGAAGAAGGATTGCAGAATTCAGTCGTGCCAAGATCACCATGATATAAAAAGTAAAAGTAAAACCTCCAACAACTTCTACTATTGTCCCTTGATGGAAGCACTTGCAAGTCTTCATCTCAAAAGGTGGTTGCATTTGTACATCATGGAAGGAACAGGTATTGGATGCTAGACAAAGGCCAGGGGATTCTCAGATTTGTATAGGTCAAAGATGTGTGGCCCTTCAGATATTGCTGGACTATAACTCCCCTAATCCCCGACCTTAGGCTATGCTAATTGAGGATGATGTAAATTGGAATGCATAGCATTAGGAGGGAAGGCCAGAGGAGTGGCTGCAGCTCTGTCTCCTATAATAGCTGGTTCCTCCCTCAGAGTGAAGCTGTAATCAGAAATAAAAGCTGCCAGTCAGGAACATGGTTATCTGAGGACATACGGTATCTTTATAAAACCTTCTGGTGCTTCTGCTTTGACTACTATAGGCAGTTGTGGAAGATGATCCTCTAAGAACAAGAATGGTGTAACATAGAATTATGAGACACCAAGCAACTCTGCTGCATACTGACAGCCAAAATAGAAAGTAGTTTAGCCTAACCTGACTACAGAGAAAATAGCTTTATTATGTAAAATATGGAAATACAACAAGACTAAAGTGACTAGGAAGATGGAGTCTCATGTTAGTGAAGAAAGCAGCTCTAGAATGTTTTGCTTCTCCTCATGAAAAATACTAGGAATATATTCTCTTCTTCAGCTCAGTTTTCAGTAATATGTTGAACAGTTGGGTTTTATGTCGGCAAAATGGAAATCTAGTTTGAAACCAATGCTAGCCTGCAATTATAAAATTATAGCTCATCCTTTACAAATCATTATCTTAATGCAAATGCCTTTTGCTTTAAAATGTTATGAGTAGGACTTCACTGAACTTTAGGCTCTAATTTATCTATACAAAAAATACAGACATCTCTGTATTTTCAAGGCCGTACTAAGCCAAGCAACACCACAAAGAACAAGATATATTATTATTATTATTATTATTATTATTATTATTATTATTAAAGCAAGTAACATTGGTTGATTAGATTTCTGGCAGGCTTTTGTGTTATTTGGAGGTCTGGGGAAATTTCCCATATGGATTAACCAATTCATTATAAATCTTGGGATAAAGTGTTCATTGGATTCCTAATACATGCCCAGAGTGTATAAACCCTAGAAACATGGGGAACAATGTTCCTCTTCTTAAGAAGTGGTTTCTTGTGGTTTTTGTTTGTTTGTAGATAGTGAAGGTTTTCAAATATAGACACTGTGAAAGTTCAACATTAAGACACTTCTTTTTGGAAGCTAATTGTTCATAGGTTCAAATTCATTTTGTAACCTCAGCAAAGAAAAAGAATGAATTTGTGATTTTAACCATTCTTTCCCTCCTCTGTGTGTGGCAAAAAACACAGACCAGCATTGTGTCACTCTGTCCCTATCTCTGCATTCCCCCCCCCCCAACCATTGGAAGGTCATGTACAATGAAACTTAACTGCCATGTTTTCTTACTCCCCAGCCCCCGGTGACCTAAACCCTTCATGGATTTTTTTGAGGCATGTATTTCAGATATCCCCTGAATCTGCATACATAGATGGCTGGGTCTCTAACTCGTGCAAAGCCTGTAGATTCCAAAGAGGCATGGACCTTGTTTTGAGTGGCATGTGGGCTAAAAGCATCTTGGTCATATTTTATTTTATCATCTGGACTTCCTATTCTTAATGCTGACCCTAAACTGTAGCATTCTGGTCTTAGATAATTTCATCTAATGTATGAAGCACAGACAGACCTAACCAAAGCCAATTAAAATTTTTACCCCCTTTTTTTTGGGGTGTCAGTTCTCACAATGAGATAATATATTTACCAGAACTTGAGTTGTTACTATTGAATACTATTTCCAGTGGATAAAATCCCTTTCTTTGGCAACAGGAAGTGAATCAACAATTCTCATAGTTCAGTAAAAATGTTGTAACAGTACTAAGAAAACTACAGAATACAAGGTTGGACCAGTGCTGTTAAAACATATATGGTTTATGAGCCCAGCCTGGCCCACGAAGGATATTCTGTCCATTCTACAGCTGATTAAAGCGAATGCCATTGTAGAAGAAGGAAAGAGGACCCCTTCCTAACAGTTTTATTAAAATCAGTTGTCACTTTTTTATGCACCTAGTGCTGGTGAAGAAAATACATTCTTTGCCTGCTGAAAGGCACTTCCTTTTCCCAGTCCCTAGGCATTTGTTTAGTGATGAGTTCAACCCCCAACTCACATTAGTGGACAGATATTTGGTGGAGATAAAAATATATATGAACAGTTACAGAAAAATGAAAATTTAAATATAGGAATAGGAAATTTAGAGAAATGGGAAATAGGGCTTACACCCAGATAAGTGGGATTATGATTGCAACAAAAGAGAGGAGATATTTGAATTGCATTTCACTTTCAGAAAAATAGTCTTCTGATTGAAATATTTATCTCCCTTGTCTTATGGCTTAAAAGCAGCTTTGTTCAACCTGAACTGATGGAGAGGATGTTGGATTTTAAGCACACTTTGGTGCATATTTATTCTTTTTGAGACGGTTCATCTTTCTTAATCTTCAGAACAGAAGGGAAGATCTGTTTATTAGAAGAGGTGCAACTGAAGCAAGGAATAAAAAACCAGGATGGAATTTACTGTCTTCTATTAAACTGTCACCTTTCTTTGTATCTATGACCTGGGCCCCTCCATTACAAATGGGTTTGGAGCTGAAAAAAAGCCTAATTGCAATGCAAGGAAGTGTCCAAAGTCCCAAATCTGATTGAGATTTAAGGGAATACAGTCTTCTTTAGGCAGTAGATCCTTATAAGTGGATCTGAAGGAAACCCCGTTTTCTCAGCCTTGAGATAAAAGGGGGCTTTTCATAAATTACAACTTATTTATGTATCTGTTGTAGTTTTTAAAATACAGTATGTTGTATCTCGATTAATCTATTATCTTGCTTTGCTACCTACACAGGAGCATTTGCTGTTTAACTAGTATATAGATTGAGCTTGCAACTGTGACAGCTACGGTATATCCTCCACCACTTCAGTGTACTTGAGTCATTTTGTAGTTTTGGGCTAGAAAACTGGCCGTTCAAGTACTGTAAGTGGTTTTGCAGATGATGAAATAGAAAAAAAATGTTTTTAAAACTGTTCCTAAAGATGCAGAGTGTTTTATACCCCTCACGTTGCTTGTCTGCTGTGAAGCTCTTCATCTCTCTTTCAGCAGTATTATTCCGAAGGCGTTCTTCTGGCCACAGAGTGCATCTTCCTCTCTCGGTTTTCTGTTTTCCCCACCTGCCCGCTAGCAAACTGCCCGCCTTTCACTTTCTGCCTCCTGCGTCCTAGCTGTGGCCAGGAGAGTTAGTTAGGTGCTCTACTGCTCTCGTCTGCTGGAGCTTTATGCGCGCGGCTTCCATCCTCGCTGGCTTTCCCTTAATCTGTCGTTCGATGGTGGAGTAGTTTTGCCTGGACCCGTACCCTGATCGCTTCGTGGGTTTTGCTGCAATCTCTCTGGGCCTGTGGATTCCTCCTGGTTCGGCTGGGCCGGCTTCTCTTGGGTTGACTCGGCGCTCGACTACTCCACCTGATCGCACTCAGTTGGAGTCTCGGCGCTCCGCCGCCCCGCCTGGCTGCCGCCCCGCATGTGCCGGACCCAAGATGGCGGCCTCCACCCCCTCGCAGCCCAAAGCGACAAAAGCGGTGGCGGCGCCGCGGCCCCGAGAGGATGAAGCAAGCGCGGGTCCTCCGCCCGAGGCCGGTAAGTCCCCGGAAGGCGAGGAGGAAGACATGTCCGTCAGGCAGGAGGGCCGATTGGGGGGTGTCAGGCTGGAGACCCGCTTTTCCTTCGTCGCCCCCCCCTCGCCCGCCGCCTTCGGGGCAGCCCGGGCTGCGCCTTCAGGGATCGCGGCGCCTGTCCCTTTCTGGGGGTGGCGTGAGGTCGGGTTGGGTTGCTGGCAGGAGGCAGCGCCTTGTTTCTCCGAGCAGAGTCCGTGATAGCTTTCCTGTCAAGGCCTGGTAGCCCGCGGCTCTCCTCCTCCTTCCCCGCCAACGGGGCGCCCGGGTATCTCGGCCGTGCCTTCCCCGCTGGTCAGCAACCTTTCGGCCGCCTCCCGTTTAGCCTCTGCAGCACCCGGAGCCACTGGCCAGCGCCTGTCACGTCTGGTCCGCGCCCTCTGGCAGCAGCTGGCAATCGAAAGTGAGACTTCTTTTTAAAAAAAAATAAAGCATTTTTTGTCCGTTGCGGGAACGGTAATAATCCACATCGAGGCAAATCGGCTCTCGTTTCTTTTGACTTCCTAACCTCCCTTGTGGATACATCATATTAAAGTGAATTTTGAAAATCCTGAAAAGAATGTTACTGACTCTTGTCTAAAGCCCAAAGTAAGACACCAAGAATTGGTTGTATTGCACTATGAGAAATATGCATACCTACAACATAGGTTGGAAGTTATTTATTTTTTAATGCAATAAGTTCTCTCGTGTCTGTTTTTGGCTGTCCAGCACTTTGAAGGTTGGAATGGCTGACTTCTGTCTTTTAATCTTGCCAGTCTAGTAATATAAACAATAGAATACAGTAATTCTACTTTAACCTGCGTTTCCGATTGCCTACTTTGTTGTATATTTAAATAATTTTGAAGAATAAAAAAATAGTAGCTGATATTATCTTGAATTATAGTGAATTTGTCCAGAAAACAACAGTTGGGATCAGTCTTACTTAGGAGAAGATTCCCTATTCTGCTCATCTTCCCCATCCCTATCTTTTTTTGCAGTTTGAGCCTATGTGTGTCTATTCAGAAGTAAGTTATTTATTTATATTTACATATAGTATTACAATTATATTATGCCATTCTTCCAAGGAGCTCAGGATGGCATACATGATTCTTTCTCTCCCCACTTTATAAGGCTAGTTTAGGTAGGCCAGGCTGAAAGAGAGTGGCTGGCCCAAGATCACTGGGTAAGCTTAATGGCTGAGTGGGAATTTGAATCAGAACCTCTGCAGTTTTATTTGGACACCACAATACCATGCTGACTCTCTGTAAAAATAGCTATTCCCAGGGTAAGAGTGTTTAGGATTGAGCCTTCAGAAATTCTCATCGTCTGTTTTGGGCTAAATGACTTTTTGTAATGCTACTGTAGTTCTTTTCACAGTACTGTATCTGTTGTTGGATCATAAGAGATTAGTTTAAACTTTGCTCCTTGTCGGAAACAGTTTTATATAATGTTACGTCACTGTCTTGCTCTGGCAAATCCCCCCCCCCCCTGTATTGAAAATATTTATACCCATTCTCTTTTGTTTGTAATTACTGGTTTCTTCATCAGTACAATTTCCCCCTGCATCTGTGCTGGGTTCTTGTGTGTATAACTACTGTAAATGCCACTCAGTGTGGTGCTTTGTCCTGCAACTGAAAAACCCTGTAACTAGAAAATAACTAATTGGTGGCTTAGCTGATGTGACTATTGTTATTGTATTAATCTAAGGAATTTGCTTAGCTCATCCAACAGACAGCGAGTAACCAATGTTTTCTGTCTTCTTATCTAGCAAGACAGACTTGTTTATTATAATCATGCCTTAAAATGCTAAAACTATTAAAGGCCATTAGTGCTGGTTCGTTTTTTAGTGAATTAGTTAAATTGTAATCCTAGACACACTTAATCCGGAAAAAAAGTCTCATTGAACTTTGCAAGACTTAATCATTTGCAGGAATTAATCATGTTTTGCTTTTCTTAACTGGCACTATGAGGCAAATGTAGCTTGTATGGTGCTTAATCTCTTTGCATTATTTATTTTCCAGTTCAAACCCCATATTCTCTTTTATATTTTGGTAGTTATGGCTTCTGAGGAAGAAGAAGAGATGGTCACTGCAGAGATGGGGTCACCACCCCTCCAGAAGAAAAGTTCTCTGGCTGGGTCATTAGACCATATACCTAACAGAATAGGAAGCTCACTCTCTCCTGAACCTTCTAGCAATAAGGCAGATTCCCAGGATTCCAAAAGTGAGTCTGTTGAGGTTGCTGCTGAGCCTTGTCTATGGTGTATGTGATGGTGACAGTCCCATTAGCTGGCTTTAATGCAGATCTGAACCCTTTGCTTACCACTTGTTTTATAGAGTGGTGTCACTGCTTATAATTTACACTGTCTCTTGGTGAAATAATTTGAAAGGTTTCATGACTAGCAAAAGTATTGTTCACATAAAAAATAGCAAAAAGAATTCAGTGTGTTTCATAAGTTTGCAATATTTGTGTTAAATACTGAGGGTTTAATAAAATGTTTCTTTTTCAATATGTGGCTAATACAGTATACAGTATTTTCTATTTTCTTTTGCTTTATGTAAAAGTACATTGTGAAGGACAGCAGTCAGCTTAACAAATAGCTAATTAATGAACCCTTGTGCAAATATGATCTACCAACATTATGTACCATTATTGATTTGGGGGTTGCGGTATTTTTCCCATTGCTTGTTACAGTGAACAGCCAAATAGCCATTTTGTGGTTTTTCTTCATTTTAAAGGAAATGTAGAATATATGCTGTGAGGGATCTTAACTTTCTGAGTTAATATTGTAATGCTCTTGAAACCAAGAAGAAACAAATATTTCTGATTTCAGCTTTAAAATGATCACAAGTAGCCACTTGGTATAAATATTATTTAAAGCATTTTTACCCAACTCTGTGGCTGAAAAGGCTCACAGCTTACAGTCTAAAAGACACAATACTAATGGAAAAATGAATGAGGAAGGAAGAGGAAAATGAGGAAATTCAGGCATCAATTCTTAAGGTTTCATTGTAGTTCTTATAATGACCAACTGGGATGGAAACAATTCAGGGAGAAGGTGGGTCTGATAAAGCTGGTCTCTCAGCAGACAATCAAATGGCCCTCCTATATTTACCTCTGCTGCAGTCTGATGGAATAGACTTCATTGTTTTTGACTGTATTTGGGTAGGAGAATCAGGCCGTGATACTTGAAATGTTACTGAAAATAAGAATTATAATGTTTTGTGAACAAGGAAACAAAAGGAGGTATTTATAGTGTGGCTTTCATCAACTTAGCATAAGGTGCATGTCACCAATTTTGTGTGAGAACACGGGTCAAAGTGATGGTTGCAGGGCGGACTAGTAGTTGTGATGCTGATTTTCGCAGAAGGAATTTGACCATCAAGCACCATTTTTTACTAAAGTTTAGTGAAGTCATCTGTTGCAAAATAGACTGAAAGAGCCAGTCTATTTAGCTAGTCCAATGCTAAACTGATGATATCTGGCTTGTTTATGGAGCGGGGTCCAAATCAAGATAACATGGTGTACGCTTGTGCTGTACTGACTGGTAGCAAAGGCAGTGTGGGGTTAAGCTTAACCTTGTCTCAATAAGTCACTCTCCTCTTTCCAGCACCAAACCTCACAACATGTGAGGTCTGTGGCATCTGCTTCGAGACCCGCAAGGGCTTGTCCAGCCATGCCCGTTCTCACTTACGTCAGCTCGGTGTGGCTGAGTCTGAGAGCAGCGGAGCCCCCATCGACTTGCTCTATGAACTGATGAAGCAGAAGGGCAAAGTGGACAGTGGCCCCATCTCTCCAAGTCTTAGCAAAAAATCTGCTTCTCCCAAAGAAGGGACTGCAGGGTCCTCACAGCCAACATTGCTGCCTCTCAACAAAGCTACGGAACGGCCGCAAGAGGCACCTATAAACAAAGCAATCAAATGCCCTCCAGGTTTCACCCCCAAGAATGTTGCCCAGCCAGGATCTCCCATACTCAAGAAAGTGACACCTGCTCTGCCTGGTTCTCCTCTGCCAAAGACCCCCGAAGACAAAAGCCCCAAGCTACCGCTGAGCCCTCTGCAGAGTTCTCCTAAAGCACAGTGGTCACAACCGGAGGAAGAAGGCCCCTTAAATCTAAGTGAGTCTGTTTGATGCTGATGCTGCTTGTGAACAGGAGAGCTGGCTTGCAGTTTGGTGCTGCAGGGAGCTCTTGTGTTTCACATTACCTTGTAGCGTGAACCAGTGTAGGGCTGCCCACCCCAAGGCACATTTTACATCTATTGGCTCTGCACAGGCTGCTTGCTGCATTCACACAGACGGCATCTTGTATACACCACAATAAAAGAAGGGCATAAAGGACTCCTGCAAAAGGGTCCCTTCCTATTTCTAGAACAATTGATGAACTTCACTGTGATCCTTTGGTGTTGTCCAGAAGGGTTTATTCCCTTCTCTAAGCTGTGTGAGCAGGAGTTTTAAAAAAATATTATTCTTAGGCACCTTTTCAGTAAATCTCTTTTCCCAAAAGTGGAAGTTTCCTCAACTGGCTCTTCCCCGAAACCCATCTCCAAGATGGTCAGTCATAATTATTTTATTCATTGGATGGGCCACAAAATTATTTTATTCATTGGATGTGTCCTTTTGATTTGTACCTGGAGATTTTTAAAGTCACTGGTGAAAGTAGGGATGTTTATCTCTTGAAGAGAGAGCAACTACTGTATAGAGACTATGTTTCTTTCCAAAGCCCTGAGTGAAACTCTTCTTAGAAGAAAAGACTGAGACACCCTCTGAGATCTTGTGCATAGCTGTTCATTTAAAACCAAAATACTTAGCAATCTTTCAGAATAAAGAGTGAGGAATTTAGTGCTCTCAGTACCTAATTAAAAGCAATTTCTGCTGCATCTGAGTCATTGCTTCCCCTGTTGTATATTATCTGTTTGCCCTTCTTCTCAGAGCCTATAGTAAGGCTTGTGGACTTGCAGCTGATGTTGGAGCTTGGAGACTTACATAATTTGTGCTTCTTTTGCGCTATCATATTCAAGGCTAGATCTCTTCAACTGTGTTTTCTATTAAAGCTGGCAGAAATGGCACAAGCCACCCAGTATCCCTGCTTCAGTCTTCTCTTGCATTGGTGGGAAATAACAGAAAATCAGCACTGCTTCTGCCATTTCAGTCCTTTTTAAAAGCCGTTTTGCAGCTGTTGCTGGTGAGGGAGTAGTGAGTTCTCACTTGGTGTGTTGAGGCAGAGGTAAGGAGAATCGTAAAGAGTGGGGAATTTTCTGCTGGGCTTGGCTCAAGGTACCAAGGCCAGTCAAGGCCAGTCCTATCTGGAGGTGGGGAAAGCAAACAATGCACAAGGTGTGTATTGTGGTATCTTCTATTGACCCAGCAGCAACAAAGTCTGCAGCATCAGTTGTAAGGAAGTGTTGGATGACATCCTGACCTGTCCACCCCACAACTGAGTTCCTGCTTCTTTCATCTGGGAACCTTCAATTTAAAAGCCCCTTTTCCAAGTCCCATTTGCCTTCTTCTCTAACTGCATTGTCATGGGCCGCAGATTCTTAACATAATATTATGGTGTCAGTTGAGCACTGGAGTCCTTAGATATGTTGCGATTCTTCCTCAAGCATACAATTGAAAAACAGTTGCTGAGAAAGTCAACACCATTTATACAGCTGCTTCCCATTCCCATTTTGAGGTGTAATCAATTCCTAAACATAACTCTTTGCCCCAGGCATTGATATTTTACCTGCATTTCATATTTTAGAAATTGCTGCGAGAACCTTTGCTTTTATTGTTCTTTGCTTTTAGGCTCTGCCTTGGCTGATATGATTTTGAACTGTGTTTCATCCGGTCAGTTGTATATGAAAGTGGAGGTTTATAACCAACAAACTTTGCAGTTTTCTAGATACTTTACATGACTTCTTTGAACATTCCTGGGAATTTGAATTTGCTTGTGACGGAAATTGGCATAAATCTGCATGCACTAAAATAAACTCTTAAAGTGGCAGTTCTGCCCTCATTGAGTAATAACAGCTGTCAATTCTGGGTTCAACCCATTTCTTCCTAATGACTTATACCACATGCTGCTAGACTACGTAAGAGTCATAGCACTGAAAACGTCACTGCTGTCCATCTTTATTTTGAAATCAAATGCAAAGCTTAATAGTGGATCGAAGAAGCCTCATGGACCTTACAGGCATGAGAAACAATTACAGTTTGGAAAGTGTTGTTGTGCCATTGTTGGGGATAACCATTTACATTAAGATTCTTCAGTCTGAAGGATTGAAATGCTAGGCAAAAATGCAAATGCTTTGGACCTCTTAAATTGACGGTTTAATTTTTTAAGTCACTCTTTCTGTTTGCCACATTGCTTTTCCAGCATGAACCCGGCTGGCAGCTTGAAGCTTTGCTCAGTCTGGGACTAGGGCTGTCTGACACACTGCAGTTTTTGACATTGCCGTTTTCAAAAGTTACTGGTGTCTGAAATGCCTGGTGGTTTAAGCTGAAATGGAAAAGGCTTGAGCATCATGTTTTCAGGAAAGAGAATATTTGAAAACTTGACCTGGGCCACTAAAAGGAAATCTGGTTAAATGCAAGTCTTCTGAGAGAATTTCTGCTTAACTGTTAAGCCAGCATCAGTGGGTACAGGTGAATAACTTGGCTTTCCTTTAGGGCTGCTTGCTAAATCCTACTAGGAAACCACTTTACCATTTCTGGAGTAAGAAATGGGGCCTTTAGAACAAAAAACAAAAAAAAAGGAAGAAGGTCATTTTCAGGTTGTAACGGGTACTTGAGACACATCACTTGTGTGATCGTATCTATTGTGATCAATGTGTTCTTTTTTCCGCAGCTGTAGATAGTGACTCGGGCAGAGAAATTGACTGCCAGTTATGTGGTGCCTGGTTTGAAACCAGAAAAGGGCTGTCGAGTCACGCTAGAGCCCACCTGAGACACCTGGGAGTGAGCGATCCAGATGCTAAAGGATCTCCTATTGATGTTTTAAATGATCTCATCAAAAGCGAAGACTTCAAAGGCCTCCCTCCCTCTCTCCTCCATAGTGAGAGAGAAACATTAGGGGAGACTGGGAGCTCTGATGGACCCAGCCCAAAGAGCACAGCTACAGCAGCGCCTGCCACAGGCATGAAACAAGCACACGCACCAAGGCCTTTGGGCAAACAGCCATCTGTACTCTCACCTCACTCCCCTCCGCCATCCAAGAAGTTGAAGCCACATGGCCACAGGCTGTCAGCTGCGGCCAGCCTGCAAAGGAAACAGGGTCTTTCTTCCAGTGCGTATTGGGCAGCAGATGCTGAGATGGCTCCACTCAATCTCTGTAGGTTCTATCAGCACTGCCTCCTGTCCCCTCCTCTTCCTCTCCCCCTTCCTAGTCTTGTTTATGTGACATGGAGCTGTACGCTTAGAAATCCAGGCCCCTTGCCATTTTCCTGCCACCATGTCCAATAAGCAGCAAAGGGTTGGGGAAGCAAGCATTTTGGCCCACATGCTTTTCTTGCAAAGCTTTTTCTGAAATGTATAATGCAGCTTTCCCAGCTGGCCTGTGCGTGTGCTGAAGTTAACTCTTCCCTGTCCGGGTATTTTCTCCACGGTTATATCTTGCTCCAAATGGATGGCATCTCCCTGTCCCAGATAGGAGAAGGCTATATGGTTGCTCTTCAATTAAGGGTATCACAAGACAAGCGTGGATTCAATCTGATCTGCTGCAGATGGAAGGGGAATTAATTAAACATTTTGAAGGGAAGAGTGTGCAATTTTACATAGCCTGAGCCCTTTTGTGGCCATTGGTTTGAAATTGACTGCTGAATTTTTTACAGCACTCATTGGCTTTGTTTAGTGTCAGCAAAATGCTCAGTACTGATGTGTTTCTCCATGGCATTTAATGTCTTAGCAGTTACAGAGCAAGGAAGAAGATTGCATCTGCCATTTACAATTTTACCAGGGCTTTAAAGTGGCACTGTGACCCATTTCAGAGATGGAGGTGACAACTGCCTCAAGGTGGTGGGATTCCAGCTATTTCCCTCCCTCAGTGCAGGGAGAGTAGATGAGACCAAAGTGTGATCTGCATACTGCTGGCTTTAAAGCTGTTAAATAGCCAGGGACACCCCATATTGAATGGTGTGTTTCACCCCTTTGCACTAGCTGTCCTGCATTACCTAAAGGAGGCTGCATGGCTCAAGCTTACGGTGGCAAATACAGAGCACTTGGTGGTTCTTCCCCTGACCCACATTGGGAAATGAGTCTTCCCTTTCTCCCTGACAGGGAGAATTAAGGCATTGAATTCTGGGATGGGAAAGGGTATTCAGCATTTCTCATTGTGGGATTTCCTATTCAGCTGTACAGCAAATGTACTTTCATCCAGACGGGTGGCCCTTCGTTTTGAAGGAGACAGTGGGATCATGGAGAAGAAACTGGCCTTCATGCCTGGTTCCTTGCACACACATGATCATCTTCCTTTGAAAGCTTGATCAGGGTGCGAAGGAAAGCACACAGCTTCTGGTATACCTCCTTGTTAATCTCATGACATAGGACCAGCCATTCTCAGCATTTTTTTATAATTTGGCAGCACCTGCTCTTCACTGTCTCCTGTCATGTATCCAGTGTCCCCTGCTCTGACCACATCCTACCCCAGCTTTCATGCTTCACAGGAATTGTTGGTGGTTTATTTTTTTATTTGGCCAATCTTGTTACGGTATCAGCTTTGTCTTGTGTGAAATCCTTGTGCTTTGTGCCTGCTTCATACTGCCTTGTAAGGGAGTAACCTAGTTGGTGTCCACGTCACATCCTGCTCCCTGCCCAATCCTTTTTTTCAGCCTCTGTAATAGTCTGTCTCTCCTCTCCTCTTTCTCTTCAGCCTCTGGAGCAGAACCTGTGCGGGATATCAGGTGTGAGTTCTGCGGTGAATATTTTGAGAACCGGAAAGGGCTCTCCAGCCATGCCAGGTCGCACCTTCGTCAGATGGGGGTAACTGAGTGGTATGTGAATGGCTCTCCCATCGACACCCTCCGAGAAATCCTAAAAAGGCGAGCTCAGCCTCGGACCAGTACCTCCAACTCCCCAGCACAGGGTCAGAAATCACTTGCTCCATCTGTTCTTGGGGGCTCCCTGGAGTCACGCGGTCCAGGGGAGAGCCATGTGCCTCCCATGCCTAAGAAGTCACAGCAGCCAGGGAGCCCTTTGGGGCACTCTCCTACCTCTTCTCCCCCAACTGCTAGAAAAATCTTCCCTGGGCTTTCTTCTCCCTCTTTGCACAAGAAACTGAAACAAGATCAGCTGCGTATGGAAATCAAGCGGGAAATGATGTCTGGGGGACTTCATAATGATTCACATCTATCTGATAGAGCTTGGTCACCACGGGAGGAGATGTCCCCACTCAATCTCTGTAAGTGTTAGCAACAGGGGCTGTATGCATAAGCCTTTGGTGATGGGCAAAAATGCATGTTAGAATGGGTGTGAAAGTGAAGAATTGGGAATTAGGGCTACATGATTTTTTTCTCTCAGTAAACAGGGTGCTGCTGCCTAATAATCAAGATCTCAGATAGCATCAGCTTTATGCTCATGCATTCCTGCACTGGAGGTTCTGAGAGCTTGTGACCATGTTGTATGGATTCCTTGTAAGATTGTTATTAGCAATTGGTGCCTTAGTACAGTGAGAAACTTTCTGTGTTTCCTGATTGGCAAAATAAATGCAAATATTCAGATACTCCTGTCTCCAAATGTGCAGTCACTCTAGACCAGGCACCCCCAAACTTTGGCCCTCCAGATGTTTTGGACTACAATTCCCATTTTCCCCGACCACTGGTCCTGTTAGCTAGGGATCATGGGAGTTGTAGGCCAAAACATCTGGAGGGCCGCAGTTTGGGGATGCCTGCTCTAGACCTAGCAGAGTGTTGAGAAGCATGCTAGCTTCAGGCGTGGAAGACCCAGACCTGGAACCTGTTCAGCCCTTAAATGATATGGATGGCTTATCAGATATAAGTGAGATAAGTAGTTCATTTTGTGTGTGTGTGTGTGTGTTTTGAAAAGCACTGCAGAAATAAATAAGGTTGTGAGAGGTGCATGACTGGTTGCTAATTACTTGCCTTTGAGTGTAAAGCATTCTCTGTGCATTTTTATTTGTCTTTTGCAGCCTCTCGTGCTGACCCCGTGCGGGATATTCGGTGTGAGTTTTGTGGTGAGTTTTTTGAGAACCGGAAGGGGCTCTCCAGCCATGCCAGATCTCACTTGCGCCAGATGGGAGTAACTGAATGGTCAGTCAATGGCTCCCCCATCGACACGCTACGAGAAATCATAAAGAAAAAGAACAAGCCGTGCTTGATAAAGAAAGAGCCAAGCACAATGAGCATTGAGCTTCCACAGCCCATGGGGGAGGATGGAGCTGATCCTAAATCCCCTGGGAAAATGCTGCAACCCATGGCTTTGTCCCCACTGGGCGGGAGGACTGGGAAACCACACCTTGGTCGGGAGGTTAGTCTATCACCACTCAAGTCACCAGAGGGCTTCTTGGCACCACTCTCCACTAAGCGCCCACTGCCAGATGAGCGGCTGAGCGGCCACAGTGAATTGAAGCAGAAAACCTACATCCAGACGGAATTGCCATTCAAAGCCAAGCATGTGCACGACAAGCCCACTCATACATGTAAGTGCAACCCCAGAATGGGGGAAGGGATAAGGTTGGGATCCTGAAAAACCTTGGTATTCTATTTCAAGGCCTTCCCTTATGAAATTGAGTTTCTTTCAGGCTTGTTGAGAGTGGGAGGGTAGATGCAACAGTGTACATATGGACCTCATATAAAAGGTATTCCACTACAGCCTTTTGAGGCAAGGCAGTGTCCTGATAGGTAGGGGTTTTTTTAAAACATGTAGTGGGCTTAGAGTTAGCCAACAACCCTGGTGTGGTACGTTGTCTCTTCTCCTTCCCTTGTATCAGCTAGCCTTTATGCATCCTCTGGCTGGTAGAGTTATTTCATTATCTTTGGGGGTTCAAACATTGGGCAAATCAGTAATTGGTGTAAACTTTCATGTCTTCAGCCGTAGGGCCAAAGTGGGCAAAGGTATGCAACTTGCCTATTTATGGGCAAATGATTCTGGGGTTTGGTTTACTTGACTTGTGGGCTACAGGTGATGGCACTGCTTAGGAGTTTCAAAGTGGGCTTTTCGGGCTGTTGGTATTGATCCCTGGGGATCCTTTGTGGGGAAATAAGAGTAGTGCCATGGAGCAAATAAGTCCTGGTGCTCCACACTTGAACTGTTACTGCTTAAGTCCTTTACTGAAGGTTTTGCTCAGTCTAGCTCCCTGCCATTTCTGCTCCCAGCCACCGAAGCCTGCTGTGAACTGTGTGGCCTCTACTTTGAGAACCGCAAGGCACTGGCCAGCCATGCTCGCGCACACCTCAGGCAGTTTGGAGTGACTGAATGGTGTGTGAACGGCTCCCCAATCGAGACTTTGAGTGAGTGGATCAAGCATCGTCCCCAGAAAGCCGGAGCCTATCGCAGCTACATCCAAGGTGGGCGGCCCTTCACCAAAAAGTTCCGCAATGCATCTCACGTGCGCGACAACGATGCTTCCGGGAAGAGGGCTCCTCTGAGCCTGCAGGCAGGCAGCCCTCCACTGGCGAACAGAAACCTCGGTGGGGAGATAGTGCCCAGTGAGCCTAGCAAAGCTGTGGATGGTGGCAGTGGCAGTGGCCTCAATGGTGGTGATCGACCTGCAGTCACGTCACCTCTGTCGCTGGTAAAGATGGAGGAGCATCAGCAGCATAACATAAACAGTGAGTCATTTCTCCCAGATTTTCAACACAGGGCCCATCTGGGTACAAGGCTTTCTGGTCAGTCGGGAGGCCTTCTTGAGGAGGCAGCTGTATCTTCCTGGGGGTAGGAGTGGTAGCAGTGAATGTTCAGGCACCCATCTAATTTTTCAGTGTTCCCAAATTACTCATTGGCCCCAATGCTTTGGGTAGCTTCAGCTAAGGGCCTCAGAGGAATTCCTCAACAGACTGGCATGTAAAGATCTTAGTCACGGGGAGATGCACAACATGACAATGCCGTTCCTGTAGCTTCCCCACTCTCCTGCATGACTTCTAGACTTTCTCCTGCCCCACCTTTCTTTTCTTCATAAAAATGTTTTCACAAAGTTCCTTTTTCATTCCAAATACATCACAGCCAATGCTGTTGGCTATATCCCAGCATCCTTTCCGAAACAAATTCCCCCCCTGTTCACTAGAGTTTGAACGAAGGCAGGCCAAGCCCGTTGAGGCTCCTCCACCTCGAGAAGAGGAGATTGCTGATCTGCAGCAGAAGGTTGAAGATGTCCGCCAGCCACCTCCCAGAGTGAGACCTGTGCCCTCCTTGGTTCCTAGGCCACCACAGACCTCCTTGGTAAAGTTTGTGGGCAACATCTACACGCTGAAGTGCAGGTTTGTGCCATTGTTCCATTTTGCTAATCCCTTTTTCTGCAGGGAAATTTGAATGGCTTTATAGTGTGGGCAGTTTGCTCTTAAACCTATTATAGGCAACAATCTTCTTGTACCAGGCCTTTTGGAGGCAGGGCAAGAGATGGGCAGGCAACCTCAATTCCCACACACCCTTTCCCGCATTCTACTTTTAGAGGGTTTTCCTATGCGTTTTGAGATAAGCAAATCTTCAGCTTGGTTCAAATAGACTTTTGTGTTCTCTTTGTGCAGGTTCTGCGAAGTGGAGTTCCAGGGGCCCCTCTCCATCCAAGAGGAGTGGGTGCGGCACCTCCAGCGCCACATCTTGGAGACTA
Organism: Zootoca vivipara; assembly: GCF_965207765.1. NCBI lineage: Eukaryota > Metazoa > Chordata > Lepidosauria > Squamata > Lacertidae > Zootoca > Zootoca vivipara. The sequence continues at coordinate 39,317,837 of NC_142584.1, forward strand.
ACTTCTCCAAGGCTGATGCTTTGCGAAGTGGGACCGATGTGCCTGCGGAACCACCTGTAGCTGAGGCCCAGTAGCAAAGTTCTTAGGAAGCACCAGCATTCCAGAGTTTCTCTCTTACCTTTCCAGATGAACAAGATTAATGGTTATCAGAATGGGGGTGAAAGCAGTATTTGACACACACCCCCTGTGCTCCACAGCTTTGCCCGCCTGTAGACTTAACTTGGATTTTGGGTGGGGCAGAGAGTTCGCGGGAACAGTCCCAAAGTTTGAGCACTAAATTAATGATGCTGTTTTTAATGGAGATGCTCCTTATTGATGGAAGTGGTATTCCAAACTGGAGCTCGCTTTTATCTGCACAAAAGTAAAACGGAAATTTCCTTGTCCTTCCAGTGAATGCAGGTTTCTCCAAAGACACACACTTGTTACAGGGAGGAAACATGGACTTGCTCTGTTGCAGTTCAGGCTGTGAGAGATGTGATGGTGAGAATTGTGAATATGAGGTTCTAGTGAAAGTTGTGAACATGAGGATTTGTTTGAGGTCAGACACAAGCAAGTTGGGAGGGTAGACACAGAGCACTTTGTTCTGTGGGGAAAGCTGTTGATTCTGTATGTGACTCTAGAGTTAATGTATGTTTGACTCCTTAGGTGACAAGTCCTTAGTTTCTGTAGATGTTGGATCCTGTTGTGCATGTTCACATTCCCTAACTGCGTAATGGAGGGTCTCAGTCCCACCTGCATTGAAGGGGAAATCATGGACTCTTTGACCCATATACATTTCCCCTTTCCATAAGTTCCCAATGTCACTTGGTCATCCCCATCTGTTTCATGTGGGACCCTGTAGGGAATTCAGCTCTGCCACGTTATGGCAAGGAGATTTTGGCAAAGGAATATGGATTTTTCCTGTCTTTAGCCTTGGGCTGAAGAATGGGTAATGATGTCCCATAGATAACCTCTGCCTGAAATCAGGGATGACATTTCCTTCTGGACAAGCAAGTCCTTTCCAAGGGTATCTGAAGAGTTTGGACTTCTTGCGGGTGGAGGGCCTCTATGTTTCTTCTTTTTAGCAAGCACTTGGTGCAGTTCCCAAACCAGCAACAGTAGGTCCTACTGGAATTTCTGCTTTCCTGTTATTTCTCACTGTTGCTGTCCTCGTCTCTCTTCATAGAACCTCAACTTTTTAAACTCTAGTTTTGTGTAGAAATAACAAGCATTCATTTTTATTTGGATCCCAGGCTGAGCAGAGTCTGGAGGCAAATTACCTTTTAACTTTTTCAATGGGCATATTCTGGTTATTACTGTACCTAGGAATATGTATATTAGATTAAACCTGTTCTGGAAACAAAAGGAGAATCCTGAGTGTTGTGCTTTTCTGGTTGTGTACTTACGTGGAAGGTGGAGAATGTGTTGTGGTTTCTATAGAGAGGTGTCCCAAGCGCTGCCAGTGGATGTGGAAGCTGTTTCTTGGAGAAACCTTAGGCTCTATCACCCCAGGATAAACTGAAACTAGCAGACTCACTGTCTTGGTAAGATGTACTGTAAAAGTGTATTGGTGAAAGATAAGCTTTTTAAAAAATTGCTTTAATTTCCCCTATGTTGAATGTATTTCCCACATCTCACCACGTCTCTGGCAATACAGTCTGAGCCCCAACCCATACAGGACTTACGTAGAACAGATACTGAAATCCTTATATCAAAGTGTGTCACCACTGTTGCAGGCGCCTATTCTGCCATGTACAACTTCTTCCTCTGTTTCTGATTTTTAAAACAATTTCTTTTTATATGCTTTGGTCTCCCATAGCAGGCTGAGCAGCAGTCATATTATGAAACCAAAGTCACAACTCTTAAGTTTTTTTTATTCAGCACCTATAATACAGAAGAATGTCCCAGCGTAAGACAGGATAACAGCATCACCATATGTCGCACTGGGTTCCTCTTAGACCAAAGCAGGGTTTTAAACCTTGATTTCAGTCCAGGTATTCAGTATGTAAAGGTATTCCTCACCATATCTAACTGGGCCAGTTTCCAGAGCAGGGACTAGTATGACAATATAGTTCCAAATATTATATAACTCCCTGTGCTAAGAGTTGCCTTCCCAAAACTGTGTGTGAAGGGTGTTACTACACCTGTCACTACTTTAAATTAAGGGGTAGCAATAGCACCATAGCTTTCCAGCTTCATTCTGACTGTCCTGAAAAATGGAAGGAGAAGTGGGTAGCACAGTGTGCCTTGCATGCAACCATCCCTATTGCTTTCTTTTAATCAAAGGCCATGAAGGATGCATGCATGGTTGATTCTGCCTTGTTTCCATTCCCTCTCCCATTCAAGTTGTGTTCTTCATTATCATATCTGATTGAAAAGTATTCCATGATAGTGGTAGCAGGGAAATGCTGCTTGACAACTTCCATGTGCCAGACACTATCTATGTTCCCCCTGTCTATTAACTACCAGGAAAGCATTACACTTCTGCTCTTCTTTGTACAGTGGCTTTCGCTTCTAAGTGCATTAAAGGCAACTGAAAGCCTCTAGCTTAAATAATTGGCTGCTTGATTCAAATCAATATCCAGCTCTCCCTTAACCCCTTTGGATTGTCAGGACAGAGTGCTGCAGTGACCTTAGTCACCTCAACAGACAAATTCGCTTCTAAGGCAGTCTACTGACTGCTTCCATTAGCCATCTTGTCTCCTGACCAGGCTGCGTAGTACACCTGTATCCTCCACCCCCTCCTGATCTGAGATACCGTCCCTCCTGCATACAACTCCTGATCTTAAACATTGTGAAATTTATTCAGAGTTCCCTTTATGATTGGACCCTTGGTGTGTTAAGTTCATGTCTCATCTCAAGTTACTTAGCCTTCCTTAAAGTTCTTCATTGTCATTCGCTTCCCAACTCTGAGCCTTACCTTCAGCATTGTAGCCTCAGGCCTCCCTGTTCCTCAGATTCCTTGTATCTTGGGACTTCTGCTACCACCTGTCTCCAAGAGAGGTTCTACTCTCCTCCAAACTGACAACATTCCCCTTCCTCACAGAAGTAGCAATGCTAGCTGTTTGGTTCCTTGAACAACTGGAATTGTATGCCGCCAATCAACCCAACCAATCAATGCCAGAGGTTTCACTGCCTAAAGCACAATATAATCAGTTTGGTTAAACAGTTGCAGTTTTTTAAATCTACTGATAGGTTCCCCAGTAAATTGGTTAGCAGACTGTGAGGGGGAAAGTGATACAGTACTTTTAATAATTTGCTTAGAACTGCAGGCAGCAAGCACCATTTTATAAGAAGCATTCTCCATTATGACCAGAAAGAATGCTGTTTTTAAGATGTTTGATATCATGTATGTGTGCATCATCTTTAAAACAAAGCATGTCTTTTGCTTCAGGGATATTGTTTTTACAAATATGCAAATTTTCATTACTTGATTTAATCAAGTAAAACTTGTATAGCCAATTAAAGGTAAAGGGACCCCTGACCATTAGGTCCAGTTGCGGACGACTCTGGGGTTGTGGCACTCATCTCATTCTATAGGCCGAGGGAGCCAGCGTAGACAGCTTCCAGGTCATGTGGCCAGCATGACTAAGCCGCTTGTGGTGAACCAGAGCAATGCACGGAAACACCGTTTACCTTCCCACCGGAAGGTATCTACTTGCCTATTTATCTACTTGCACTTTTTGGCGTGCTTTCGAACTGCTAGGTTGGCAGGAGCTGGGACCGAACAATGAGAGTTCACCCCATTGCGGGGATTCGAACCGCCAACCTTCTGATCGGCAAGCTCTAGGCTCTGGTTCAACCCACAGCACTACCCATGTCCCTGTATAGCCAATTAGTTTACATTTATTTAATTGGGTTGCATTTGCAACTTTGGAATCTTTCGAATTGATTCCTCCCTTTTGCCAGTCATAGCTGCCAGGTTTTCCCTTTTCTCGCGAGGAAGCCTATTCAGCATAAGGGAAAATCCCTTTAAAAAAGGGATAACTTGGCAGCTATGTTGCCAGTACTCTTGATATTCTTTTTTTGGAGTTGAGCCAACTACGTGTTCCTTTGAAAGGGCCTGCCTCACTAATAAAGTTTGATGTTCCAGTAGGAAAAGATCTTATTCCTGTTAGAGGGTGGGTGGTTTTTTTTGGTAATTATTATACAAGCTGCCCTTTATTATGTTTGCTCCAAGAGGCATTGCATTCAACCTTTTATCAAATTATCTGTAGATGGGAATAAAACTCTTGAATTCCTTATCTTAAAGGGGCAAAGCCCATGAATTATGCATATATAAATAGCTGAGAAGAGAGATCACAGGGAAATATGGAATTTTCCGTGAGACAGTTCAGGACCACAATTTTTTCTGAAAAGGCTGTCTGCGCTACTTACAGGGGGGGGGGGGCACAGAAGTTACAGCCTTATGTTTGTTTAGCCAGGGAGCATTATGCTCATTCAGTCCTTGCAATCAGATACTGATATAGCCTGTTTCAGACCATTTCCAATGGGCCTTTAATAACAATTTCACCCTCAATTGCACCATAAAATGTTGGTCATGATGTTTCCAATTTCTTCAATTTTCAAACAAAGGAACAATAATAGGAAACTGACCATCTAGCTCAGTAGTGTTTTCTACAAGGAGAAACTTGGAACCTTTTGCAGGCAAAACAGATGTTCTACCACAAGCTAACTTTGTGATACAAATGTGTTTTTTCTCATCTTGTTAAATGAAGTAAAAACAAGGGTGTTAACTGAGGTAGAGTCGTATGTACCAGTTCATGCGACATTGTGCCACGGTAGGAGACAATGTTAATATCACACTCTAGCAACTTACATGATTAACTATACTTGGAAATCAAACTCCTTAATGAGTCTATGAGAAGGTTTTGGTTTTTTTTGCTAAGGCTTGTACTTTATTAGAAATCTGAGAATATCCCTTCCCAAATGTCCTGATGGAGATAAAGATCTTCAATGAGCCCTTAGCTTAAGATAAGATAAAGATCTTCAATGAGCCCTTAGCTTAGCCCTCTTCAACACTAAAGGACCCACATACTAGAAGATACTAAAAGATTCACAATAGCACTAGAGAACTAAGTATGGCTTACAGTGCATAGCAAGCTACTGTACAGTGGTACCTCGGTTTATGAATGTAATCCGTTCCTGAAGTCCATTCTTAAACTGAGGCGTGCTTTTCCTAATGAGGCCTCCTACTGCCAGCTCTGTTCTTCTTTGGGTGCAGGAAATTTCATCAAGGATGCCAGACTTCTGGAACAGTAGAGTACTTCACCTGGGAGAAAAATTCCTTGTAGGCTGAAGCTAGAGGCTCGTAGACACAATACTGTACAAATTTCTGCCATAATCTACATTAATGGAATAAAAGATATACGTAAACCAAGGGACAAGGAATGACTTGCTTTGTCTACTCCCCTGGAGTCAGGACATTATGGCATTTGCAGCAGCTCTGAGACCCTGCAGGAGAAAGATGAAACAAACCTATGTTCATACTAATGGAGCCACGAGTGGGAGATCTTGCAATAGCTTAAACATAGGCCAATTTGCTTTTAAAGCGTTATGAATTACTATTTTATTCACCACACCAAGGACAATATAAGTGTTGAGTGAATGAAATAGTTTCAAACAATTTAAGGCTATGCATGAATTTGTTAGTTCACTGTTGATACTTGGCTGTACAGAAGAGGATGAAGTTGGGTTTTGTAGAAAAGAGTTGAAATTGGCACAGTTGAAAAGAGTTGAAATTGGCACAGCCTACTAAGATACAAGGTATAGGTGCTAGCATGCATGATTAGAATTGTGTTCCAGCAGTGGTGCCAATCTAGTAATGTGAAACAATTATCAGAGTCTAGGCCGAAAGGATTAAAGTCAGGAAATCGGCCCTCAGAGGAAGCCGCAAGTAGACTGATAATGTAAGTAAAGCAGGATTTCGTTTAGAAACAAAATACCAGTATCAGAGAGATTGCTTCATACTATGGCTCAAGCCTAGAGCATACTCAGAAGTTTAGGATAATAAGCAGGGCATCCAACAGTTCAAATCATGCCATGCCAACTAATGGATTCTTGGAAAGTCATGATCTAGAGTGTGTTACTTACCCAGGGTTGCTTAATAGTGCCTACCAAAGTGCCTTTGCTATGAGTATTGGCATCATATGGTAGATGTTTGATTCTTGCTCTCAGCGTTATTCTATATGTGCAAGCTCGTATGAATGACAGACATTGGTAAAAATCTATCATCTTTTCAATTTGTCCTGTAAGCAGAATAACAATTTATTTTTGCCTGTGGCAACATTCATAAATCAAATTGTGTCATCAAGCAGTTATCCACTTTTTAGTTTAATCTTTTGTCAGTTCCTCTATTCTGACCTTCTGGTGTCCAATTTTTGAGTTCATGAAGCAAACCTAGTAACTATATTTTGAATGTCTAATCCAAGAAGCTGAGATGGTTCCAGTACTAGCTATGAAGCACCAAGCATTTTCAAAATCACCATTTTCAAATACGGTGGCAAAAAAGAACCCTCTCTGGTGTAGCTAAGTCCATAGCAATTTAGCTTTAGATGTTTATTAGCAATTGGAAATCCAGCTGTTACGCAAATATTACTTTTAATTATCAAATATTTATGGGTTAGAATCATAGTGGTAGAGGAGTCCATCTCTCTGTTCTTCATATTTCTCTGAAAATTAAAAGACACTTTGCCAAGGGCTTATGTTCAAGATAAAGTACAGTACCGATTGACTAGGTGTTGGTTCTTACTCAGAATAATCAGACATGGTGTAATATATACATGATCAAAGGTGATAAGTGTTCAAAACACTTGGTTTCAGTAATGTGGTAATCTTGCAACATAGGCTAATATTCATATATTACAACTGTAGCTCTGAGGTGAAGCAAGAGCCAAGGAGTGAATTCATGGCTGAGGTGACAAACAACTGTGATCTGGCAGCTTGCCGCTCACCACTTCAGGCAACTCACTTTCCATTTGAATCCTGTTCAAACCAGAATCTATTTTCAAATGTTTTCTCTTCTAGAAAAGAATACTGCATTGCAGCAACCATAACTTAAAAGTGTAATGGGATGGTGGCAAGAGGACTTTTACCTAACCTCTGATACCATCCTTCATGGAAGAAACTGCCCAAGCATTGTCTATATTCAAGGTGTTTGGTATTCTGAACCTCATCAGTGAAGAAGCACCAGCTTCCACGCTGGGGGGCATTGGTTTGCATAGCTCTGTATTTTTACCACCTTTTCAGCAACTTTAGCCCTGCCTTCAAAGTTCACATCCCCTGTTAGTGTATGTCAGTTAAGTCCAGTTTGATACGATGTAAGTGGTTGCACTGGCTCCACCAGTTGCATTGGTGAGCTGTCAAATCATCATTATTATTAAGTTTGTGCGTGGGTGAGAGAGAAATCTGACCTGATCTTTCTTTCTTTCTATTTACCGGTAGAAGAATCCGTTTATGTACTCGATTGTACATTGATGTTTTTCATTGAGAGGTGCTCAATTGCTACATCAAACTTTAAATTTGGGGAAGCAGGCTACACCATGGTGTTGTGCCCCCCCCCGCTCTGTCCCCCTCATAAGGGACACACCGCCATAGCAGTTCAGGCAACCGACACTCGTGCTGTCCTGCCCCCTCGGTATTTTAATTCTGATGCCGCAGCTTGAAGACGTGGGGAGGGGAGACACTATTCATAACAAGGCCCTGTAAAATGGCAGTCGTTGTGCCTCCTGAGCTTCCGTAGCCCGTCAGATTCGGAAGAAGTTGAATTCCTTCCAGTTTACAGTACAGTATCTCGTTGATTATTCCCCCGTCCTCAGTCCACCTCCCTCCCCCGCGAGATAGAGACGAACTAAGCTTCTCTCTTTCTGACCAATAGGAGCAGCTGGTTGGTCCCGCCTCCTGAAAGGTGCGCAACAAGAGAAAGTGGACGCGCTGCATACTTGGGGACAATGAGTACAAATTAGTGCCCGCCGTTGCACCGCTCCTCATGAGTGATAACCGCTTAGACCCAATGACCTCTTGGAAATCTCTAGCCGGTGCTGTTATTCGCTGACGGAACATGATTGGCACTTGCAATTGCCTTATAGCTTAACCGAAGTGGTTCTGATCGATGCCTCCCGCCTCTAATGAAATACGAGGGCTCTAGGCCTCTACTCCCAATAGCATGCGAGGGAGGCGGGACTAACCGCCGTAACCGCCAATGGCTGACCGGCTAGGTGTGCGAGTGCGGCCAACAGTGTCGGGAGGCGGGGCTAGCAAGCTGCCGTTGCTGTCTGGCGCAGGAGGTAACGGGTGTGAGGAGTGTGGTTTTGTAGTGGAGCCGTCACCGCCATCATGAGCTATTCAGGTGAGCATCGGGGGCCGGGTGAGGGGGGAAGAGAGGGCGGCTGCCTGTCGGGCGTGAGGGTGGAGGGACGGGTTCCTCCCACCCACTGCGAGTGGGCCAAAGGGAGCGCAGGGCCCGGCCCTATGTCAACATCTCGGGGGGTGGGGTCAGCAGCGCTGCTTTTCCCTTCTCTTCTAGCAACGCTGTGGTGACCCCCGTTCCCCGCGGGGGGTTGCTGAGGTGTTTGTCAGGCGTTGTTTTACCGTTGCTCCCGCCAAATAAAGCAATGGCGCGTGGGGGGCGGGAATGTTCTTGGACGGTTTCAGGCTGTGCGCGCAGGGTGCGCCGCCCTCCTCAGCCGTGCGAATGTGCGGAGGGGATCGGGGAAAGGTGAATGTCGGCATTGCTGCTCTGCGCCCGCCGCCTCAGAATCGGGGTGGGAGGGAAGGAAGGAGGGATGAATCTTTGCGTCTCTGCCGTCTTTGCACACGCGCACCCCACTGCTTGGTATCTGTGAGCGGTTATAATAGGAGTGGGTGTGGGAAGGTGGCGCAGGAAGAAAAAAAATGGGGGGGGGAACCTTCCCCTGTGTCCGATCGGTTATGGCTTCCCTTGGAATAACTGCCATTGTTTCCGCCTTGCTGAACCACCAACTAACACTGTTTGGGATTTAGAAAGGCTATTTGCCAAAGAGGAGTTGCTTTCTAAATAAAATAAAATAAAAACGCGACGGTGGCATGTCTCCTTGAATTCTAGCTGCCCGCTATTCGTTTAGTTTTATGCGTGCGCACTGTTATACAGTTATCTGAACTTGCGGTGTCAACATTTGCCTTTCTAGCCCTTTGGTTATGTAAGTGTGGAACCAAATCTATTTCATAAAATATGAGGTAGTCTCTTCGTTACCAGTATAGTTGCCCAGCTACAGATGGAATTATATGCAATTAAAATAGTCTGGCACCTGTGCCCCAGTGCGTGTTAGTGCATATTGAAGACAAACCTGACTGATTTTTGTCTGAAAACTTAAAAAAGCAAACCCAAACAGTTTGCTGACTGTTTTGGACAGCTTTGGTGCACTTTGAAGTGATACAGATTCTTCCATGGATCATTTGCTAAGTCCCATATGTGACAGTCATGCATGTGGTATTTATTCCTTCAGCATGTACCATGGTCAATATTTTTCTCAGTCGTTAATATTTTTTATCAAAGGTAAAGGTAAAAATAGAGTATGGAGTTCTCTCTTAAAGGTAGTTCTTAACCCGTACCACCCACATAAGATAGTAGCTTCTCCCAGTTCTCACCTGAGATCTTTCCTTTCTCCCCCCAGCCTCTCACTCTGGGAGACCAACATTTCCCTGGTCAATATTTTTCTAACTAACCTCAATTAGTCATATTTTTTGCTTCAAATGTTTGAGTAGGGACTTGATACTGGAATGTGAGAAGCATGGGTTCTGTCCAGCTGCATGTCTGGAGTTCTACTTGCACAATGGGACTTCCTCTCCCTCCACATTTTCAAAATCTACTCTGGATCATCCTCTAGAGGAGATTTTGAGGGTGGGGGGATTGCAGGGGAAAGGAGGGGAAAGTTCTGGTGTGCAAGCAGGTCTACTGTGCTAGTGAAGCAGCAGTACTGGAAATCATGTAATACTATATTTCTTTGAGGTTTTGGCACATTATCTTGGTTCTGAAATAAAGATACTTTAGATTTTAATGATATTCCTAATTTGATGATTATCTGAGGAGTTAATCACTCCTGTTTTGATTACAAATGAGTTATGATAGTTAAATGGAAAATTTTATTAGTGAGCAAGGTGCAGGGCTTACTTTGAACCAGGAATTGAACACCAGGAATCCAAATGGGTGTATGTAGTGCATATGTAGTGTGCTTCTCACTGTGAACAGAGTGCTCCTGAGTAAAAGCAATCATCCCCTTACTTGAAAAAATTAAGATTGTGGGCAAAAATGCTGAGCCACAATCACATACATACATACATACATCAAGTAAAGTCCATTGAATTCAATAGGTTTACTTCTGAGATGTACAGAATTGCACTATTAGTGGCAGTTTGTAGTGGCTGTACAAGTTACTTGTACTGATTGTGATGTACTATAGAAGTTGTATTCTGTGTCAGCTAAATGTGCCTCACAATATTGCTACAGTGAGGGGGGAAAGTATTTGATCCCCTGCTAAATTTGCCCGTTTGCCCTCTGACAATGAAATGAAATGAAGCTGAGATTAGAAGCACCTGCTGTAAGGGAGAGGTCTTACCTCTAATCCCAGCTCATTACAGTACCTGTACAAAAGACACCTGTCGACAGAAGCAGTCAATCCAGTGGATTCCAAAGTAGCCACTTTGACCAAGACCAAAGAACTGTCCAAGGATGTCAGGGACAAGATTGTAGACCTGCACAAGGCTGGACTGGGCTACAAGACTACAGTGGAACCTCGGTTTATGAACACCTCGGTTTATGAATTTTCGGTTTATGAACACCGTGGACCCATCTGGAACGGATTAATTTATTTTCCATTACTTTCAATGGGAAAGTTCGCTTCGGTTTATGAACGCTTCAGTTTATGAACAGACTTCCGGAACCAATTACACCCATGCTTCAGTTTATGAACGCTTCAGTTTAAGTACTCCGCGGACCCGTCTGGAACGGATTAATCCACTTTCCATTACTTTCAATGGGAAAGTTTGCTTCAGTTTATGAACACTTCAGTTTAAGTACTCTGGAACAGATTAATCCACTTTCCATTACTTTCAATGGAAAAGTTCGCTTCAGTTTATGAACGCTTCAGTTTATGAACAGACTTCCGGAACCAATTGTGTTCATAAACCGAGGTACCACTGTATTGCCAAGCAGCTTGGTGAGAAGGTGACAGCAGTTTGTGCAATAATTCGCAAATGGAAGAAACACAAAATAACTGCCAACCTCCCTCGGTCTGGGGCTCCATGCAAGATCTCATCTCATGGAGTTGCATTGATCATGAGAACGGTGATGAAGTAGCCCAGAACTACACGTGGGGAACTTGTCAATGATCTCAGGGCAGCTGGGACCATAGTCACCATGAAAACAGTTGGTAACACACTACGCCGTGAAGGACTGAGATCTTGCAGAGCCCACAAGGACGCCTTGCTCAAGGCAGCACATGTACAGGTCCGTCTGCAGTTTGCCAATGCACATCTGAATGACCCAGAGGAGAACTGGGTGAAAGTGTTGTGGTCAGATGAGACCAAAATCGAGCTCTTTGGTATCAACTCAACTCGCCATGTTTGGAGGAGGAGGAAGAATGCTGCCTATGACCCCAAGAACACCATCCCCACCGTCAAACATGGAGGGGGATATATTATGTTTTGGGGGTGTTTTACTGCTAAGGGGAAAGGACACCTTTACCGCATCAAAGGGACGATGGATGGGACAATGTATCATCAAATCTTGGGTGAGCACTTCCTTCCCTCAGCCAGGGCATTGAAAATGGGTCAAGGATGGGTATTCCAGCATGACAATGACCCAAAACATACGGCCAAGGCAACAAAGGAGTGGCTCAAGAAGAAGCACATTAAAGTCCTGGAGTCGCCTAGCCACTCCTTAATCCCATCAAAAATCCGTGCAGGGAGCTGAAGGTTTGAGTAGCTACACATAGCCTCGAAATCTTACTGACTTGGAGAGGATCTACAAAGAGGAGTGGGACAAAATTCCTCCTGAGATGTGTGCAAACCTGGTGGCCACCTACAAGAAACATCTGACCTCTGAAATTGCCAACAAGGGTTTTGCCTCCAAGTACTAAGTCATCTTTTGCAAAGGGATCAAATACTTACGGTATTTCACTCATTGTAATGCACATCAGTCTCTGTCTTTTGTCTTCTGGGTTTCTGAGGATTTTCTTGTTGTTATTCTGTCTCTCACAGCTACAATAAACCTACTATTAAAATTATGGGCTCGTCATTTCTTTGTCAGAGGGCAAACAGGCAAATTTAGCAGGGGATCAAATACTTTCCCCCTTCACTGTATATTTTCTGGAGAAGCGCAGGTCCCTTAAGGTCTAATTCATCTTTCAGTAAATATATTTTTGATTAATTATACAAATCCAGTTGTTCAGGATTGGTGTATTTTTCATCTTTAGTAAAAGGACTGTCTGCTAGGTTTCAGAGGACTACTGTTCTGGTACTAGTTCAGCCTCTTTATAGGAGATTGTAGCAGTGATACATGCTTTACAGCTAGCCGTTGTAGCTCTTTGCTCCTTGTGGACTTTGATTCATTTTTTAAGGGTAGCATTGGAGTTAAGAGGCCTTAAGCAGCAGAGTTCTGAATTAGTATCTAAGTACCTGTAGTAGTCACAGAGGAATTATACCAGAAAGATATGGAGGTCTCGTACACCCCAAGTAGTGTGGTTGCTGACCTTGAGCCAGACATCTTGGAGAGTGAAGTCAAATGGGCCTTAGAAAGCATTGCTAATAACAAGGCCAGTGGAAGTGATGATATTCCAGCTGAACTATTTAAAATTTTAAAAGATGATGCTGTTAAGGTGCTACACCCAATATGCCAGCAAGTTTGGAAAACTCAGCAATGGCCAGAGGATTGGAGAAGATCAGTCTACATCCCAATTCCAAAGAAGGGCAGTGCCAAAGAATGCTCCAACTACCGCACAATTGCGCTCATTTCGCACGCTAGCAAGGTTATGCTTAAAATTCTACAAGGCAGGCTTAGGCAGTATGTGGACCGAGAACTCCCAGAAGTGCAAGCTGGATTTCGAAAGGGCAGAGGAACCAGAGACCAAATAGCAAACATGCGCTGGATTATGGAGAAAGCTAGAGAGTTCCAGAAAAACGTCTACTTCTGCTTCATCGACTATGCAAAAGCCTTTGACTGTGTCGACCACAGGAAACTATGGCAAGTTCTTAAAGAAATGGGAGTGCCTGATCACCTCATCTGTCTCCTGAGAAATCTCTATGTGGGACAAGAAGCTACAGTTAGAACTGGATATGGAACAACTGATTGGTTCAAAATTGGGAGAGGAGTACGACAAGGTTGTATATTGTCTCCCTGCTTATTTAACTTATATGCAGAATTCATCATGCGAAAGGCTGGACTAGATGAATCCCAAGCCGGAATTAAGATTGCCGGAAGAAATATCAAGAACCTCAGATATGCAGATGACACAACCTTGATGGCAGAAAGCGAGGAGGAATTAAAGAACCTTTTAATGAGGGTGAAAGAGGAGAGCGCAAAATATGGTCTGAAGCTCAACATCAAAAAAACCAAGATCATGGCCACTGGTCCCATCACCTCCTGGCAAATAGAAGGGGAAGAAATGGAGGCAGTGAGAGATTTTACTTTCTTGGGCTCCTTGATCACTGCAGATGGTGACAGCAGTCACGAAATTAAAAGACGCCTGCTTCTTGGGAGAAAAGCGATGACAAACCTAGACAGCATCTTAAAAAGCAGAGACATCACCTTGCCGACAAAGGTCCGTATAGTTAAAGCTATGGTTTTCCCAGTAGTGATGTATGGAAGTGAGAGCTGGACCATAAAGAAGGCTGATCGCCAAAGAATTGATGCTTTTGAATTATGGTGCTGGAGGAGACTCTTGAGAGTCCCATGGACTGCAAGAAGATCAAACCTATCCATTCTTAAGGAAATCAGCCCTGAGTGCTCCCTGGAAGGACAGATCGTGAAGCTGAGGCTCCAATACTTTGGCCACCTCATGAGAAGAGAGGAATCTTTGGAAAAGAGCCTGATGTTGGGAAAGATTGAGGGCACTAGGAGAAGGGGACGACAGAGGAAAAGATGGTTGGACAGTGTTCTCGAAGCTACGAACATGAGTTTGACCAAACTGCGGGAGGCAGTGCAAGACAGGAGTGCCTGGCGTGCTATGGTCCATGGGGTCACGAAGAGTCGGACACGACTAAACGACTAAACAACAACAACAACCTGTAGTAGTTATTGCTGCTTCAAGGTCAGTGCATTGTCATTTATAGTCTTGGTTTATGGAGAAGAGGGTGTCTGTTTATGTGCTCCTTCACACCTTCTGTGGGAATTCCCTATTATCCCCTTTTACTATGGTTCACTGTTATGTGATTGTTAGTGATTCTGCTAATGGATGTTCCAAGGAAATAATGCTTAGGGGCTCCCTAGTTACACAAAATAAATGTGGGTAGAGAAGGGATGATGTGTGAGATGGGAGAGACAAGGAGCATGTGATCCTGTGGTATACTCCTGATCTCTGAACTATAGTTGGACATTACATATATACTGGCCTGCAAATGATTACCCACTCCCTAATATTGCAAGCTAATGTAAATTAGTAATAATGTAAATTAGCAATAATCCTTTTCTTATTTCCTTCTGGTCAGAGTGCTTTGAAATTGAGATTTCACTGGATGCAGTTGAACTTGTAAGCCTTATGCTATTGATTTAAACAGGATTTATTTATGTCTGTATCATTGAGCCTATTTTTGTCTGTGTAGTAGTCCCCACCATTTGGGCAGATGAAGGTCTGAAGGGGGTATTGATATATCTTTTCAGCAATGTCCTTATGAATGCTAAGGAAGTAGTTCTGTCTGAGCCTTACTTTTATCAGACTACAATAAAGTAATTAAAAACAATTATCCTAGTGTTGTGCCAGTTTGAGAATTTTCATGCACATGAGTATATGTGTGCTGTAGAAGGGTGTTCATCAATGGCTCCTCCTCATCCTGGAGAGTAGTGACTAGTGGGGTGCCACAGGGTTCTGTCTTGGGCCCAGTCTTATTCAACATCTTTATCAATGACTTGGATGATGGGCTTGAGGGCATCCTGAGCAAGTTTGCAGACGACACCAAATTGGGAGGGGTGGCTAATACCCCAGAGGACAGGATCACACTTCAAAATGACCTTAACAGATTAGACAACTGGGCCAAAGCAAACAAGATGAATTTTAACAAGGAGAAATGTAAGGTACTACACTTGGGCAAAAAAAAATGAAAGGCACAAATACAGGATGGGTGACACCTGGCTTGAGAGCAGTACATGTGAAAAGGACCTAGGAGTCTTGGTAGACCACAGACTTGACATGAGTCAGCAGTGTGATGCAGCAGCTAAAAAAGCCAATGCAATTCTGGGCTGCATCAATAGGAGTATAGCGTCTAGATCAAGGGAAGTAATAGTACCACTGTATTCTGCTCTGATCAGACCTCACCTGGAGTACTGTGTCCAGTTCTGGGCACCACAGTTCAAGAAGGATACTGACAAGCTGGAACGTGTCCAGAAGAGGGCAACCAAAATGGTCAAAGGCCTGGAAACGATGCCTTATGAGGAACGGCTTAGGGAGCTGGGTATGTTTAGCCTGGAGAAGAGAAGGTTAAGGGGTGATATGATAGCCATGTTCAAATATATGAAAGGATGTCATATGGAGGATGGAGAGAGATTGTTTTCTGCTGCTCCAGAGAAGCGGACACGGAGCAATGGATTCAAACTTCAAGAAAGAAGATTCTACCTAAACATTAGGAAGAACTTCCTGACAGTAAGAGCTGTTTGGCAGTGGAATTTGCTACCAAGGAGTGTGGTGGAGTCTCCTTCTTTGGAGGTCTTTAAGCAGAGGCTTGACAGGCATATGTCAAGAATGCTTTGATGGTGTTTCCTGCTTGGCAGGGGGTTGGACTGGATGGCCCTTGTGGTCTCTTCCAACTCTATGATTCTATGAATGTGTGTAAGAGATTCATGACAGAAATGAAAGAGAAACTTTTAGAGAAAGTTGGAATACTGAGGGCAATGTTGAGAGGAGGCTAAGGGATGAAAAACATGCATTTGAAATGGCTTAAACAACCTTTTATTCATTGATCGTTTTTTAATTTAATAGACTATAAATTGAAAAATTAGATGCCATACGTTACTGGTGGGATACATTCACAAGATGTTGCAGGCTGATAGGTCTCCATAGCTTTGTAATGTTTTTGCTCTATATTGCTAAGGTATATGTACTTCGTTTGGATGCTTCTTGAACCTTGAGAAGTGCTGGATTCTTAGGATTCTGCTATCTCAACATACCATACCACCCTTTCCTACCCTTTTTTTCCAATTGCTGTCTATAAACATAGCCTGGGATTTCCTTTCAGTGGCAGTGCGTGCCATACCGTAGTTGTTCAAGTCTGTGTAACTCAAGGTTAGACTATCATTATTAGTCTAACAAGAGTACACACCAGATGAGAGGGTTCTACAAAATAATATTGTAGACTGCAGGTTAGACCATGGGCAGTACAGATAGCACATTCCATCTGTCCACAGATCAAAAAATGTCGATTACAAACTGTCAAATGAAATTAAGTTAGGTCAATTTTTGTTAAACTTTCTTCTTGTGATTTAACTGTCATTCAATGAATATTCACGTCAGGTCTGCTTAGTGTAGTACCTTGGATAGATTGACAATAACCTTATAACTAACATGATTTTTACCTCTGGGGTATTTTTTTTCTAGGTTATGGAAACTGGAACTCTGGCACAAATAGAGGCAAGTACCATAAAATCTTAATTGACTGCCAATATGCATAACAGTTAAATCAAAAAGTAAATTCATAACTAATGTTGAAATGTAACGGTTTTCACAGTTTTGGTGTATTTCTCCTTTTAATATCTTCTGGCACTCATGCTCCTTTTATACATCAATATTGTTAAGTCAGAGTTTATGTTATACTTCCTGGCCCTGTCAGTGAGACTACTGCAGATTCTTACTTATGGCTGATATTTGATCATCTGTATGTTTAATTTGGGCATTAATTTATCTCCTTCCACCTCCCACATGCTAACAATCATATTCATGTTAACTTAGAAATAGCCCAGTTACTTCATTGAGACTTTATCACAAGAAATGTGCATAGCATTATAGCCAAATTCCGCTTGCTTGCTAGCTCTTTTCCAAATGTTCAAAGAATAACAAAGCATCATGAACTTTCATGGGAATTTAGATACTTCAACTGCAATACTATATACAGTTTGGGGGGAGTGTGCCCCATTAAATTAAATGGGATTACTTCCGAATAACCATATTTAGAATCACACTGTTAAGCTATAATTGTATAAACAGCAGGAATTCAACCCCTTGGAACAGAATGGGACAATTTCCAGTAAACATGTATAGGACGCAGTGTTAGTTTCAAATTAAGAAGTGTGGATATGGAGACAGTAACAATGGAGTATATAAATCATGGAAGGCATGCTAGGGATCCAGTTCTGCATTGTATTCTGCAGTCCAGTTACTATTGTAAATGGCTTTGGGATTCCTGATGGGAAGCAATTCATAAATGAAATAAATTATAAGTGGTCAGTACTATTAGCTTGAATAACTTTATTTTACTCAATGTGATGAATTTTCATTTCCACCCTTAATCAGTTTTAGTTCTAAATTTGTGCCTTTACAGTATTGTGTGGAGATGAAATATGGTGTCTTGCAATTAGGTTCTCTTCTTATTGACACTGTTGTGCCACTTGCTAGAATTTTTAAAGTGATTTGAGAATATTTTATTGACTATCCACAAATTCAGCTGATTTCTTACATAAATGGATAATCCTGGGGTAGGTGCTGAGTGTCTCTCCTGAAAACTGCCCCTCCCCCAGTCCTAAAGAGAGGTGGATCATTATCCTAGGTAAGATGTGCTGTGCATGGAGGCTGCCACCTTGGGCCCCTCTAGCAATCAGGATACACCTGAAGGTATTGTTAATGGTGCTATAGTTGGAGGTAATACCAGTGCTGTAGCACCTGAGCCCTTTCGCAGATGAGATAAAAATGAAGGTTGACTTTAGCAGGAAATGTGCTATGTACTTTTTTCATATGTAAGAAGTTTAATATTTGGTAGGAGTTACAGAAAATGTTTGTCCAGACATTTTAGACACAGCTATATCCTGAAGAGGAGCATTCTTGATGGTGATAATCTTGCATTAGATGCTTATGTATGGCAATCTATGCTTACCAGAAAAATTCAGTGACTACTTCTCATTTCAGGTTACGAGGACTATAATTATGGATATGGATACAGTCAGGATAACTCTGGCAATTATGGGTATGGTATGGCCACTTCAAACTCTTGGGAAATGCCTAATTCAGATACAGACATGAACTATAACGCATCCACTGGCACCAGTGCTGATGTAATAACAAAATTTAACAAGCGCTTAGATATGGTGTCTCATCTAGAAACTGACACGATGCAAGGAGGACATTATGGCTCAGGTGGAGACAGGTGAGTGTAGAGACAAAGGTGAAAAGTTTCAGTAATAGTTATAGATCAGGGCAGTTTGTGAAAGACATGTTGATCTAATGTGCTGTTGCCTAAGAGCTGTTCCCTTTGTTCTCTGACTGATAGTATTGCTCTTTGCTTCATATCTTTGCTGTTGCTTACAGAGCTGGGGTGGGGTGGGGAGGAGACAGAATTAGCCAAATTGTACTTCCTCTGCTTTAGCTTTGAAAATAAGGTGCTTGCACACATCTTTTAGTGAGGAAAGTTTGTTAATACTGTAACAGTTGATAAATTAATTGTAATGAAATATTTTGAAAGAATAGCAGGTTTTAGCAACCCCATATAGTTTTGGATAGGTCACTATTTTCACAGAGTGTAAGTCAGGTACCATCAACATTAATGGAATATGTGTTTAGCTGGTTACCATAACTTAAGTTTCTCTTACGATTTTGCTCCAGCCAACTGAAACAGAAAATAAGTAAATAGAGAATTCTGTAGTCTTTTCTCAGTACATTTCTCATCCCTAGAAGTCATTAATAAATTGCTTAAGTTATTGTTCATACATAAGGAAGTTCACTTTGGATTGTTGAAGTAAGTAGTGCTTATTGCTTTTAAGCTGGATATATGGTATAAAAAGTTGTCAGAAGTGTTTGCTTCACATTTATACCTGAGTTTTTAACAGTTTTAGAGACATTGATTCCCAGACAGTTAGTGCACTTCACTAGAATGGCTATATTTAGGGTTTTATTGGTTGACAGTCCTGTTTAATGGATGCATTTCTAGAGGACAGGTGAATGAACTACCGTATGTCTAAATAAATTGTATGTGTCATTCCCTCTGGAAAAGGTGTCAATGGGCCACTGTATTATACCTGTTTTGTGTACATTCATGCAGCTTAGTGGAATCAAAGCATAGTACTTTAACTGTAATGGGTAAATTATGCATAGCATTCTGTATTGCTTTTCTGTGTGTTGTCACTGTTTGTTTACCAGGTTCTAAAAATAGCTTACAGTATCAGAGCATGTTGATATTTTTTTATTTTAAAATACCTTTGCTACTCCTTAATATTTATCTTACTGATATTGTGTCAGTTTTTAATTTATGACATTTTCATAAAAATAGAAGATGCAGGAGATTTACAGAAATCCTTAAGGGATTACATAGTATCAAATGTGGTTTTCGTAGTGTATGCTCTCGATTTGCACTCATTAAAACAGCATCTCTTGCCTAAGAAAGGTCATTGTTGTAGATAGTTTTGCCAAATAGTATTTCTGTGTTTAAACTACAGATTTCATGTGCTGGAATAGTTTTAAGTATAAAAGTTTAATCTCCACTTTGCAGATACTGACTCAGGTTGTCAGGCTCTGCTGAAGTTGCAACCCTGTGCACATTTGGAAGCCAGTGTGATGCATCTCCCTATTTTCAGTTCTATTATACTAGGTGACTATTAACCCAGCACTGTTAATTCTCACTTGAGAGGCCAGGTGAACATTAGAGACTAAATAGCAGGAAACTGAAATAGATTTACGGTATATTTTGGAAAACAATTTCATGGAAGGCTCAGCTACAACAGTGAGTAGCACTATGTTATAAATAGGCACAAGAGCTTTGGGTTGATAGATGGAATATTTGAGCCTACCCTGATAGCTTTTAGAACAGGCATGTCAAACCTGCGGCCCTCCAGATGTTTTGGCCTACAACTCCCATGATCCCTAGCTAGCAGGACCAGTGGTTGGGGAAGATGGGAATTGTAGTCCAAAACATCTGGAGGGCCGCAGGTTTGACATGCCTGTTTTAGAATGACACTTTCTGTTCAGAGTTAGTTTTTAAAGTCTCCTCCTCAGCCATTGTTTCCTTTCCATGTCCTTGCTTTCAGATCCTAGATAAAAATCTTGACTGTTGATTTTTGCACTTGTGTCCTGTACTGGTTTATTAAGTGCAAAGTGACTTTGTTTTGGTCTGCCATAGCAATCGAAACAACATGCTGTCAGGAATAATGTGGATTTTGGCATTCAACTGCATCTTTGTCTCGGAGCCTCTGTACTGTTTTACATGCATAGTATGTACCTTAAATTTAAAGTTCTTCTGCAGCTTATGGAACATTCTTGTGAAATTGTGCTGGTTCAAAGCTCTCCTTTATAGAAACAAGTCAACTTGTTTGTCTCAGCCACTCATTATAGTGAGCATAGAAAATGGAATTGTAAGGTGTACTGTACTCACATATTTTGTCTGCACTGAGCTTTCCTGCAGGTAAAATGTCATGTATAAGCCTCTCTTATTATATAGATGATTTCTGCTTTCTTTTCTTCTTACTAAAACCACTTTATTTCCCAAACTGCTAATAATTTGTGGGAACTGACCTTGCATCCAGTGACTTCATTTGTTTTGCATAGCCAAACACCTGAAGTGATTGGAGTGTGAAACCAGTAAAAGGAAAAAATTAATAATTTGTATGACCCCCCCAAATTGAAGATACGTTTGTCAGTCTGATCAGAGTGCTATGCTCTTTCTATGATTGACTGAGGCTAAACGGAACAAGAATTCTATGTAGCCTTATGTTGATTACCCTCTCTATGTCCTTCCCCACTGCTATAATGTCCAAGAGAATAACTCTCATACTGAGTTAAAACATCAGTTGAGCTTTGTTATTATCTTGACTCTAGAACAATTATGAGAGGTTGTTTCCTTTAATGTGACCTGTTTTACTGCCATTTTTGGCAGACACTTTAACATGGTGCTCTATATGCTACTGATTAGATTCCTTGCTTGCTGTGCAATTCTTGCAGGTATGATACATATGAGTCCTACGACTCAAGGCCTTCACTAAACGACCGTGATCTGTACAGATCCGGCTATGATTACAGTGAAGCTGAACATGACACCGACAATGCCTATGAAGGCCACTATGACAACTCCTATGGGAACCGCAGGGAGCAGTACCACAACAGAGCACGTGACAACTTTGGCCACCGGGGTCAGAACTGGGCCAGAGACAGGCGAAATAACAGACCCATGGCTTCTGCATATTCTGGGCGCATGGGCGGACAGTGGAATGAACCGCCAGTGCCAATGGGAGGACGGGGCCATGGCCCCAATAGGCCCCCATCCCTTTTCTCCCACAAACTATTCCCTGAATACAACATGTTCCAGGGAATGCGAAGTTTCTCTGGCAACATGCGCTTTGGAGGAGGCGGCATGAAACAACGAATGAGGAGAAACTGGAAAATGTGGGATGCAGATTTTAAAGTAAGTACCTATGATCTTCTCCCACCTGTTTTCTGCCCCATTTTTAGGGACATTGCCCAGCAAGAGAACTGCCTAGAACTGAGTGCAAAGGAGTCTGTTTTGTAATTTAAACTGTTTTATTATAGGGAACATTTTTCTTCTCTGTCTCTTACATCTGCTTGGCACATCTTTATTGTTCTTTAGGAATCTCATTGTCTTCAGTATGCTGCCTTAGCACTGAAAATATTAATCACTGGCTTTTAGTCATATCTAGGAAGTGTGACCTGGGATTCATTCGTTTGTTTCGTATAACATAGGTCAGGTCTTAGGTGTGCATGTCTGTACCTGTTGAAATGAGTTTTCTTGAGTGTAGAGAACTTAAAATGTGAATGAATGAACATTTCTTGGTTGGTGATAAGAGAACTCTTAGACTATGCATGTGAGTAAAAACAGTCTTTTCTTTCAATTCATAGAAAAAAAGAATAAAGAATGAGCCTACTGCTAATAAACGAAAACAGGCTAACAGTTCTGATGAGCCTGACAGTAAGGCAGCAAAAACTGATGGCTCTGACAACTCTGACTCTGATAATGGTAAGAGCAAGTCACTGAAGCCTCCTGCCTTTTCTTTTCATTGCACCTTAGTTAGCCATATTGAAACATTAAAAAAATTAAAAACTTTATTTAAACTGTAAGAAACAAATGATTACAGGAATATAATATAAAAGTAAGCTTCACATCCTAATTTGGTTGTTCAGGAAAAGGGTGCATCAAGACAACCAGATTTCCCTCATCAGTGCAGGCAGACAACTTTGTGTACCAGTACTAAGAGTATAAGAAATAAAATCCTTCCATATAGCATATAATTTTCAGGGTCTTCTGAGCCATTCGAGACCATTAAATAGTGGATAATCTCTGAAATTACTGTTTGTCTTCATGCATTTGTATCAAATGGTGTTTTTCACCATTGTGTTTTTAGGATTCTGATTGCAGTCCCAGTGTCCATGTTAACAGGTCTTTTGCGCATGAATTACAGAAACAGCCATCCTAGAGATTTAACTGAGAAACCTGGTGGGGCCATTACAATAACACTTTTACATATATTGGAATCTCCCTATAAATGTCAGTCCAAAATTTAGAAACCACTGGGCATTCCCACCAGAGATGGAAAAAGGTACCTCTGCCCCCACACAAGCGATCTGGCAAGAGTCCAGATATTCTAGAAATCTGTATCTGTGTCCGATAATGTGTGCTTTTTTAAAATTAATGTTAATTAAAACAAAACTTTTTGTGAAATATTTCAGGCTTGCAACCTTATACCCACTTAAAGGTAAAGGGACCCCTGGCCATTAGGTCCAGTCGTGACCGACTCTGGGGTTGCAGCGCTCATCTCGCATTATTGGCCAAGGGAGCCAGTGTACAGCTTCCAGGTCATGTGGCCAGTATGACAAAGCGCTTCTGGCAAACCAGAGCAGCACACGGAAACGCTGTTTACCTTCCCACTGTAGCGCTACCTATTTATCTACTTGCACTTTGATGTGCTTCCGAATTGCTAGGTTGGAAGGAGCTGGGACCGAGCAATGGGAGCTCACCCCGTCGCAGGGATTCGAACCGCCAACCTTCTGATCGGCAGGCCCTAGGCTCTATGGTTTAACCCACAGCGCCACTCGCGTCCCCTTATACCCACTTACCTGGGAGCAAATATAATTGAACTCAGTAGAACTTGCTTCTGAGAAGTCATATACTGTACAGTATAGGGTTGCACTGTTACAGTCATTTTATAGTCTGCATAGTTAGTTGATATGTTGTTCTTTTCAGAAGAGGGCCCTGAAGGAGAAGCTGCTGAGAAGGGTTCTAAAAATGTGAGTCTGAATTGAGTCTTGCTACAAAGATTTATAATCCCAGTGTTTTATACATATATGATAGGAACAAGAGTTACAAATGATGTCCTGCCATGCTTGCCTTTCTGTTTAGGGAGAGACCATGTACAGTTCCTTTTTTCTGTTGTTCAGAGAACAGAGACTAGAGGCTAGTGTGACTAGGTGATGAATGAATGTTTAAAGATCAAAGCTGACTCAAGGCACTGGTGCCCGAGGTGAACACAAGCTCATTCCCCAGCCTCACTTACAATAAGTAGTATAATAATTTAAATTGTTGATAATTGGCTCTCCTTTAATGATTCTCATGGTATGCAGATTGGGGTAACTCATTCACTTTGCTTTGTGTCAGGTCTGACACTGAGAAGACATAATTGGTGTTTCTTTTCATTTATTGAAGATTTAACGTATAGATCTATTACAAAATACATCTGCTTCCAAATAATCCTATATAATAAAGTCCCTGTGTCTCTGCGTCCAGATTCCGTGTGTCTCTGGGTTACTGTGCATGTGCCCCAGGGACACAGGGATTGGAGGCAGAGACAACCGCCGCTCCGCCAACCGCCACTCCGAAGCCCCGTCTCATGCTGGAGGTGCGCTGCGAGGCGGCGGGGGAGAGAAGCGCTCCTCCCCCCCGCCGCCTTGCCACGCACCGCCGGCATGGGATAGCGCTTCTTCAGCGAAGGCAAGCAGGCGAGCTGTCTGCCTGCTTGCCGTAGCCGAGGAAGTCGAAGCGGAAGCGGGCAATTTGGCTGGGGGACTGGCTTGGCGGCAGCGGGAAAAAGGGGAGGAATTCCTCCCCTTCTTCCCGCCACCGCCAAGCCAGTCCCGGAGCTGAAGTATGGCGCAGTGGGGTTTTTCGCCGTTTGCCTCCCCCTGGGGGGAAGGCAAACGGCGAAAAGCCCCTGCTGCGGGGTTGCTGGCTCTGTCAGGTGGGGGGGAGGGAGAAGCAGAAGATCCGATTGGTCTTCGGCTTCTCCCTCCCCCCGCCCAACAGAGCTGGCAAGCCCGGGATCTGTGCTTTCTGTCAGCAGTGGGGGGGGGGGAGAAGAACGAACGGAGAGAAAGGGCTGCTTTCTCTCCGTTTGTTCCTCTCCCCTCACCGGCGACAGAAAGGGCTGTCGGCGGCGGGGGGAGAGGAAGGAAAGAGGAGAAAGGGCTGCTTTCTCCTCCTTCGTTCCTGTCCCCCTGCCGCCGACAGCAAGGACAGGTCCCAGGGTTCGGAGAAGCGCTGCGCAAGCGCTTCTCCGAACCCCGGGATGTTCTAGCGCCCGTTATTGAACGGGCTGAAATACACTAGTTACTAACATAATCTATTATGTTGTGTTCAGATATAGGATATAGGATGGACAGAAAGTGTTAGTGTGCAAATAGAGAGTCAGCCCTGTATGGATTGAATTGCTAGCTATTCATTGTAGGTGATTGGGATTATGCCAGCTGACTCTGCTCCCATCCGATATTAGTGCATTGGATACCATGTTAAAATTGGGTTTTGTGTGCATACAGCTCAATATATGTAGGTCTGATTTGTGTAAATTGTGTTCCCCAAATGTGAGAGATCAGATCTGGCCTACATGCATAAGGCCCCCTACTGTAATATGGCATTCCCTGCACTGGTGTCAGGCAGATGTAGTGAGTAGGATGGATGCAGCAAAAGGGGGTTAGGCCAGCTGACACATTTCCCCACCTTTTAGCTATGTTTGTGTATGGCTAAGAACTTAAGAAGGCATAGAACAGGAGTGGCCCTCCAGATATTGGTGGACGAAAACGTACATCATCTCTGACCATTAGCCATGTGCCCTGAGGCTGATGGGATTTAAAATGCAAAAATGTTAGAAGAGCCAAAGGTTCCTTATCTCTGGCTTAGAGTTTGAGCATAGAGTTATAGTTTGATCAGTGCAGAACTGAACAGAATCCTATTTCAGTCCAAACTATCCAGATGTAGAGTTAGTGTCTATTTTCAAATTGTAATTGCAGCTCTTATGATTTTGAGAGGTTTCTTAGAACATGAAATTGTTAAATAAATTCTGATGCAGCTAAGGGTTTTTTCATTGCTCATTGTTGCAGAGAATTTAAAGGATACTCACAATCACAGCCTACTATATTGGTGTTTCTAGTAAATGGTAATTTTGTACTGTGGTTATGAACAGTGGCTGTTTTTTGCCTAAGCCCCAAATCATCTTGGTAGCTAGCAGCACCCCTGATTACTTGATGTAAAGGTTATTTCTACACGTGTTGTGACCTTGCCTGTAAGCAAGTGCAGCTCTATGCTTCAGTGTCTTTAATTACATTTTAGGAGGGAGAGGGAGAAGGAGGTGAAGATGAGGAAAGAAAAGGAGACTCTGAGAAAGGTAAGTTCAAATGTACATGCATTAGGGTACTTCTGGTGATTTATGTTATTTTTGGGACAAGATGTGTGGAATATTGTGCAATTTCTTTCTGGGAACTTGGTGTATAGAATAATCAAATCACCGTTTGTATCCTTTGAATAATTTGGTGTACTGATTAATTTTTTTCTTTTCCTTTTATATTTTTATTTTTCTTGTTTTGTATTTTTTCTTTTTAGTTTTGAATATTTGGATGTAATGTTTAATATATGCTTTCTTTGTAATTTTAAAAAATGCAATAAAGATTTTTTAAAAAGATGTGTGGAATATTGCAGGAGATACGCATTATTGTATTAGAGCCATTTTATAAACCATTGATAAATTCCAAGTTTGTTTTTACATGTTGGTTCAAATTGGTTTGGCCTGTACTACAACCTTTTGCTAAATCCAGTGTTTGGCACCCATGAGTTAGAAGCGGGGTCCAGGAACCCCACAAACTCATAACAATATAGAAGGAGGGGTTGCTGGTTTGTTTCTGTTCCTATTTTTTATTATATTTTTGTGTTGATGATACTGCAATTCTATTTTGTGGACAGCGCTGAGATCTTTGGGTATAGGGCAGTATACAAATGTAATAAATAAAAAATAATATAAACCGTAACACTTATACCTGGAATAACCTGAAGAGAATTACACTGTGTGGGATCAAGCTCAGAGTTCATCTAAACTGTAACTCACACTTTATTCTTTATCCAACGACCAGGCAGATTCATATTAAATATGTAGTTTACTTTCCAATTAACCTGTGATGCAAACTAAATGTTTTTCTTCTTATACAGACCATCACTGAACAATTGGTTTTGTGTACCCCACAGTTGTGTCTCCCAACAATTATATTTGTCTCAAAATTTTAAGTTGCAATTGTGCTTCCAACTCTGATTAAACTCCAGGAAACTAGCACTTTGTCTGTGAATTATTTTATGTATTCATTTAGAAAATTTGCAGACTATTTTATTTTTTTAAAAAAACCTATTCAAGTGGTGTACAGATAAGTTATAGTATGGCTTCTTCATGGAAAGTAGTCTAGGAACCTGGAGCCCAATCTTACCCAGGAGTTCAGTAAGGTCCATGAGTAGGTATCCTTTAAAAATAAACTGATCTTATTCATGTAGGAGCTATGACCATTCAAGAAGAGATCAGTCAAATCAAGCGCAAATTGCAAGCTGGCAAGAAAACTCAAGAGAGGCAAAAAAAGAGGTATCGTGATCGGATGGTGGAAAGGTAAGCCTCCAGAAGAGTTTGGGGGTGTGCTTGGAGCTTGAGTGGCTTTGGGATAATGCTATGTGTTCTTGTGTTTCAAGGAAATTCCTTCACTATATATTAGTTCCTTCCCTATAGTAACATATGTAAAATAACTTTACCAACTTGCTCCCCCGGGAGGCAGTGATTACCACCAACATGGAGGGTGGGTTTAAAAGAGGACTGAGCAAATTCATGGAGGAGTTGGCGAGTGATAACTCCTAGCCACAGCTGGAGGCAGCAATGCTTCCAAATACCAGTTGCTGGAAACCACAGGAGGGGAGATTGCTCTTTTGCTTGAATCCCACTTGCTGGTTTCTCACAGGCATCTGGTTGGCCACTGTGAGAACAGGATGCTGCACTAGGTGGGCCACTGACCTGATCCAGCAGGCTATTCTCATGTCCAACAAGTTGTTGGAGGTTGCTGTTTCATGTTGTACTTTCAAAAGTTTATCAAAGGTGGTATAACATTTAAAAACAAGCAATTCTCTGTTTAAATAATAATAAGCCAATGCCCTTCCAGTGCTCTACATCACAGCTGTACTGAAGTTCTGTGCAGTCTTGGGGATTGCTGGTAGGGTTAGAACAAGAAGTTGGAGGGCTGATGGTCCCACGTATTCGCCAACAAAAGTTTCAGGATACATGGTTTGTAAAGAGTTCAATTGGGAATAAGACAGCAGTGTTGCCTATTCAAGCACACCTAGTGTAATGTAGTTCTTCGCTATAGTAAATTATATCAGCTTGACTACGACTACATAAAGGAAACCGCAAATTTTCAAATTACTGCCGTGCAGATAAAAAGATTTTTCTTTATTTGATATGTCTTAACAGGATTCAGTTTGTATGTTCGTTGTGCAAGTATCGCACTTTCTATGAGGATGAGATGACCAACCATTTGGAGAGCAAATTCCACAAGGAACACTTTGCATTTGTTGGAACCAAGCTGCCCCAGCAAACAGCTGACTTCCTCCAGGTAGGCCTTTTTCTTCTTCGAGCCTTCCATTTTCCTTCTGATATTAACATACAAAGCTAGATGTGGCACTTTGTTTCATTTTCCCCAATCCCTCCTTGTCATTTGATTTTTAATTATTTCAAGTGAGGCAAAAATGTACTTTTGGATGTCTATCAGAGTAGAAAACATCAGCCAATATCTATATCTCTCAGTTCATCTGTGCTGCTCTTGCATTTTTTAGTACACAACACATCCACACCATTACCTTAGCTCTTGCTTTTGAGAGAGATGGGGGAAAGGAAAGGAAGGCATAGCTTTGATTGTATAGTAATCCTAGCATGTTGTGCATTGGGCCGGGCCAGTATGGTATTATGCATTATTGAGTATTCATAAGCTTTTTTGCAACGCAGGAGTATGTTGCTAATAAAACAAAGAAGACAGAAGAACGCCGTAAAGCAATTGAAGATATTAATGCAGTTATACAACAGATCTACAAAGACCAAGATCTTACCCAAGGTAGGTGTCTTAAAATTCAGCTAAAAAGCAATACATATTGTTGTTTTCTTGGGTAAAAATATTCAGTTTTCATTCAGAAAAATAGGATAGAGGATAGGAAGCAATTCCGTAATGTTCTGTGTGAGAGAAAGATGTCCCTAAATTAACTTTGCTATTAGCTGAGATGGATATTGAATGCCCCCCCCCCAATTTTGGTCCTTTGTTACAGTTGGGGGTGTGTGTTTATGTGTGCAAAACAGTCATTGTGTGTACGGTAGGATAGGTACTTTTTTAGAGAGAGAATTTCCCCCAATGGTCCTGAGGAATGGAAGTCTGTTATTTCACCCTCCTAAATATTTTCCTGCTATCAAAGGTTTCCTATAGGAATCCTATGGCCCTCCACACGTTGCTGACAGTGTTTGCAACTCCCATTGTTCAGGTGCATTTTGCGACAGAGAATTTCATTAATGCAAGCAGTTTTTGAGCTCTGGGTACAGTACTTGTGCCTAAGATTTCAGATTAAAACTGCCACTACTGGAAGGAAAGGAGGACCTTTTTCTGCCTCTCCACTTCCAACCACTGCCTGGGACCCTCATAAGAATATTAGAGGGGCGGGCAGGAGAAGTATGGCTTTGTTTTTTGCAATCTTCAGAAGAGGACTAGACCATGTGAAAAACGAACATAAGATTTTAGCTGCAATTTATTAATTTTCAGCTTTGTATTCTTGTTAACAAGAAGCACACCTAGACACTCAGTTGTGGCGCCCATAACCTAGGTTTAAGGTGCCATTTAGCTCCCAGCTTTCATATCTCAGTTTCTAACACTGGTTGCTGAACTACAGTGCTCATAATCTCTCACCATTGACAATGGTGGCTGGGGCTGATGGGAGTTTGTGTTCCCACAGCAGATGGCCATAGGTTTTCCATACCCATACTACAGTCTGTAATATTTTGACTTTTTTTAACTTTTCTCAGACATTGGTATGGAACATTTTGTAAAAAAGGTGGAGGCTGCTCACTGTGTTGCTTGTGACCTCTTCATTCCGATGCAGTATGGAATAATCCAGAAACATCTGAAGTCCCTTGATCATAACCACAACCGCAGAGTAAGTGGATTTGTTGAATTAACTGTTCACCACAAAAACACATTGGAGAAGTTTGAACAATCCCTACATCATTCAACTTTAGAAAGGCTAAAGCAGATGAAGACTAAAGCAATTGAATAATTTAGGGGTTTTAATGCTTATTTTAACGTAAAAATACTTCAAAGAGCATGCTTAAGAGCAGGCATGTCAAACCTGCGGCCCTCCAGATGTTTTGGCCTACAACTCCCATAATCCCTAGCTAGCAGGACCAGTGGTTGGGGAAGATGGGAATTGTAGTCCAAAACATCTGGAGGGCCGCAGGTTTGACATGCCTGCTTAAGAGACTATAGTAACACACACACACACACACACACACACACACACACACACACACACCACACACTTAGTATACCTACTCTCCTGGCAGTAATATAGCCACTAATAGAATCCCATTATTTCCAATCAGTTCTTTGGCTGCAAATGTAGCTCCTGCTTGGTTTTGTTAAAATAAGGTGTGTATATCTTGCTTCATACAGTGGACATAGGTTGGGGAATCAATTAATCGCTGCACTCAGTACATGTCTCTTTCTTTTGTGTTACCCAGTGTTTACTGGGAGAGGTGGGGTGCACATGCCACAAACAGACTTACACTGTCAAATATAAATTTGCCCTTAGATGTTTGGTTGGATATTTAGGTCCGGAATTAACGGGGGATAGGGTCCAGTGGATTGACAGGTGAGAAAACAGGTTTTTTTCCTTCTCAGCTTCCATAGTCTACTCTAAGTCTAGAGAGGGGAACCTTTTTGTTTCCACAGGCCTGATCATTCTCAGGATCTGCCTTGCACACCAAATTTGACATGTCAAAATCAATTTTACTTGAGAAGTAGGAGGAGGTTAGTGAGTCTCCTTCCCACATTAAATAGTTCCTGATAAGAATGTGTGAAAAGTTACTGTACTTTGGAAGGCCTGTCTTGGTATAAATCAGGCACCCCCAAACTTCGGCCCTCCAGATGTTTTGGACTACAATTCCCATCTTCCCTGACCACTGGTCCTGCTATCTAGGGATCATGGGAGTTGTAGGCCAAAACATCTGGGGGGGCCGCAGTTTGGGGATGCCTGGTATAAATAATCATGAAATGTAGATACATTTTGTGCAGACCATTTATTTATGTATTTTGTCTTCTAGGCTATGATGGAACAGTCAAAAAAATCATCATTAGTAGTTGCAAGAAGTATTCTTAACAATAAACTTATCAGCAAGAAATTGGAACGATATTTGAAGGTAAAACGTATATACATAAGAACGGCCCACAGAGGGGTTATGGGCAGAATCCAAAGTGGCATGAGCGAACTTGATTCTTGCACTGTATAACTTCTTTCCTTCTACCTGGAGCCACCATGCATTCCTGAAATCTGCTCTAGAGGGTACTCCATGTACCCTCAAAATGTAAATTTTGAGCGTGCATGGAGGGCTTCAGGGAAGAAGTGTATAAGGTGAAGTCTGTTCCACTCACACACATGTTGGATACAACTTTTTTTTACTAACTTAAAAAGAGCCATATTGCTATGTTAACAATGGAAAAGCTTTTATTTTCTAATATTAACTGAGTTTTTCCACTAACCTCCATTTTCTCTCTCTGCTTCATAGTGCACCCTCTCTTTTCTGTCCCTTACTATAAGGGCACTCTCTATTTCTAAGTCTTAACTTCTCTCTGCAGACCACTGCACCCATTCCTTTTTACATTTCCCCATCTGTACATGTCTGCACCTCCAACTTCTTAACTTCCCTATGTTTTCTTACTATGCAGTTCTCTGCATCTTACAGTGTTTTATTCTGTTTGGACCCAGTTTCTGTATACACTTTAAAAATTATCTCTCCCCGGTTTTGCTTTCTTTCCTATTGTGTCCCCCCTCAAAATACTTTATTGAGAGTGGCAGCAATAGCCCCGGGAAATCCAGCCTAGTGAAGGGTCCACAGATGCAGGTGGAACAATCAGCATGCTTAATATGCTGCAGCAGGCTTGAAAGATATCTCTGAAGCCAGGGAGAGGAAGTGTTATATAGGTATTCTCTCATTTCCAGTCCAATTTGGAAGGGTTTCAGTAGGTGTTATATGTTCTTGTAAAGATGTGGGAAAGGGCCACAAATGATGGGATGTGGAATTTCCCCAAGTAGCTGCAAATAGAGGGGAGGAGACCACAGTCAGTCTGTGAGCCGTACATTGGGCACACCTAGACTGTTCTCTATGGAGAGTTTTAACAACTTTTGCAAAATGAACAGTAATTGCTGTGTAAATGGCAAGATATTGTTTAACTCCTTATAAATTGATATGCACCCACCCATTGGAGTGGGATGACTTTTTAAATTTCTGTCACATCCTGGAGGTTAAAAGAAATGAGTTTTCTATTATACAAGCAATTCTTGTTTTCAGAAAGATTATTGAGACACTTGTTGGTTGAAATGCCATAGTCCCCCCCCCAAAAAATGATCAGGGATCTTTCACTTGTATCAGAGATTTGATTATATCTACTAATGAAAGAAAAGGAATGAAAGTGTCCTGTTTTCTTGTTACTTTCGTATTTGATTTTCTTCAGGTTCTGTAGTTTAAAGCTTACAAAAAATAAATAAATTAGTGCAATAGTCAAGGCCTTAGAATTATTTTTATGTGGTGCTTCACTCAACAACAAACTTGCTTACCCATCTATATATTATAGACTGCTCAGTTCCTTAAAGTGTGTGATATTTAATGCTGGGTGTCAGGTGGTTCTGATTTGTTTTGCAGGGGGAGAATCCTTTCACAGATGATCCTGAAGAGAAAGAGGAACATGAGGACGGTGAGGCAGGAACAAGTGGAAATATGGAGGAAGGAGCAGCTATAGGTGAAGAAAACAAGGTTGAAGAAGAAACTAAAGGTGGAGACAATCTGGCTGAGGAAGACGTAGTTGAAGAAGGTACTGCAGAAAACAAAGGAAATGATGATGAACCACCACCACCAGGACAAATGGAAGAGCAGAATTTGAACACATCCCAGGAATCATTTGCTGCTGAGCAGGAGCAAGAATATAATGAAGAAGACGACAAAGAAAAAGAAGAAAGAAAAGGATTCATACCTTCAGAGGATATGGAACCACCTGATGAGTGAACTTGCACAGAAGGCTGAAGCATTTTGAGACTCTGCATTAAAACTTTTTAAACCATAACTGTATTTGTGACACTACATGGCACGCAGCTTTGTTTCTCATTGACTACATTTTCACCTAGTTACAGCACTTGAAAGCCTTTATCTGTAAAGTGTTTTTGGAAATAGCTTTTTTTAACCAAATCTTCATTGTATTAGCTAGGTTTTGTGCAGTACAATTTTTAGGTGGCTTTATACTAGGAAAATACCCCCCCCCCTTTGAGTAAATAACTCAAAACCAAATTGTGTTAATTGGCTTACAACTTTGGGGGGAGATAATTGTCCTCTAATTTTCTCTTCCCCCCCCCCTTAACTTTGTATATAGTTGAATATGTTTTTGTTCCCTAGCCAGCCGTGTCTGGATATGTCAGTAGCAGAATTCTGGGTTTTAAATTCTGCACGATTGGAGTAACTTCCATGCAACTGTAGCATTCTTCTACTCTACCTTTTTACTTTTAATATGCAGAAGTAATACTTGGGGGTCAGCACAATAGTTTTTCCAGTGCTTTTATTTAAGGATGAATTCTTCTGGTGGATTGAGATAATATTAGGATTACCTGTACATGTGGGTTTTTGGAAGAAGCAGCCACATGAAGGATGTGCAGGAAGCCTCAAAAAGGGATAAATGCATCCCAGCACATTCGTAAAAGGCAATTCAGCATTGCTCCTTTTGAGTTTTGTCCTGATGTTGTTTAGGGGACATCATTTATGCTGCTTGCCTTAGATTGCTATTCTGTAAATGAAGGCTATGGTAGCCCATATGAAACATGAAGAGTGTTACAGAAACATTAAATATTCCCTTCAATGCAGTTCTTTGGCAGTTGTCTCATTCTAAATCACCCTACAATCTCAGCAACGTACTACTGCTTCATTGTGTGTGGGTGGGTGTGGATACGTGTGTGCTTTTTTTACTACAACCCAAGGTTTATTTTGCCCCATGAAGCAATAGTGCTACAACTACTACCTGCTCTTGTTCATCCTTCATTTATTATCGTGTGTTTCTCTTCAAGTACATGTGTGGTTCCTACAGTGAAAATCAAGTAGTGGACTGGACAAGGTTTTATGATCTTTTGTTTCTGCTTTCCTGCTACATCAAAGGAAAAGGGTGAGTGAAGTAATCTTTGCACCACAGGATGTAGGCCTTGCTGCCATACACCACTCCTGCTACATTAAGCCTTTGAAACACCTAGCATCTGGAGCTATATGGAAATAAATATTGCGAGTAGATTGCAAAAGTCATTACATTTAATCAACAGAAATAGAAATGTTGAAGGAGGCTTCAGAGTACAGCTTTTCTTTAGGAATGTGTAACGACTCAAGTGTTTAGAACAGTATGCTGTGTTTTGTACCTTATCAAGTCTTAGATGTTCCTGATAATGAATTAAATGAATATTGGGTGTACTGAAATTATAGAACTAAACTCTTTTCTACATATCTGAGCTGGCATCTTGAAACGAAGTGTCTGCTCTGCAAGTTAAGGAAATTTCTGCAACAGCTGTTAGGGAAGGATACTAAGTTTTAGAAGTATTATGGCAATCACTGATTGTGGTATAGGTTTCTAATCTTTAAGTAGTCATTGCTGCCTTCTTCAAGCCATTTTAGGTATTTGCCTAAATGATAATAGTACATGTTAGTAGCAAAAGTGTGAGTTGCACAAAAATGTTAACTGTAGTTAGGGACAGCGTTTCCCGTTCTGCTGCTTGAGGCAAAACTGGGAGTCCTGCCCTGCCACCCCACCACCTTTACCACTGGCACTAAATAGGTATCAGCTTTTCCACCCCCAGTGGGGCTGGGCACCACCTCAGGGGCTTCATCCACCTGAGGTGGCGGTTTCACCCCGCCTCATGGGTGGGCTGCGCCATACTGTGGTACCAACTTACTTTGTAGCCATCTTTTTATCAGCTGGTTAAACCCCAAAGGAGTGGTACTCATTTTAAAGCTTATATATACTTCTAAAAACTTCAGTAGCCCCATATGCATTCCATCTTCATTATTGCACTAACAGCCCACACATAAACATGCTTGCTTGTTTGGAAAGGGGTGGAATTCAATGTAGTGCTAAGAGGGATATGCATGCACAGAACGAGGTCTGCTCACACAAAAAGTCTCTTCCCTACACACACCTCCCCCTAAACCTGTTCTTTGGTTCCTCCCAACCTTCCAGAGCAGATTTGGGCGGGATGTGGCAGGAGAATGTCCTGTTGCACCAGCAGACCTCATCTGTGCATGCAACAACTCAGTGGAAACCTGCCGTAAGTCTCCGTAAGTGCAGTGGGACCTATTTTGGGGTAGATGTTTAGAGTTGCAGGCTCAGCATGGAGCTACCCACTGTGAGGTTGATACGAGTTCCTCATGTTTGTCTCACAACTCTAAAGCAGGGGGGGGGACATTTCGGGAGAAAACTGACAGGCGTGAGGTCTGGATGGCCTAGGGCAGGCATGTCAAACCTGCGGCCCTCCAGATGTTTTGGACTACAATTCCCATCTTCCCCAACCACTGGTCCTGCTAGCTAGGGATCATGGGAGTTGTAGGCCAAAACATCTGGAGGGCCGCAGGTTTGACATGCCTGGCCTAGGGTCAAATTAGGTATGATATTGAACATGTCTATTCTTCACACACCCACTCCCTGCAAAGCAAGTTGCAGCTTCAGGTGAAACAACACAGAAGGAAATGTTAAACAGAGCAAATCTCAAATTTAGCAGTTAATCAGTAAAAGCAAGAATAGAAGGGGATCCGGATCCTAAAACGTCTCTGCCATATTAGACCTTTAATTGGAGGCTTTTATGGTCTAACTTAATTCAAAGCCTGTTAAGCTGGAGTCTAAGGGGCATCTCTAGAGGTTCCACTGTTACTAAGATTTTGTGGGGATAGCTGGGCTATCAAGTGCTATCCTAGAAGGGTAGTAGAGGAAGTGGTGGTGGCAGCAATTATGGTGCTAAGTGCTTCATCTAGAGGAGGCTTTGTTGGGATTGAAGATCTGAGGAAGAGCCTTAGATTGTAAAATTATTAAAGGTTACCTGAATCCCTTATTAAACTTCATTCATTCATCACACTCCATTACTGCTATTTACTAGAGAAAAGGAGGATAGATTGGTCCTTTTTGGAAATGTAAGGGGGCAGCTAAAGCTCCAATCCTATACACACTTGTCCAAGTAAGTCCTATTGAACTTTGGTATCTACTCGGAAGTTAGCTCCACTATCAGATTTTACCGTACATTCTAGGCGCAGCTAGACAGTGAATTAAGGACGATGCCATAACATTATATCTCTTTAGAGGATGAATACCATTTCCTCACCCTATACCATACTCCTGGTTCTTCTCAGAAAACATGGAAAATATTTCTGACATTTAAGAATTTCACAGCAGGGAAAATTCCACCATGTATAGCTTCTTCCACTGCAACAGAGGTGGAAAACTACCTGGTGAAATTACCCAATCTATGTAATTCTTAAAAGCCTTTTAGTCTGGGCCTGGCACCTGTTTCTCTTTAGTATTGTTCATGATATCTGTACATGTCTGTTTCTTTCTCTTCAAATATGTACAAAGTAGCCTCCTGCTTGAATGTTACTGACTGTGTTGCTGTACCAAATGTCAATTTTGTACATCGGTTTTAGAATTCGTTATCCTTTGTCATGAATTATAGTGTTCTGTCTATATAAAACTAAACTAAATCAAGTTGTGATTGCCCGACAGTGATTTAAAAAATAGCCAGAACATTTGTTATAATTGCAGCTTTGCCATGCGTGTTGAATTTTGTAAAGCTGCTGCTGAATCTTGAAAGCAGTTATTGCTTTCACTGAACATGTGTACTTAGTAAACTGCAGGAAAAGCTAGACTCCATTTAGTGTTTCCCTGTGCAGAGAGTTTGCTATTTCTTTTCATAGAATTTAGTTCTCGTCTAGAGATCAACTTGTGTCTGAAGTGCCAGGTTCATTTTCGAGCAATTGGCTTGTGCATGCTCACAGCTAAAGTTCTAGGTCCTCATTCATTTTAACTGAAATTTCAGCTGCTTTTCCAAAAGAGATGAGCAAGGTCCATAGCAGCTGTCTAACCTACTTCCATATACAGTGGTGCCTCGCTAGACGAATTTAATTCGTTCCACGGGTCTTATAACGAAAAATTCGTCTAGCGAATCCCATAGGAATGCATTGAATTTTTTTTTATTTTTTTTTTGCCCATAGGAACGCATTAATTGAATTTCAATGCATTCCTATGGGAAACCGCGATTCGCTAGATGAATTTTTCGTAAAACGAATTCGTCTAGCGAGGCAACCTCCACTAGAAAAAACCTTTCGTTAAGCGGAAATTTCATTAAGCAGGGCATTCGTTAAGCGAGGCACCACTGTACAGCCTCCACTACTGCCTAGTGCAGCTTCTATCAATTTTAATTGCTATAGGGAACAAATCACACAATATTTTTTGTGCAAAAGAGCATACCTAGACATCCTGGATTGTACAAACATGGGGGCAAAAGTTAAGAGTCATATTCCTTGCTTCAGTCATTTTTGTCTCTGGCCCCACCTGCTCCTAGAATGTGGCCCACTGTCTGAAAAAGGCTCACCATGCCTGCTTTACAGGAGAAGTAGGGAGCTCCAAAACGACGACATAACTGAACAATGTACTTATCTCTTATTTATTTCTGCTGTTGCAAATAACAAATAAATGGCTGTTAATTTGTTCCCACATCATGCTCATCACTGAGGATGAATGTACTGATTTGCACAAAGTACACTGGACTGTGGGTGGAAAAAGCCAGGATTAAATGTTGAACCACTGATTATCAAGGATATCACAAACTATGATGCTTTTCTCTGTATAGTTGGGGGAATTGTGTTTCTTTAACAAGTTGGTTTTCACTATAGCTTTGCTGTGCTATCACAGATCTGCATTGTGCCAAATTCTGTAAGTACTGATACTGTTACCTCACAAATGAGTTAAACTGTAGGATTGCATCCCATGTTAGTGATGCTCTGTGCAGTCCCACTGAAATTTATGGGCAAGACTAACTTAGGGCCATAAATTACTGGGGTTCTACTCTGTGAAGAACTTGGATAGAACACAAATACTCCAGCTCAAGCTCACCATCAGGTCATTGTTAAGTGGTGGTGGAAAGGTTTAGCAGTCAAGTCCCATAATGTTTAGTGAGTGTGTCTCAAGATTAGGAAATATGTAGAGCAACAGCAGGTTTACAATCTTTGTGCCTGTAACAGCTGCATTATGGATAGTTTCTCTGTTGGAAATGAAAGAATGGCTGTGCTAGAGCACATGTTTTGCATGCAGAAGACCTCAGGATAAACACCTGCCCTTTCCAAGTAGTAGTACTGAAGAAATATTCCTGTCTGAAACCTGAAGATTTGTACTGGACAGGGCATATAACATATCTTCCTGTTCCCAAAACAGGAAAGAAGATTGAGAGAGGGTCTCTGCATCCTTGTAAAACACTTCAGCAATGTACAGCTATTTTTAAAAAAATAAAGTTCCACGCAGACCTCTTTTTCCCATTCTGTCAGAAATGGGTAGGCCAAGGGTAGTGGAACTGTCATAGAAATTAATGTAATTCCAAATAAAAGGTTACATCCGAGGCTCTCTTCCATTGCAGTGCTTTGAAATAGTTATGCCCTTTACCCACAGAAACTTGTCAGGGGAAAAATGCACCTTAGTGATAGAGAATCTACTATTATCAAAATACTATAAAACATATATTTATACTTCCATATGGATGGTGACCTATGCTGTATTGCATTAATTTGTATTTAAGGTGCCACAAGACTGTTTCGCCACAACAGAAAATCATGCCTATCCATCTGGAAAATAACATCTAGAAATTCAGCAGCTGCCTACCTGATTCCACGACAGCGAAAGGCTGCAGGAGTTAAACCAACCAGTCTTTTAACAAAGAGTATTGTCCTACTTTAGAGAGACATCATTTTTAAAGCACGATACCAAACGAGATTTTGCAACAAAAAAATCATTGCCTGCGAAAGGGACAGGAGTGTACCTCGCACCTATTTTTCATCTGCGACATGCATTTAAAAGCACAGGTGTCTGCTAGGGTGGTGGGGAAGTAAGTCACCCTCTTGCAGCTGCCTTCTTTTTTGTGTGCGAGCGAAGGGTTATTTCACAGCACCGCAACAAATGAGATCATCTCTCCGCGGCCACTTCATATCGGTTCATGAGACACCGCGTTGTTTTCTACCACCGTCGCCTCTTATCAATTTAAGCAGGAACCGGAAAATTCTCTTAACGAGCCATTTCAGTTGCTTTAAGAGGCCAGGCCAATGGGAAGGAATTTCACGCGGGGAGGCGGGAGTAGGAGCCGCTCACGGGAAACACGAATGGGCAGGATTTTGAGATCACAACCAATAGAAAGTCAAAAGTCCGCAAGAGGAGCCAATCCACGGTGGGCTCCAACGCCAGCGCAGTGAGGGTTACTCTGCGTGGTCGCAGGTTGACGGAGAGGGAAGCCATGGATCAGGGCTATGGTGAGAGCTGGCGCTGCAGGGGCGGGGGAAGGAACCGGGAAAGCCGGCAAACGCGGGTTAGGCTTCGCTCGGGATAGGGCTCTTTACCTCACCGTGGTGGCTTTTCGCACTGACTAGGCCTGGTGGCTCTCAACCACCTCCGCGAGACACGGGCGGTGTTGATTGGCCATCGGCGCTGCCCCTCTCTGAGATTGGCCTGGCGAATGGAGCTCCTCTTTCTAATCTCCACGGTCTGCGAGAAAGGCGGGACTTGGCCCTATTTCCGAAGACGACACAAAATGGCGTCAAGGCGCCCCCTTTCCTCTGCGCCAGCGCGCGGTTCCTGCACCCCATTCTTCTGCGCGGGGTGGTGCCTCTTCCCCTCCTCCCCCGTGGGTGGGGGTTTTACTTTCGTAGCTTGCCAGCCTGCCCCCTCCTCCAGACACCCGCAGCTTCCTGGGCTTAGCGCTTGGCCCATATACTGTGGAGAAGTCGGTTCTACATCTCTATTAAGAGTTGACAACATCTTCCCCCTCCCTGGCAGGGCTCCTGTGTCTTTAACGGCTCTGCCACCCCTGTAGGTAGCAAGTGAATCCTTTTCCTGCTATGCCGTCGACGCCAGGGGAAGCGTCCGCCTGTTAAAAGGCCTGTGCAACTGTAGCTAGTCACTCACTGTCAATAGGCTTTATCTTCCATGAATTTATCTCGTTGTTGTTTTTAAGCCACCCAAGTTCGCAGCCATCTCTTCTTTCCCATGGAAGTGCCTTCCATCGTTTTAACTATGTGAATAAGTACTTCTTTTTGTCTGTCCTGAATCTTCCAACATTCAGCTTCATTGGACGTCCATGAGTTCTAAAGTTACGAAAGAGGGAGAAAAACTTTTCTATTCCCTTTCTTCATGCCATACGTAATTTTATAAGCTTGTATCATGTCAACTCTTAATCATTGTTTCCCTAAACTAAAATTTCCCAAATGTTCCTAAAGTTGCAATCTTTCACTCCATCCCTTAATTATTTTGGTTGCCTTTTCTGAACCTTTTCCAAATCTACAATATCGTTTTTTGAGATGAGGCAACCAGAACTGTACACTGTATTCCAAAGGCAGTCACACCATAGATTTGTATAAAACAGCATTATGGGGTGGTAGTTTTACTTTTAGTTCCTTTCCTAATTTTGTTGGATTCAACAGGGTGTGCATACAGTCTGGTATCTGCAGAATGTGCAACGGGCAGGGTCTGAAGATTAGGGGTGATTTACTGTGAATATGATAATTTTGTCATCTTTAAATGTGAAACGAAACCCCTAGCTTAGTGGTATGTCTGAACTGGGAGCTGTGGTTTGTTTTGCTCCAAACAAGCCACTGTCTTCACCCACAGTTTGTCCCTGGCTTACTGATCATACTGTAGTTTGTTTCCCTTGTGTGCTGGAGAAGGCAGGCAAAATGGATAAGATTGGTGCTTTCACAGGAAACCACTAACTACTGTAAATTGGCATGTTTGAGTAGTCACATTTTCACTCAAATTGCAGCTGCTGTATGTGAAAGTAGTTAACAGAAAGTGTCTGGGAGGGGAGAAGTTAATGTGCGTTTCTGTGAGTCAATGAGTCAATATTTCTCTTACAGGTTATAGTTCCTGGGGTACTGAGGCCACCAGTACTCAAGGTAAGTCATGATCTCCTAAAATAAAAAGTTTAGAAAATAAACCTTAACCTTAAGAATGTTGTGTAAGCTCAGGCCTAAAAAATGTCAG
This sequence comes from Zootoca vivipara, assembly GCF_965207765.1. Classification (NCBI taxonomy): domain Eukaryota; kingdom Metazoa; phylum Chordata; class Lepidosauria; order Squamata; family Lacertidae; genus Zootoca; species Zootoca vivipara. The sequence continues at coordinate 39,358,993 of NC_142584.1, forward strand.
GCTGCTGCGAAGGAATCAGGACTCAGAGATGTGGAGAATAGGAAAGTAGAAACATTTATTTATTGCAGGCTTGCAACAAACAAAATAGCAATAGGACACAGCAAGTTGGGATCCCAAAAAGCTGGCCCTGAACACAATTTCCCTTTGACCTTTATACTCTAGGGCCAGTCCCAACAGCATAAAACATCTAATTAGGTTGGCCAGTTTAGAACAAAGAGCTACCAATGAACGTGGTCAAGGCCCATTCCGTTTATCATTTATGAACAATATTACCCCATCCTAGATTAAGTCACCCCTGAACCAAATTTGGGGCATCCGGGATTACTACATGCTATACAATCCATATAAGGCACATCCAGGGGTTACAGTGACCCAGTAAATTGCGAAAAGATGTACTTTTATCCCAGATTCTAGTATCCTGCTAGAAAAGGATGCACCTCTGTCCCAGATTCTTACATTCAGCATCTTATGAGGCAAACCTCAAAAAAAAAAAACCCCTCTGTGTGAGCTCACGCCTGAGTCCAGCTGCCACAGAGAGAAGCCAGGTGGTTTCCAACATAGGTGCATTCCCATTCCAAATACAGTTACAATTATTGATGCAATTACAATTAAACTTTGGTAAATATTAGAAAGCAACATAATACATAAAAAGATACATAAAAGATACTTCATCAATGCATATACAATCATTTGCCACACAGCGTGGAAATACATAGCCCACTTCTTGAAACATCCGTCCTTATCTAATGTTCTTGAAACATCCATCTAATGTTCCAGGCGTCCTGCCAAATGTAAAGACAAGACATACTGGACAAGAGCATAAGAGCATTCTTATACCAGGTGGTGTATATGTAAACAAGGAAAACTTACTGTCATAGAACCAGCCTCTCAGCATCTCTAGTAGGCAAAAGAGAAGACAGAGAAGATGATTTTAAGAAGGCATTGACTTACAGTGGTGCCTCGCTTAACGATTGCCCTGCTTAACGAAATTTCCGCTTAACGAAAGGATTTTTCGAGCGGAGGTTGCCTCGCTAGACGAATGCGTTTTCGTCTAGCGAATCGCGGTTTCCCATAGGAATGCATTGAAATTCAATTAATGCGTTCCTATGGGCAAAAAACAATTCGAAAAAAATTCAATGCATTCCTATGGGACTCGCTAGACGAATTTTTTCGTTATAAGAAAAGACCCGTGGAACGAATTAAATTCGTCTAGCGAGGCACCACTGTATACCAGAAATACAGACATGGCTCATTTCCGGCAGTTATGTACCTGAAAAGTATAGGCCCGTACCTGGAGGCCTACACTCACTCACATCAGTTGAGCATAAGTATGTATATAAATAAATATGCTTATCTTAAGCATGGGTCACAAATAATATTTTTTAAAGGTCCTGAGCAGCCTTGAACTTCTACTCTGGGGACCGTATTTTGAGAGGATTTTATTTTGTATAGGGCATGTCCAATGGTTTTAGCTATTTGTGCAACTACTGTAATTTCCCCTTACCTCCCCCTCTGCAGCCCCCATGCACTCCTGAAATCTGCTCCAGAGGGTTGGGTGATTCTAGAATAGATTGAGAGGTGTGGGTAGAGGAGAGGAAGGGGAAGTCCTCTGGTATGATGGTGGATATTGCCTATATACCTATCTGCACTTAACTCTTTAACTCATCACTTCTGTTTTATTGTCTTGCTGTCAAATAACTAAGTCATTGAAAATTGTTTTAATTTGCTTGCCTTATGAACATCAAGTGAAAGAACTTAATCTGTGTTGTGTTAACATTGCTTTGATTGACGTGTTTAATGTAAAAGTAAACTTTTGTCTCTTTAAAAGGTGGCTATTCAACAAATCCAGCAAGTTGGCAAGGTATGGGTTTTACTTGCAGTACTATCTTAAGTATTTTGCCAGTTTGTTTTCAGAATTAACAAGAATAAATGACTGGAACATTTAGAGGCATTATATAAGTTACCGGTAGTATTTGAATTTGCATCACTCCTCCTAAAGCCAAACTTGGCTCCAGAGTTCCAAAAACTTTGTAGCCAAAAAAGGGCCAGTGAGTATCAGCATGCTTAGGGGAACCCATAAGTTTGCAAAAGCACAGACATGTTTAAAAAATCAAAACAATCTGGGTGGATCCCTCAAAAGGCCCAGTGATGGCTGAGCATGCTTAGTAGTTACATAATCTTAATTGTTGGCTGTGGGGATTGGAGGAAGAGGGAATGGAAGTGGCTAAGGAAGGGAGGCTTCAAAACTGGCAGGAATGCAAGAGAGGCTAACCGAGAGAGAAGGGAAGTTTAGTAGGAATTTGGGAGAGTGGAAGCTGAGCATTATATTTATACTTACCCCCCCCCCAATTCCCCTTCTTTCCCTTCTACGTCCAGTGGATGGAGAGAAAGGGGTGGAGGAAGAGATAAGGGACCCCTGACCATTAGGTCCAGTCATGACCGACTCTGGGGTTGCGGCACTCATCTCGCATTATTGGCCGAGGGAGCCGGCGTACAGCTTCCAGGTCATGTGGCCAGCATGACAAAGCCGCTTCTGGCGAACCAGAGCAGCACAGAGCAGGAAACACCGTTTACCTTCCTGCTGTAGTGGTACCTATTTATCTACTTGCACTTTGAAGTGCTTTCGAACTGCTAGGTTGGCAGGAGCTGGGACCGAGCAACGGGAGCTCACCCCGTCATGGGGATTCGAACCGCCGACCTTCTGATCGGCAAGCTCTAGGCTCTGTGGTTTAACCCACAGCGCCACAAAAACAGCACAAAGAACCATTTCATTGTAAACCAGGGAATAACCTATTCACACATTGAAAAATTATTCTTAATTAGACCCAGGGTTAGAAACGAGAGCCTCTCATAGAAATCATTGGAGAAATCCAATATTTTAATATAGCTGCTAATTGACAAATGAAGCAAAGTTGAAGGGAGAACAGGAGGCAGAAAGTTACAAGAGGAGAAAATGAGAGCCCATGGTGGGGCAGTGGTGGGGAGCAGAAGGGGGACAGTGAGGGGGCCTTGGCCTCTTCTGAGGAAATCGGAACTTTAGGCAGTCCTGGGTATGTTTCTGTCCTGATGAGAATATATAATCAGGTACTATTCTTCCACAAATTAACCCCTTCAATCCTGAGCAAACAGTCTCATCAGCCACAAACTCAGGTGAAACACATACACACTGAAATAATCTGCAGAATTTTGCTGCAGGATTCAACTTGTAGTATATAAAACAATGTGTGATACAGGTCTTGTAGTGTTTTTAACTTTTATACTGCTCTTCTTTCAAGGAACATGAGGTAGGTTAAATTTGCTTTTATAGAAGAAAAATGATAATAACAACACACCTAAAATCTTCACCTCTTGAATTGATCTAACCAGAGTGGGCACATAACTAAAGCAATGATCTCCTGCAACGATTTTGCAAAGTTTTTTGCAGATAAAGTCGCTCAGGTTTGGGAAGAGGTAGACTCCACCGTGGGAGCAGGGCCGGGGCGGGAGAGTGCTAGAGTCCTGTCTAGTCTAGTTGCGTGGGATCAATTCCAATCTGTTACCTCCGAGGATGTGGACAGGCTGCTTGGACGAGTGAAACCAACCACCTGCTTCCTTGATCCTTGCCCATCCTGGCTTATAAAAGCTAGCCGGGAATGGCTAGGCGATGGGCTTCGCAGGTTGGTGAATGCTTCTCTCTGTGAGGGAGCCTTCCCAGACCTGCTAAAAGAGGCGGTTATTAAACCGCTTCTTAAAAAAACATCTTTAGATACGGCCAACTATCGCCCAGTCTCAAATCTTCCATTCTTGGGCAAGGTGATTGAGCAAGTGGTTGCTGAACAACTCCAGGCACGCCTGGGAGAAGTGGACTATTTGGATCCCTTCCAGTCAGGATTTAGGCCTCATCATGGGACTGAAACTGCCTTGGTCACACTGGTTGATGATCTTCGGCTGGCTAGGGACAAAGTTGATAGCTCTTTCCTAGTTCTGCTGGATCTCTCAGCGGCTTTTGACACCATCGACCATAACATCCTTCTGGACCGTCTAGAGGGGTTGGGAGCTGGGCGGGACTGTCATACAGTGGTTCCGCTCCTTCTTCCTGGGCCGTGTTCAGAAAGTGGTGGGGGGGGATGAGTGTTCGGACCCCTGGGCTCTCACTAGTGGGGTGCCTCAGGGCTCTGTCCTCTCCCCCATGCTTTTTAACATCTACATGCGGCCGCTGGGAGAGATCATCAGGGGGTTTGGGCTGGGTGTTCATCAGTATGCGGATGATACCCAGCTCTACCTCTCTTTCAATCAGAACCAGTGAAGGTCCTGTGTGAGTGCCTGGAGGCGGTTGAAGGATGGATGGCGGCTAACAGATTGAGGTTGAATCCTGACAAGACAGAAGTACTGTTTGTGGGGAACAGGAGGCGGGCAGGTGTGGAGGACTCCCTGGTCCTGAATGGGGTAACTGTGCCCCTGAAGGACCAGGTACGCAGCCTGGGAGTCATTTTGGACTCACAGCTGTCCATGGAGGCGCAGGTCAATTATGTGTCCAGGGCAGCTGTCTATCAGCTCCATCTGGTACGCAGGCTGAGACCCTACCTGCCTGCAGGCTGTCTCGCCAGAGTGGTGCATGCTCTAGTTATCTCCCGCTTGGACTACTGCAATGCGCTCTATGTGGGGCTACCTTTGAAGGTGATCCAGAAACTACAACTAATCCAGAATGCGGCAGCTAGACTGGTGACTGGGAGTGGCCGCCAAGACCACATAACACCGGTCTTGAAAGACCTACATTGGCTCCCAGTACGTTTCCGAGCACAGTTCAAAGTGTTGGTGCTGACCTTTAAAGCCCTAAATGGCCTCGGTCCAGTATACCTGAAGGAGTGTCTCCACACCCATCATTCATCCCGGACACTGAGTTCCAGTACCGAGGGCCTTCTGGCAGTTCCCTCGTTGCGAGAAGCCAAGTTGCAGGGAACCAGGCAGAGGGCCTTCTCTGTGGTGGCGCCCGCCCTGTGGAACGCCCTCCCATCAGATGTCAAAGAGAAAAATAGCTACCAAAATTTTAGAAGACATCTGAATGCAGCCCTGTTTAAGGAGGCTTTTAATGTTTAATAGATTATTTTATTTCATTTTTCTGTTGTAAGCCGCCCAGAGTAGCTGGGGAAACCCAGCCAGATGGGCGGGGCATAAATAAATAAATAATTAAATAATAACAATAATTATTATTATTATTTATTATTATTTATTATAATATAATAACTCTTCATTGGTCTTGTGGCAGTGGACAGTGATGGCCTATTAATGTTTGTATCTGAAAGTGTTTTTCAAGTGTGTATGAGTGTTGGCTTTGGTGACGGTTTCCATAGATAAGATCGACACTTGAAACTCAGAGCCCCCCTTTTTACTGTACTATTGTATTTCCTTTTTTCCAGGCTATGAAGGCTATGATTATTACAGTGCCCAAACCAGTAGCTCTACTACACCTGCCCCATACAATTATGATACTGCCAGTGTTGCTGCAACTACCTGGGACACTTCTAAAACTACCGACATGACAATGAGTGATGAGATGGGCTCTCGAATGCCAGTTGTAAATTACAGTACTGGGGCAGTGGGCACAGAAAACTCTGACTCCATTATATCAAAAATAAACCAGCGTCTGGATATGCTGTCAAAGGAAGGCAGCGGTGGTCCTGGGGAAGGCATGGAAGATCAGGGAAGGTAAAGTAAAAATTCTCATCTCTGAAAAATGTATTTCTAGTTCTCAATTGAACTTTAATTCATTAAAAACAAGAATTGATAGAACAATATTCATTACTTGATATGTAGTTGGTAGCTTAACATTGGTACCGTTAAACAAATGCTATAGTTTCTGATGACAAAGCTTTCATGCAAGAGAAGGCAACCTGTTGAAGAGAAGGTCTGCTGCCTTCTCTTGTTGAGGCATCAGCTATCAGATGTGTGCCACAAGAGATTTTCAAACAGGGTTTTCATAATAGTGCCTTGAAACCACATAGAAAATACATGCTATATGACTTGCATAATTTTTAAGGGTCCCTGGCTGTCTAACAAGGCTGTTGTTTTCTTCTACTTCTGTTGTAGAATGTGTTGCTCCTTATTCCAGTACAGTGAACATATAAAGCTGTTTTATGCAGGGTCAGATGCTTGATCTATCTAGTTCAGTGTTGTCTTCTCTGAATAGGAGCAGCTCTCCAGGCTCTTTGGTAAAGGTCATTCTCAGTGCTGTTACTTGTATTTTTTTACCTGGAGATGCCAAACTTTGGAACCTTCTGCATGCAAAGCATGTACTCCACCACTTAAGTTATTTCCCTTTCTTTGTAGAGAAGCAAATAAACTTTCAGAGGGCCTCCAGCATAGGTTTTATCTGTGCCAAGTCTGTTCAGACTACCTGTCAAGTCCTCTATAACTACTGACTGAATTCTTTGCTTGTAATACAGCTCTTTCAGATTTGAGTCTTATGAGTCCTATGACTCTAGAGCATCAGTGCCTGATCGTGACCTGTACAGAACCACCTATGACTATAATGAAGTTGGATCAGATCGGAATGATTCCTTTGGAGGCCGCTATGATAATGTTGGTGACCGCAGAGATCAGCCCCGCAACAGAGGAAACAACTATGGCTTTGCCAGAGGGAGGGCCCAGAATCGAGGGCACCTAAACACTTTCAATCGTGACCACTTCATGCCATCAAGTACAGAACGGATGTCTGCACAATGGAATGAGATGAATTACATGGGTGGAAGGAACATGGAAGGGCCTGGACCCAACCGGCCTCCATCACTATTTTCCCAAGCACTCGTCCCAGAGTATAGAGATTATGGTGATTATGGAGACTATGGAGACTATGGCAACTATGGGGATTATGATTACGGCATGATGGGAATGCAAGGAATGGGAATGGGAAGGTTTCCTGGGAACATGCCCTATGGCTTCAACAGATCACGTGGCAGAGTAAGTTTAGCCACTAACCTTAGGAACTCTTACATTTATAGCTGTTTCAGTAGTTGTAAATCGTCAGATTGGTTCAGTGATTAACAACAAGATGGTCTTATTTTTATGTAGGATGTTTAATATAACACCATTTATTTATTTATTTATATTTTTCATTGCAATAATTGGAAGTGATATTGACAGAATAGTGATGTTTTTGTTTTATTGGAACTAAGATGAAATGCTTGAAAAAATGCCTGCTTGTGAGGTAGCGAAAAATGGGTGTTCCTTGGGTGCATGGGTTGGGCTATATTCTTTACTAAGGAAATGCATGAAATGTATTTTTGTTGAAGAGGACATTTATAGCAGGAAACTAATGCATTCTGGGGTTCCTGGCAGGTGCTGACAAACTGGCCAAGCATGTATTGCTCTCTTTTTTCTTTCTAGCCAAAGAGGAGACCATTCCGTGGTCGTTTTGGTGGGCATTCAGATTTTGAAAGTGGATTACGCAAACGGAAGCATTCCCAAAGTGGAGATGAACCAGACAGCAAACAGACAAAGATAGAAAGTGAAAGAGATTACTCTGACAATGGTGACAATGGTAATGTTTTGATTTTGTTACACTAGGGACTAGTATCCTGTTTTCTCATCCTTTGCTTTGCTACCAACCTATTTGTCTTCTAATTATTTATTAAATAGGTCATTATAAATCCTACTTCTTTGATGTGCTACTATAAAATATAGTACCATTACAATTCACCAAATAAATAAAGGACCTGCATCTCAAGATGGAGAAGAGTTGGGAAGTGTATGCTAGCAAGTAAATTTCTCAGCAAATGGGAACCAGACTTCCATTTTAAATGATCCCAGAAGAGTGCTATGTTTAGACTGTAAAATAAAATGAACTTTTCACAGTAGTTGAATGGTGTCTTGTATATTGACAGATAATGGTGAAGGAGAGGACAAATCAGGAGATGAAAGAGATAAAGGTGTAAGTAACTTTTTCAAAAGTATCTGGATTTTCAGAAGTGATCATTTAAAGTGATGAATGTTTTGGATTACTGACATTCTAATGCAGCATATTTTACATCGAACTTTTAAGAGATGTAGAATTAATTACTTTGTGTAATCCCTCTCTCTTTTTTTAAAGGAGCATGAGAGAAGCAATGAAGATCTAAAGAGGAAAGGTAGGGTTTAATTCATTTGGCAGGCCTATATTCACTTCCCACTTGGTTTAATCCGAGTGGAAACTCATGCTCTAGAGCAGATTATGGGGGCACATGAGGGATTGTGGAGTGGGTAGGAATTCCATTCTGATCTTCTATGTAGGCCATTACAGTGGTACCTCGGGTTACAAACAGTCCTGCTTATGAATGCTTTGGGTTACGAACTTCACAAACCCAGAAGTAGGTGTCCCGGGTTGTGAACTTTGCCCCGGAATATGAATGCAATCCGGGGCCACGGGAGGCCTATGTAGGGAATGCGCGCCCCAGGTTAAGAACGCTTTGGGTTAAGAACGGACTTCCAGAACGAATAAAGTTTGTAACCCGAGGTACCACTGTAGATGCAACTGGCTAAAATTTATTTGAACTCAAAAACTTGTAACATCAATATTAACGCCTTAGGGGAGATAGTATTGTAGCATTCATGTATCTTCCTTAGAAGGAGTGACTGACCAGATGTCTCTGAAAACTGAAAATATTACCTAAGATCTTCAGCTTTATTTTTTTCCCTTTTAGTTTTCTTGCCAATATTCAACAAATTAGTGATAATTCCTGTTTTAAAGCCATCTAAAGCTGATAGTCATCACTGCATCATGTGACATTGAATTCTATAATATATTAATTGGGTAAATAAATACTATACTCTAAAATCTACTCTTTTCAGTCCCAAGCTCTAGCTCTAGCATTATCTGCATATTATGAGCTTGTTTTTGTAACTTAGTATGGATGAGTGAGGGTTCCAGAAGAAGAGAGCATGGCTGCTGGACTCCTCACCTGGTCGTCTTCTGCTGTGCTGCCCTGAGCTAAGCTATAGTTTGCCCTAGTGTATCATCTGAACCTGGGCTTGTGGTTTGCAAGGTGTAAACCTAAGAACAAATCTTTATTACAGTTTGCGCTTCATATGGAGCAAGGCAAACCACAAGGCTGAGTTTGGACAACATTCTAAGCTGGACCATGGCTTAGGCCTGTGCAGTGCAGCAGCAGCAAAGTGGCTGAAACCACCTCTCATATAATCGTAGAGTTGGAAGGGACCCCAAGGGTCATCTTGTCCAACCCCCTACAATGCAGGAATCTCAGCTAATACATCCATGACAGAGATAGAGACCCTGTAGACAGTACATTCACACTATGCCCATTGGTTAGCTTAGTTTGAAGTAGGCCTATGTAAACTGCCATCCCTCTGAACTTTTAATTCCTTTTATTTGCTAAATACCTTTAACTCTTTAGCTTTCCCCAGCTTTGTAGGGGATTCAGCTCTTGATCATGGATGCTCATTCCTTTACCTTCCGCAGTTTTGATACCGTTTTTGAGATGAGTCAAAAACATTCCTTTAAATATGGCCTTGTTGCAAACTTGAATAATACTCTTGATTCTTACTATGTTCAGTACATCCATAATAATTTGATATCGTTTGCCCTTTACATTGCTGCAGCTCATTGAGTTGATTCTTCCAGGAGCTTTCCACAAGAACTCCAAGATCTGTTTTGGATAGTCACAGACAATTTTGACTTCCTCTTGTGAAGATACCCTTTTTAAAATTAAGTGTGCATCACTTTGCACTTAACACTGAATTTCACATGCCATTTTGCTGTTTGTTCATTGTCCAGTAACCAATTTCCGTTCCGTGGGCCATTTGTTTAGCTTGATAGAAACATAAAGAAAGATATTAGTGAAATGTATACCGGTAGGTATACCCAGATGTTTCAGCACATCTCCGATGTATTTCTTAAGTTATAGTGTATGTTGTATTGTTGAAACATACATTACTATTTTTGATACTACATTGTTTCAATTTTCTGCTTCTGTTACTGTTTGTTTATTATAACATATTTATTATGTATCTCTTGTCTTCCTAAGAAGCTCAGAGAGAAATGTTAGTGTCCATTCAACCTGTGATTGAGATTGACTTGTCCAAGGCAACCCAGTGAACTTCAGAGTTGACTAGGGATATGAGCTTGACTGTTCCCCACACCACCTTCTTCCACTGCACTAGCTAAGAACCATTCAGAGGACTGACATAAGCGTGAAGACCAGGGGTCCCCAGACTACGGCCCGCGGGCCAGATGCGGCCCAATTGACCTCCCAATCTGGCCCGTGACGACCCCCGCTGCCCGCTCTTGCGGCGCGCTGCGCGGCGGCACCATTCCAGATCTGAAAAAAATCGCCGAAAATCGTTTCTGCGTATGGGCCTCTCCCGACCCAGAAGAGGTCATTTCCGGTGCACTTCCGGGTCGGGGGAGGTGCACTTCCGGGTCGGGGGAGGCCCATACGCATGCGCACAAACAATTTTCGGCGATTTTTTCGGCCTGGAAGCACGCCACCGCGCCAGTAAATGGGTGTGCACATGCGCACTGGCGCACACTCCCCCACCCTCCGGCCCACTGCGTGCACACTCCCCCGCCCTCCGGCCCGCCGCGCGATCGGCGCAGCGGGCACCAGCCCAAAGGCGGGTAAGTCTGGGGACCCCTGGGGACGACTAATAGAAAGCAGTTTCACTGTGGCAGTATTTCTTATGAGAATAGCCCTCATGCTTATGTTGTATATCATGGAGGAGGCTATGGCTGTGTTGGAAAAGTGCAATTTAATGAATAATGTAAATAATATTTGTGAATTACACTTGCCTTATGAAACACTGATAGAGGTAAATGCTTTTTATTGCCCTCACATGGTAGATTCTTAATTGACCTTTAGAAAAGCAAGTCAAGGAAAGAGGAGAGAGGGGATTAGAAGTAAAATATTTTCATCCCATGACATTGTAATGCAGATGAACGTTAGTTCTTAAAGAACTGTCTTAAATTTAACTTTCTGTAGCATCTGGTGATGGCATTGATGATGATGAGTCAAAACAAAGAAAAGAGAAGCAGAGGCAGAGGGATCGAATGCGTGATCGTGCTATGGACAGGTAACTGAACAGATCAGAACTCTTACATCTTTAAACATCTTTGGCTTAAAATTCATTTTCACTTAAATTCCTGCTTCATACATGAAATTAAACCCACATTATATCTAGCCTTTCAAAATATGGTTGCAGTAATTGAGAACATTCTGTTGTTTCTCCAGGAATATTCACTAAAGTTTATTGGGCTGTCTCTTTATTTTATTTCTACTACTGTACCAATCTACAAAAGTAATTTTTTTGCTGCCACACTGCAAGTTTGCTTTCCAGCTCAAGGAAAACAAATGGCTCTTGCTATGTAAAATTTAGTTTCATACATTGTCTTTTAAATTGCTAATAAAATGTACAAATAGTAACAATGTGAAAATATAGTTGTGAACTGTTGTTTTGGGCTACCTCATTGAAAAGGTAGTGTAGAAATTAATAATTTAATCAAAATAATGATTGCTTAATGGTAGCCAGCTGAGGTTCTATAGGACTTGCCCATGCCAGTGTTTTATGTGACTCCTCTTTCCTCCTTTACCCACTTCCAAAATTCTGTATTTATGAAAATGTAAATACTTCATCTTGCATCCCATACATGTCTACAAGGCTGATTATATCTTTTGGTTGTTTCCAGATTAAGTAGGCTTGCTCAACACATTTTTTCCTGCTGCCTCCCTTCCAAAAAAAAAACCTTGTCCATAGAACTTAGGAGGGCCTATCAAACTGTGGACTATTTCCTCTGAGACTGCAGTTGTTGTTGTTGGTATCCATCTGTCTCAAGGGGGGGAAACTTGTAGGGCAGTGTATATGAAAGTCCCAGACAACAAGTCCTCCCTCTCAGCATAGGGGCAGGGGAATTACCCTATTTTGGGAAGAGAAATTTTGAACTCTTCCAGCAGAAGATTCTTACAATTTTATGGTGATTTCCCCCCTTCTCACTGCCATTTTGGGCACAGCCCACAATGTTTGGTAGATCAACCCAACAGTCTAAAGATTTGGGGGAGGGAGTTGTAAGAGGGAGGAGGGGGAAGGCAAGTACAGTTGTGCAAGCTTGCCTCCCAGTTTAATGCATTAAAATTATATAAATGAAAGGTTGATAGTTAAGACAATGTGGATTGGGTTTATTTAATATTTTAGATGACAACCTTGATTACATTCTGAATAGGAACCTTATAAGCATTGTTGTGCTAGCTAGAAGGCTTGAAATATCTTTGCATTGAAAGTGTCATCACCAATTAATGTCTGGCATATGGTATCAAAGGCCTTGGAAACTAACTTTAATGGACAAGCTCATGAAACATGCCTGCCTCTTTTTGGCCAACCATATACTGACATTTTCATTAAAAACTATCTATTCATAACTTATGCCAACGTTCAACATTTCCACAACCTCATGAGTTCTGGTCAGATGTTTTATCATCACTTCATAGTTACTCCAGTACGGTATAATCTTAACTATTTTTTTGCCTTACTCCTGGATCTTTATTGTTTCTGTTTTTCTGTTTGTACCCTTGTTGCCTCTGTTATATCTTGGCCCCCAGTATGTACTTACATTCTTTCCTGTTAATATTACTCTACTCAAAACCAGTAAAGTTAACTAACTAAAATATATATGGTTGGAAGCATGAGTTGCTTTTTCTATCAAGTAAAGAGATCACCTCCAGAGGCCTCTGCTTCATTGCAATGGCTTGAGGGCAAATATTTATCTCATGATGGGAGCAATGCCAGCCAGCTGAGAATTGATATGGAATGCTACTCATTATTGATCCAGAGAAGATTCCAACGAATAGTTAGCAGAGCAAAAACTTAAACACGTTGCAGGATTCCCAAAAAAGTAGACCGAAGGCAATTGTCTTTTATCCAGCAGAGCTTTGCTGCTACTGAAGGCAAATGCACATAATGGTCACAAATCCAATACATTCAGGATTGGCACTGTCCATAAGAAATCCAGTTGCAGCAGACTTAACTTAAACTTACAATAACTTATAATAAGTCTACAACCTTAACTCTAAGCATACTACCTACAGAATACCAGACCAGAAGGAAGAGAGATAGAAAGTGAAACCCAGGCTCCTTCTGGCTTTACTATTGTAGTCAGCATGACCTTGACCAGGGGTCCCCAAACTAAGGCCCGGGGGCCGGGTGCGGCCCAATCGCCATCTAAATCCAGCCCGCGGACAGTCCGGGAATCAGCATGTTTTTACATGAGTAGAATGTGTCCTTTTATTTAAACTTCATCTCTGGGTTATTTGTGGGGCATAGGAATTCGTTCATATTATTTTTCAAAATATAGCCCGGCCCCCCACAAGGTCTGAGGGACAGTGGACCGGCCCCCTGCTGAAAAAGTTTGCTGACCCCTGACCTTGACTGAAAGAGATAACAGTACCAGTTTAAGCTAGCTGTACTCAGCTTCTCTGAAGGAACAACCCAAACAACCTGAACCTTCTGTTTGTTTGTTTTACACAGAGACCCTCTTGAATTAAGTAGAATAGGAAAGATCTCTACACATCAGATCAATACTTTCTGCACTAAGAAACGCAATTGTACACTGCCCTGTGTACTGCCTGGCGAATCCTAGTTTCTAATGCTATATGCAAATATATGTAATTCTGTAATACAGGCAAATACTCTTCTTGAAGGCTAATTGGTTATATCAACTAATATTGCATTTCAGTATTTCCATAATTGTGTTTGTGTGTTTGTGGTTTATAAGGATGGCACTTCAGTTTGAGAAACTTTAAAACTGTATTGCCTAGAGTAGTTTTGTCAAGGCAAGTCCCCCCCCCCCAAAAAAATTCTCCTTTCCATGTGTGTGTGGCCTGGAGGCATGGGTAGAGGGAAAAGAATGGTTGATGGATTACATGAATCAAGCAGGGGTGTGAAGGATGTCCAGAAGGTTTCATGTCTTATGCTGTTTTATAAAACTTGGTTTAAATGTATGGTTTAAATGTATAGTGTATGGAAACCCGTGTTGATAGAACCTAAGAATTACAACACTCTGGTGTTGTGTGATGAAAACTTACATTGTTAATGTTGTGATATTGCTGTTATAAGATAATTTCAAAACATTAGTAAACTCCAGATGAAAATAGATTATAGCAAAGTTATGCATAGTTTGCTATAATAAACAGTGCAACCGTAGATTGAAGCAGCAAAGGAATCTGGTAAACAGAAAGTTTCTTAGGTTCTGTTAGGACAGTAGTTGAGTTTATGGTATTTATTTTTCATGTATTGAATTTCATAAATAATGTGTATTAAAAATCAAATTCAATGCCTTCCTTTAGAATCCAGTTTGCTTGCTCTGTATGTAAATTCCGAAGCTTTGATGATGAAGAAATGGAGAAGCATCTACAGAGCAAATTTCACAAGGAGGTCCTGCAATACATTGGGACCAAACTGCCTGACAAGACTGTAGAATTCCTGCAGGTATGCTTATTTGGGATTTTAAGTTGTGATCAAAAACAACTATTAGGTAACTTAACTGCTTCTGCTATCCAGTAATTGGGATTAATGCCCAAAGAATTGCTAGTGGTTATTCTTGTAAGTTTTTCTTAAACTAGGTATTTTGTCAAGTTACTGTCAAGTAATTTGTTACATGCAGCATGCTTCTAGATAGCAGTGTCTAACTGGTTGGTCGTTAGGACTTTCAGCTGATGAGTCCCACCGAAACGTGTAAAGGAAAGATTGAAACAGAACTGTTAAGAAGCAGTTACCCAGCGAACTACATAGTGATTGGAGATCACTAATCTGAGTGATTACTGTATGGTTCCAATGTCACCTCTAGCTGGACTTTTTACTCAGTTTTGGAGACAGTGACTTAACTGATTACTCATATTTTCTCGCTTACAATCCCCAGAAATATATAGTGAACAGAAATAAGAAAATTGGGAAGCGCCGACAAGAGCTAACAGAGAAGGATGGTACAAAACAAAAACCTGATCCTTTCAAAGGTAAGTGGAACACTATTAAGAATTCTCAACCCACCACCTAGAAAGTACAGTGCAGAAATCTCAACTAAAGCATCCATGACAAATGGCCATACAAACTCTGCTTAAAAATCTCCAATGAAGGCAAGTCCGCCACCTTCTGATGGAGTAGGTAGGCTGTTAACTGTTGCTGTGAGGAAGAGAGTACCCAGTTGTTAAGAGCAGAGATGTTTCAACCAAAAAACAAGGTAATAATAATAATATAATGATACATTTTATTTATACTCCGCCCTTCCCAGCCAAGACCAGGCTCAGGGCGGCTAACACCAAAAATGAAACAATTAATTAAGATACAACTTAAAAACAAGATTAAATACAACATTAAAATTAAAATGCAGCCTCATATGGAAGGAAAAAGAGAAAGTGGGGGAGGGGATCAAGTTGGTTCCAGGCCAAAGGCCAGGCGGAACAACTCTGTCTTACAGGCCCTGTGGAAAGAAATCAAGTCCCACAGGGCCCTGGTCTCATGAGACAGAGCGTTCCACCAGGTCAGGGTCAGTGCTGAAAAGGCCCTGGCTCTAGTTGAGGCTAATCTAACTTCCTTTGGGCCCGGGACCTCTAGGGTGTTACTATTTATGGACCTTAAGGTCCTCCGCAGGGCATACCAGGAGAGGTGGTGCCGTAAGTACGAGGGTCCTAGGCCTATAGCCATTGCTGTAATAATTCCCCCTATATTTGGGTCATGTTGCGCTAGGATCTTATAGGGACAGACAAGCTAATGCTTGTGAGGAGTTTTGTGGTAGCAGCTGGGTTTTTTTAATGACATGACCATTATTGCTGTAGTGAGTTTTCTGCATTGGCCATTGAATTATCTTCTAGTTTCTATGACTAACTGTTTCTTAGTTTGTATGCTTAAAATGATTAATGTAGCCAATTGGTGGGAATGGTGTCAAAACAACTGCTTGAGAAATAACATACTACAGCATTTTAATAGTTTATGTTCAGTTGTGATGCATCTAATTTGTGTTTGTACCATTTCAGGAATTGGCCAGGAGCACTTTTTTAAAAAGATAGATGCAGCTCATTGTATGGCTTGTGATATGCTAATTCCTGCACAACATCATCTTCTCCAGAGACACCTGAGGTCTGTTGATCACAACAGGAATCGCAGAGTAAGCAGTATTAGTATTTTCTTTATGATTGATTAATGAAGTGCAATGATTTAGAAAGCAGTCCATGTGTGGAAGTCCCAGAAACTGCATGGGGCTTACTCGCTAGTGTGTTTAGTAATGCAGGCTTTGAAATTCTTAGATTGAATGCTATTCCATACCTGACACTTTTTTCAAATCTGGGATTTGCTTCTCAATTGCAATTGAAAACTTATTTATGAAGGCATGATTAACCTGCTTTTTGGTTGCTAATACATGATAGTATAGTATAGGTAGAATATATTTCTTTGCAGTTTTTCATTCACAAAAATGGCAAAGCAGCTTACAAACAGTAAATAACAATAACATAATGAAAAATCACAATAGCAACATAAACCATATAGAATAATGAACAAATCATCAGTAAAACAATTACAAACCATCAATAAAACATTTACAATCCATAAAACACTTAAGAAAACAACTCAAAAAATAAGCTAAACAGCACGATTACAGTGGTACCTCGACTTATGAATGCCTCGACTTCTGAAAGTTTCGACTTCTGAAGTCCACTAACCTGGAAGTATTTTTGTTGCGCGTGCGTTCTGCGCATGTGCAGAAGCGGGGTGCATGGTCTGCACATGCGCAAAATCGCGCTTTGCGCGTGCGCAAAATGAACG